>NC_138383.1:17301849-17338782 GCF_054177405.1 Leptonychotes weddellii
CAGGGTCATGAGGTTGAGCCCCACGTTGGGTGTAGAGCATAGAGTTTACTTAAAAATATATATAAAAAACAAAACAAAAAATATATATAGGGGCGCCAGGCTGGTTCAGTCAGTAGAGCACGCAACTCTTGATCTCAGGGTTTCGAGTTCAAGCCCCACACTGGGTGTAGAGATTACTTAAAAATAAAATCTTAAAAAAAAAAAAATTTAAATGCTCTTCACTGGATTTCTGACAAGTTCTTATACAGCTCCCCAAAAGATGGCTCCCCAGGAGGAATCCTAAAATCAGCCGCTCCCAGGGGTTGGCTTGGCGCCACGGAGGTCACTGTGTCCATCCGTCTCCTCCTGAGAATATCACAGCTGCCACACAGAAGCGGGTCTCTGCCAGGAACTGGAACCTCCCCCCTCAGATTCCTGACTGCCAATGCCATCTGCTCTGTCATGGGTTCCCATGCTGTGGGAGTTAGACTGGAGCGATCACCTTCTAGTTCTCCCAAGGTCTTGAGTATAACCACCCTACAATACCCAAGAGAAAGAGAAGCCCGGTCTCCAAGGATTCTTTTTTTTTTTTTTAAGATTTTATTTATTGATTTATTTTAGAGAGAGAGTACCAGCAGGGGGAGGGGCAGAGGGAGCAAGAATCCCAAGCGGACTCCATGCTGAGCACTGAGCGCAGGAGCTGGATGCCTGGATGCCTGGATGCCTGGATGCCTGGATGCCTGGATGCGGGGCTCGATCTTACAACCCTGAGATCATGACCTGAGCCGAAACCAAGAGCCAGATGGTCAACCGACTGCACCACCCAGAGGCTCCTTCTAAGACTTCATCTTTAGGGGGCCCCTGGGTGGCTCAGTCGTTAAGCGTCTGCCTTCGGCTCTGGTCATGATCCCAGAGCCCCGCATCGAGCCCCAAGCCCCAAGCCCCATATTGAGCTCCCTGCTCAGCAGGAAGCCTGCTTCTCCCTCTCCCACTCCCCCTGCTTGTGTTCCCTCTCTGGCTGTTTCTCTCTGTCAAATAAATAAATAAAATCTTTTAAAAAATAAATAAATAGACTTCATCTTTAGGACTTTTTTCCTGAGACTGGGTGCCCTCTGGAATTGAGCAAGACGTCAGCTTTACCTGTACTTTTCCTCTTTAGCCTGACATGCTCCCAGTCAGCTGACTAGAAGGAGGGCTCTCTCTTCTGTGGGGTCTCAAGAAAGGTCTCAGGCCGGGGTGCCTGGGTGGCTCAGTCGTTAAGCGTCTGCCTTCGGCTCAGGTCATGATCCCAGGGTCCTGGGATTGAGCCCCGCATCAGGCTCCCTGCTCGGAGGGAAGCCTGCTTCTCCCTCTCCCACTCCCCCCTGCTTGTGTTCCCTCTCTCGCTGTCTCTCTGTCAAATAAATAAAAATCTAAAAAAAGAGAAAGGTCTCAGGCTAAGTGGAAGGTAGAGATGAACATGGAAGCAGTTGCACACCACCCCCTCCAAAAAAGGCACATCCTCCAAAATAGTGCCTTTCCAACCATTTTTAAGGTAATATATATTGGCAAGAGATGATGAAAGCTGTTAGCATAGTGGTTCTTAACCTGGAGATGGAGGAGGTGGGGGGGGGGGGTCACAGACCTGCTCTGTGATGACCCCGATAAAAGCCATGGCCCCTCTCGTCAGCAAAGTACATACGTGCGTGCACACGCCAAAGCAGCAGCTGGCCTCAGTGGGTGGCACATCAGTGAACTCTGGCTTCAGACGCCCTATGCTTTGGAGGGAGCAATGTGAAAGTGGGACTGGGAGTCAAGGACAAAAGGAAGCCCATGAGTGGCACTTTGTTTTTGGTGGTCTTGACCCACCAGTCCACGGGGAAGACCCCATGATTCCCCACCCCTACTGCCTGATCCTGTTCTCTGGTTCATTCCCCCTGGTGACAGATCTAGTCTGGGAGCCACTAAAGGGACATAGGACACCACTTGACCCTGTTTATCTCATCCATCTGGCCTTACCGAGCTGTCTCTCTGGGTTACCTCCTGAGTTCCACCCTTTATGCCAATGGGACTCTGAGCTTTTCCAGACACTGTGGAAGCCAGGCCTTTGGAGACATTTCTGTCCTCCCTCACACTCACAGGTAGGCTGGACAGGTCACCCAGCGCCCCTCCACTACGCTCTCGCAAGGCTGCCTGGGAAAACCGGCTTCTCTGATGGCTCCTGGGCTTCCCTGTCCGATCCAGGGGCCTCTCCCTTCCCATTGCAGTGCTCAGTCCAGCCGTCTGAGCAAGCCCCAGGCTGCTTTTATATGAATATTTGCATATCTAAAACCCACATTGACATTTTATAACTTAGGCTCCTGGGAAATGGGTCAGAGTCCAGCCCCAATATACTAGGAAGAAGCATTTACCTGGGCACCACCCCCAAGGTGTGTTGGGGGGGCGGGGTACCAGGGAGTATGTTGTGTTTCATCAGCAAAGCCGTGTGTCCAAGAGGGGACTGTGAACATCCTTAATCTGGGTGAGTCCACATGTCCTGTCCGTGTCCTGGCTCAGGAGAGTCCTCCAGCCAGCCTGTTGTGTGTTCCCTCAATGAAGAGTCTCTGTGACAAAAAGTCTGTTTGGGGTGCCCTCAGTCTGTTGAGTGGACCCTTGGGATAGATGTGTATTTGCAAGGCCTCAATTTCCCCATTTGTAAAGTGGACAAGACCCCTCACTGGACCACTGTGAAAGTTGCATGAGTTAATGCAAGTCAAGCACTGGACATGCTCAGGAAATGTTGCTTATCATGACGTGATTTCCAACAGAAACCTCCGGCCCATTTATTCCTTCCTTTCCCTAACTATCTCAAGCCCTGGAAGAGGCTCGAATGTTCCCTCTAGAGATGTCGCTGCTCCGAGCCTGGGTGCTGAATCAGAGGCCAGGTGACGGCAGGGGCATTTTCTCTCCCTCAGCCAGCGTGCTGAGCCAGAGCTGGCGGAAGATCAGGAGGAGGGGGGTGGCTCTCAGCTGGGACCCCGGATGGGGAATAGAAAGGCAACACTTACTCTCCAGAGAGCCAGGGGCCTTCCAGAGAAATGCAAAAGCTCAGAACCACTGAGAGAGCCCCCACCTGGAGTGCCCGCTCTGGGACCAACAGGAAACTTCTTCATTGTCATGGAGACTACATCAGAGCTGCTTTCCTGGAAGAATCCTCTGTCCTCCTCCCCCACTTCTTTTGGCCTTGAGACACACGCTCCTCCCTAAGCTGGTTCCATCCAGCCCAAAGACGGGATTTGCTGGGGCTTGTCTCTCCTGCTTTGGGCAGGGTTCCTGCTAAGCTCGATTAGTTTGGTCTTTTGCACCTATTTACTGAACTAGTATTTCAAGGGACTCTCCTAAGCATGAAACAGCTGGGGAAGATTTTAGGAGACAAAAGAGACCTCCTCCTCAGGACCTGGAGAGCTCTCCATACTTAGGGATGACCATGAGGCAGAATGAAAGATATCTACAACAGAGATATAGGCGAGAATGTTGGGGGGTCCTTTAGGAACTGACTCAGGTTATCTGAAAGGCTTCTTGGAGGAGAGGGGCAATAGACATGAGCCTCAAAGAATAGCTCCTCAGAGAAGAGAGAGAAGTTTGTTTTCATCTGCCCACGATGATCTCCTGGAATGAACACTAAATAAAATAAATAGCCCTAGATGCTAGAGGTTTGGTGTTCGAATCCCAGTTCTAACCTTGAGCCGCTTAAAGAGCTTACCGGTATCATTTCCTTCTCTGAAATGCCACTGCCTCATCTGTAAAGTGGAAGTGTTAGATTAGACAATTTTTATGGTTTGTTTATTACACAAACTCTCCGGCCAACGTGGGGTCTGAACTCACAACCCAGAGATCAAGAAAGAGCCCCATGCTCTACCGGCGGAGGCAGCCGGGCGCCCCAGGTTAGATGAATTTTGAAAGCAGCCCCAACTGGCCTGGGGTTCAGCTAGTCTCTAGTGTGTATCACAAGTAGGCAGGGGGCAAAATCGGGCTCTCCTCAAAGGAGTGCATGGACTGTAGACTCAGAGATTGTCTCAGAAAAAGGGCCCGGGGGACTTCATGTACTGTGTGCCCCCATGGCTACAGCCTAAACAGCCCAGCTCTTATCGGGGGTCTGTCTCGGTCACAGCTGCCTGCCTGGCACCCAGCACTGTGTCTGGCACAATTAATGTTTATCCAATGAATTGGTGAATGATTAAGGGACCAGAGCCTATGACCAGCTACCCTGAAACCAGTCCTACCCCCAGGTCATCAGATCCCTAAGACCCTATGTTTGCTCCCAGGATTAAGAGGAAAGATGGCTGAGAGGGAACTGCACTTTCAGAGGTCCATTCTGGGGCCTCTGGTTTCTGGTGCAATCAACAGAAAGTGGGTCACACAACAGCTCTGCAGAGCAGACCCTCGAGGAAAAGCCTGGATTCCGTGCTAACTTACATTTATTGAGGGCCTACTGTGTATCAGTTGTTGTCACAAAGCCTTAATTCATTTAACTGTGTCCTCAAAGGGCTGGACAGGATAATGTGGGAGATTGGGGGCTGTAAACCCCAGCTGCGCTGAGTTACTGCAGCCAAGTCATCACCCCTCACTGAGTTTTCATTCTCAATCTCTGTAAAATGGAAACAATGGAATCACTTCGCCAGGTTATGGGCATGAAATGAGCACGTGGAAGCGGAGCGCTTCATAAATGCTAGTTATTATTGTTCCTCTGGGCACAAGTCCGCTCGCCTCCCCGCGGGGCGCACACACAGACATGTTCACCCTCCCACGTACACGCAGATGCAGAGACGTGTGCAGACGCCAGCCGGGCCAGCCCGAGGAGCTCGCCGAGCCTCACACCCAGGGACACCGCGGAGCCCCGCAAGGAAGCCGTCGGGTCCTCGGCTTCGCTCCTTTTCTCTCAGCTCTTTATGAATGAACTCCGGCCGCTGAGGAGTTTATTTTTTTATGAATGGGAGCCCGAGCAGTGAATGAAGCCGGGAGCCAGCCCCCGAGTTCTGATTGGCCCCCGCGTCTGGGAAACTCCGCCCCCCACGGCTCGGCCGGGCGAGTCTCCGGATTGGCGGGCGTGCCCGGCCCTGGGGTTTCATTCACAAAAGTCAATGAAACAAAGGGAACGGGGTGGGGGGGGTAAGAGAGCCGAGGCCGAGGCGAAGGAAATGCACCAATCAGCGGCTCCCCGGGGCTCACAACTGTCGGCGGCGCCCGGAAAACAAGCCGGTGCGCGGGGGACCCGGGGCCGGGGCTGCCTCGCTCCGGCCTAGCCCCGCGGCCCTCGGTGCGGCCCCGGGGCAAGCTCGCGACCCCCCGCGGCTCCAGCTCAGACGCCTCGGCCTCAGGTGAGGCTGCGGGAGGGGGAGGGAGGGAGAGCGTCTGTGACTCCTCGCCTCGCCCCCAACACACTGCACTCTCTAACCGCCGCCTCCGCAGATCCTAGGGCGGGGGGGTGGGAGGCGCTGGGATTCGGGGTTGGAGGGGGTGCGGGAGTTGTGGGCGTGCGAATGGTGCGCGCCTCGCCCGCTCCTCCGCGCTCGAGCGCGCACACACACACACACACACACACACGTCTTATGTAACCGAGCCTGGGCAGAGCAGGGCTGCAGAAAGCAGCCGAAACGGCGAGCCCGGCTCCCAGGAGCAGGTGGGACCTCCTTTGGCGGGAGGGGAGTGGTGGCGGCGCTCAGCTCGGCAGGCGGAAACCTCCCCATCGCCTGAGTGAGTCGGAGAAGTTTTGCTGTCGGACCCAGAGCCTCGGGACTGCCCCTCCCTGTTGCCCTTACCCACCCCCACCCCGCTGCCTTCCCTGGACGGTGTGCGAACGCAGCCCCCCCCCCCCGCCCCGCCTCGCAGGTCTCTGCCCCCGCGCGGGGCCCGGGCTGTGCGGCCGGAGGGAGCGGCCGGATGGAGCGGAGGATGAAAGGCGGATACTTGGACCAGCAAGTGCCCTACACCTTCTGCAGCGTGAGCGCCGCGCCGGCCTCCACTCCCGCCCCCGCCCTGCACCCCGCACCACAGCCCCTTCCCCGCGGCCCCCACGGGGTCCAGCACTGCCTGGCCCCTGTGTCACCCGGGGACCCCAGCCCCGCCCCCCCAGACCGGGCGGCCTCAGGGTGACCCGGGGGCATTCTTTCCCTTCCCCGCAGAAATCGCCCGGAAATGGGAGCTTGCGCGAAGTGCTGATGGTCCCGCAGGGGAAGCTCATGGACCCGGGCTCCCTGCCGCCCCCCGACTCCGAAGGTAAAGAGCCCGCGAGACAAACCGTGATCCTCCTCACCTCACACACCCCGAGGGCTGATCCTGGAGCCCCCACCCTGTTCTCCAAAAGACTCCCCTCCAAGGAACTCTGATCATTCTTGGGCCCCTACAACCAAGAGGGGGGGCGGTCACCACCCAGCTCGCTAGGGCTCCCTCCCTCTTACCATCTCCTCCACCTCACCTCCAATTCCATTATTCACCCCCTCAGATCTCTTCCAGGATCTCAGTCACTTCCAGGAGACGTGGCTTGCTGAAGGTGAGTAGTTTTGTGACCTTTTCTATTATTGGGGCGGGGGATGCTCTCTACCCCTGATATTCCAACCTAACCCACTTCTCCTCTCTCCCTGCCTCAAGGAACTCTCCAAAGACACCCCCCCCCCCAGTCCCCTTACTCCCCGCTCTCCCCAGCGCCCATTGTGGACACTTATATTGATATTTATTTTCTCTGCCCTGAGCCAGGCTTGTGTAACTAGGCCTGGGGATGAATCAGACCATTGTGTGGGGTATTTGCTTATTTGAATGGAACTTGGCCCCAGGCCCGTTTTCCTGGTTGAAATTTTCATTTGCAAAGTTTGTTTGGCAGCAGCCGCCAGGCCGAGGTGTGTGTTGGTGTGTTGGGGCAGGGGGGTGTGGGGGGGGATAAGGGACAGGAGGATGTGGAGAAAGAGCAATTAATTCATAACCTATCTTTAGGATTTGCCAAAACATTGATTTTTGCCCCCTGGGTTTCTCTTCTTCCCAGCCCCCAGCGCTAAACAATTTACTGTCTGAGCCAAAAACACAACAAAAGTTTAAATAATTCTTTTTTGCAGCACTTTGGCAGAGAGGGCCCAGGGCTTCCCCAACAAATAGCCTTGATTGTAATTCTGATGGCAAGTGATCCTCCCTCCCCCTTCTCTCCTGAATACCTCTGCCCCAGGCAAATTCCTCCTACTTTGGCTAGGGTGTTTGCTGTGGGGTTAACTTCGAGCCGGCAGGGGTGGGGTCAGGAGCTGGGCCTCCTCTGGGTAGGGAGCTGTGTTCTCAGGGTCTTCTGGTTGAATCCCTTGGTGCGTTTTTGTGGGGCCTCAGGGTGTCACTGGTGGATTGGCAGGTAGAAGGCTTATGGTGTTTAGACAGTCTGAGAGGGAAGGGTTAATATCCCATCTTAGGGCCCCTTTATTTTAACACTCTGAAAACCAAGAAACCATTACACTAGGAACCCCTTTCTAAGGGCTTTTCTTTAGGATTTCCCCATCCCTCCACCTGGGTATCTTTGGTGATTTTTTTTAAACTCAAACCCCGCTCCTCTGGAACCATCTTTCAAAGCCCCGAGGTAGAAGGGAAGGACCCCTGACTAGAACCCTGGAGTGAGACTATCTGTCTTGACTACCATGGTATCCCCAAAAATATGTGCATTAACAAAACGGCTATTTAGCATAGAGCAAACGCTCAAGACTTTTTGTGGAATTCGTGGCCAAACGGCTTGTATGGGGGCTGGAGGGATCCGGGGGTTCTGGGGAGGGAATGATACACACCTTCCCTGACTCTGCAAGCCCTGTGCGCCCAGCTCTGAGATACAGGCAGAGCATGTGGCCCAGTCTGCCCATCCTCCTCCCGAGGTTCCGGAGCTGGGCTGGAGCTGAAGAACGCAGGGGTGTCAGTTTCCACGGTCTCTCAAAGACTTCCTTTCCCAATGCCTGATTTCTGTCTGGCTCGCCAGCCTTCTTGTCTGCCAGCGGAGGGTCCCTCTGCCCCCCACAGTGGGCAGCTCCCAGGGCTGTGATGGAGGGGTAGGCTCAGGGGTTGGCATTTTGGCAGCAGCTGGTCCATTTGTGCCTGGGTCTGGAATGGGAGGGGGAGGAAAAAAAAACGCTCTCTCACCCTTGGAAGCCCCACCCCTTGGCGGTGGGGGTCTAGAGAGTGTACGTGTGTCTATCCGCATGTGTCAGTGTGAGGGCGAGTGTGTGTGTTTCATGCTGCTGCCCTGGGAGTCCCTGTACATTTAAATCCAGTGGGTGGGGAGATGGGGGTGGGGATCTCCTTGGTTCCCTCTCCTTCCTTCTGAGGGAGCAGCTCAGGTTCCCAGCTGGCGATGGATGGCCAGGCCTGAGAGGGGGATGCTGAGGCCATTCGCTGCTTCTCACTCTCTCTGCGGAGACAGATGCAGCTGCCGGGGCCCTGTCCCCCTGCACCAGCCCAGCACCAGCCCAGCCTCCTCTCCTGCCTCTTCCCACCAGGTCAGTGACCCCCAGAGCCCAGAGGGAGCTTTGGGGTGATGGGGGGGGACTAGCTTCTTTGGAAGCTTGCCAGTGGTGGGGTACATCAGGAGGAATGGGGGCCGGAACCCAACCACCCCACTGCAAGTTTGATTTTTTTTTTTTAAGCCCCAATTTGGAGAGAAGCAGTGGGTCCTTGTAGTGTGGGTGGGGCTGTGAAGAATTTGGGGGATGCCAGGTTGGGTCCGCAAGGATGGGGTTGTGGGTTCAGTCTGGTGTCTGGGCTTATTTAGGGGTGAGTGTGAGTGGGCTCTGGAGAGACAGCTTAGACATCTTTGGGTTTGAGGTTTTTCTAGATAGTGTGTGTGGGGGGGTGTTAAGATAAGGCTAAGAGGGTGTGTCTGTTTCGGGTGCCTGGGATCTGTTGAGTTGCTACAGAAAGGATCAGTCGGCTGTAGGGAGACCCGGGCTCAGGCAGGCTGAGCTCAAACTGTGTCTGGTTAGGGTCAAAACGTACTGCTTCTGGTTGAAGGTTTCTTTCCAGGCTTGTCGGGAGCCCTCCCTCGGGAACCCTCAGGGACAATGACTTGGGTCTATTTGGTAGCAAGGAACATTGAGTCTGGGCCACGTATGTCCTTTGTATGAGGCTGGGGTCTATAACGGAGAGTCTGGATTCACGGAAGCTCTGTGGGTAGGTTGCAGGGGTCCTTACGCCCTCCGATATCGTGTGCAAAATTGTTAGGGGTGCACCATACACAAAGGAATATGGATTTTTCTATGAAGAGAAGATCCATAGGCTTTAGGGGATTCTTAAAAGGGTGGGTCTGTGCTCCCCTTTTCAGAAGGTTTAATCTCCCAAAGCTTCCTCTAAGGTCTTCAGTCCCTTTGCCTTTTGGTTCCCCCCAATCACATTTGCAAGTCCAAAAAGGGAGCCGGTGTGTGAAGGGTGTGCATGGAGGATACGTTTTACCCGTGTGCTGCCGTGTAGTAAAAAGGAAGTAGGGTGTGTGTGAATCCGTGTGTATGTATGCACGCTGGTGCCTCGGCATGTCTGTGGGACGAGATGGGGTTAATCCCCTCCCCCAGTTTCTCCTAGCTACAATGCCTCCTTCTACATCTTTCTGTCTCCTCCCCTTCCAGAAGGCTCTTGGGGACAAATGTCCCTCCATAGATAGAGAACTGGTTCCTTCCAGTACAGAGGCTGCCAGGGTGGGGGCAGGGTAAGGGTGAGAGACCAGGCCAGTGGTGACACAATGGAGAAGAAGCTGCGGAGAATGTCTCCCCCACCTCCACTGGAACTCCTAAAGAGATCCCTTCACCCAGTGATTGGACCCCAGGAAGGGGAAAAGGTGATGGGACGTAGATGATGTAGGTAGGTGGCCAAGCTGGGGTGGGCTTAACTGCTTGGCTGCTTTAACCTCCCAGTTCTCTCAGAGCCCAGCTTGGGAGGCTCCCAAGGGCGCCCCTTCTCTTCTACTGACCCCCCCCCCCACCGCCTCCCTGCATTGGAGGGACGTTCCCTAAAATTCTCTCCTCTCTGGGCATGATGCTGACGGGGCACTTTTCTCATCCCCTCCTTAATCATCTGTCATGTCCCCAGGCACATAAACTCCGCCTTCGGGCCAGGATGGAGTTGAGGGCAGCCCCTGGCACACACTAGCTTGGCAGCCAGACCTCAGCCAAGTCAACAAATAAGTAGAGTGGCATATTCTCAAGCCTGAACCATGGTAGTTAGAAATTCTCCTGCTCTCCAGGAACTCGGGGCTCGGTGTCACTGTTCCTATTTCTATTCTCGTTGGCAGTCTCTGAGCGAGGCCCTATCCTGTCCCTTTGGTTCGAGAAGCCAGGATTCTGGGGAGGGGCCAAGCAGAGACTGGGATTCACACCACAGCCCGTTTTTGTCTTGACTGATTTCTCCTGGCCCTGGGAAGAAGATGGCACCTCTTCTGGGGTACAGTCTATGTGCTGGGGGTAGCCTCCTCTGGGAACCGCCAGGGTGTGGGGGTTCTGGTCAGACCTTCAGGCCTGAGGTGGGAGGAAAGGCAAGACGACCCCTAGGGCTCTGTAGCATCATGTGAACTGGCCTTTGATGCCACAGGAAATGCCCCCAGCCCATTACTTCAGTGGAAACTGGCAGTTAATGAAGCCCCAAAGGGGGCCCAGAATGCGTCAGCCTCCCCCACATTCTCCACCTCCTCTGCCCTCGGGACCCTCCTTGCCAAGGTAACAGGGATGTAAATGTTGCTCATCCTGCTCCCATCACCCCCATCCTGCCAGCTTTGGGGGTATCGCCTGTGGCCGGGCCAGAGGGCACATCAGGGATGAGCTTGGCCCTTGCGCCCCTGAGAAGGTTTTGCTCCTTCCCTTTATCCAGTGTTTCCCAAACCTGCCTATTCTTAAGGGCCACCGAGGGTGCTTGTTAAAAGTACAGATGCCTGGACCCCAGCCCAATGCTTATGGAATTAGACTCTCCAGGGGTGGGGACGGGAAATGTGTGTGTTCTTTTTAAGTAAATTCTATGCTCAAACTCATGACCCCGAGATCAGGAGTCACATGCTCTACCTACCGTCTGAGCCAGCCAGGCGCCCCAGGAATGTGTATTTTTAACAATAAACTGGGGATTCTTGATTTAGATCAGTTTGGGGATGGTTGCTTTTGTGCCTTAGTTGTGTTCCTGAACACATACACGCTGCCTGCCTGTCTTTGCCAAGGGACTTCGTGTCCTGCTCACTCATTCGATCACTTCAGAATAGTTTTCTGCTGACTTTTCATGGAGTTCTTCTTTAGCTGCTGGTGGCTTCTGATTCTTAAACCCCTCAGTCCCATCCCTCTGTCAAGAAGGCAATTATCTATAAATGTGTATTTTTTTTTCCTAAGATTTATTTATTTGACAGAGACACAGTGAGAGAGGGAACACAAACAGGGGGAGTGGGAGAGGGAGAAGCAGGCTTCCCCGCCCCCCGCCCCAGCAGGGAGCCCGATGTGGGGCTCGATCCCAGGACTCTGGGATCATGACCTGAGCCGAAGGCAGACGCTTAACGACTGAGCCACCCAGGCGCCCCTGTAAATGTGTATTTTAAAGCACTTGGCACCTCTGATATTCAAAGCAAGTTGATGAAGAACCCTGCCAAGCAATTGATCACAGCCCAAAGTATTTCTTGTGAGGTGTGCTTTCTCTGGAGGGAGGGCCTGCCTCTATAGTTACCCTGTGTAGGGGCACAGGGAAGCCCCCAGGAGGAAGGAAGAGCTGGTTGGTTAGGATCCCTTCCATTCTTGCTCCCAGTTCCACCAAGAGGACACCCACCAGCCTAAGGACGGGGTCATTGTATGTTTATTACTTAGTCAACAAATAAAGCATTTGAGTATCTTTTCTTAGCCAGACCCTGTTTCCCCTCTCTGGGGAATCATCAAGACAGTTAAAGCCCCTGCCCCCAGGGAGCTTAAATTTCAAGCAGAGAAGGTAGAGGGTAGACAATAAACACATAAATGTAAATAAATTAAGAAGAGGCATACACGCTAGGACAAAAATAAACCTGGTTGTGATAGGAGCCGGGATGGACCACTTCGGTGTGGGTGGTCAGAGAAGGCATCTGAGGAAGTGATGAAGTGAGCTAAGCCTTCAGTGGCCAGAAAAAAAACAGGCAGACAAAGGTCTGGAAAAGAGGAATCAAGAGCTCTGGAGAGGAAAGGCAGGTGGGAGAGGTAAGCAGGCCAGACCCCATGGGGCCTCAGGGGCTGGCCAAGAGGAAGAGTTTGGGGTTGGAGCTTTAAGCAAGGAGAGAAGGGAGTGGACTTCTCTTGCAGAGAGACCACTCTGACGGCTGTGTGGAGAACCACCTGTTGTAGGAGGTGAGCATGGAAGGAGGGAGTTCCAACAGAGGCTCTGGCTGAAATCCCAGGAGGAAACTGTGGAGCCTCTGCTGATGGGGAAGCCATGGAGGCTGGGGTGTATTCGGGTAGAGTTAGGCGTGAAGCTGTCCCCCAGCCTTGTGTCCTCGTGTCCTTCATCCTTACCAGCCTTTCTCGACTCTTGTTGTTTTATCCGTCAGTTTCCCCATTGTCCACTCTAAGAGCAGTCTCCCCGTCTTCCAAGCCCTCACCTTCAAGCCACTCTTTCTGGACTATCAGGAAGTTCTTGGTGTCTACCCTTCCCCTTCCTGCTTTGATCTATTCTGGAGAGGGGGCAAAAGTGGTCAAAGATTCTGGGGTCAGGGGTGGTCCTCAGCCATATGCCCACCTGAAGGAGTTGGAGAGGCCAGGGTAAGAAACTAGAAATCAGAGCCCGAAGGTCCAGGTTGGAGGCCACGGATGACCTGCTGTGCTATCGTAGGCCTCACTCCCAAACCCAGCTCCGCCCCCACTGACACCCTGGGAGCGCTTCTCAGACCTTCCCCTCCTAGCTACATGCTGAAGACACGAGGCACGGTGACCTGCCCATGTCCCCAGCCACTTCCTCTCCCACTGTCCTCCTATTCACCTCTCCTGAGCCACCCCCTTTTCTCCATCTTCTTTCCCAAGTTCTCCATTTCCAGGGTTCACCCAGCAGGTTGTATAAAACACAGATTCCTGGGCCCAGCCCCGATTCAGAATCTCCCGCATGTTATTCTAGGTCCATAGGATAATGGACCTGTCCCTTAATGCAATGCCTGCCCATCCCAGATGTGACTCTGCTGGGAGCCCGGAGAGGGAGTTTTGTGAACTCTGAGGGGCAGGGCTGCCTTCACTTCCGAAAAATGCAGGGAATAAAGACAAAGCATCTAGGAAGAGACTCTGGAATCTGCTCAGACAGGTTCTGGGAACTGGCAGTGTTGCCTCCAAGGTCTTAGTGGAGCCCAGAGATGGAGGGCACTAGGACCTGGGGTGGGGTTACTTTCAGTCCTCGGAAGGCTGTTTCCCCCTTCGGGCCAGTGCTAATCTGCAGGCCTGCCTTAATGGTGTCTCCTGGGGGCTGCCATCCAGGGGCCGCCACCCAGACTCACCTCTGACCTCTCTCTGCAGCCCAGGTACCGGACAGTGATGAGCAGTTTGTTCCTGATTTCCATTCTGAAAACTGTGAGTGGAGGGCCCTGGGTTGAGGGAATGGGGAGTGGGGGAGGGCAGGAAATGAGTCACAGGGATAGAGAATCACAAAAGATCAACTTGTTCTCTGCTAAAGAAAAGGGGGAAGAACGGGGCTCCCCATTCTTGGGTTTGGACGCCAAGACCAAGGCAGTGACTGGGAGCTGGAGACCTTGGTTCAAATCAGGGTTTGTGCCCCGCGAGTGGACACTTCTCTCTGCTCCCCTCCCCCCATTTCCTGATTTCTGAAATGAGGGGCTTGGACCAGTTCAGCGGGGCCCAGTTCTACCCTTCTAAGTTACTTTCATCCAACCGGGGGGGGGGGCGCAATTTTGCCCCCCCAGGAGACATGTGCAACGTCTGTAGACATTTTTTGGTGGTCACGACTGAGGGTGGGGTGCTACAGGCATTTAGTGGGTAGAGGCCAGAGATGCTGCAAACACCCTATAATGCTCAGGACAGCCCCCCCCCGCCCCACACACACAAGAAAAATTATCTGGCCCAGAGGTCCTCAGTGCACCGTTGAGAAACCCTGCTTTAATGTCAGATACTCCGTTCTCAACTGTCTTCACTCACTGTTGAAATGAACTAAGGCACAAATAAAGGAAAACAGCCGACAACAGAACCGTCCACTGGCGTTGGGCTCAACACCATAAGACAGAACCTCACACTCGCTTGGAACCAGCTCTGCGGCTCAAGTCTGGTGGCTGGAGTTTGCGGACCCAGCAGGGGCCACAGGAAAGACCAATGTTCTTCACAGATAATTAGGAGCATGTGCTTAATGGTAGTCAGCTGACATGCAAGTGGGCAAATATCCAACCTGAACCAGAAAAAGAAAGATCCTTTATAGCCCCAAAGAAGAAAACATGTCTCTCCCTTGGAATTTTCCAGGGCACTCAGGAAAACCACAGGCCCTATGTTGGAGGTGCTCACGCCTACGAAGGTGTTTTTGGGGGCTTGGGGTTGCATTAAACGTTGAATTTTAGACAGTCTCTTCGGTTAATATTGGACATTGGCCCGACGTATAAAACTAGACAGAGTGTAAATGGCCCAACTGCCCTTAAAAGTGTCGGACCAGGAGTCTCTGAACACTGAGCCCCAGGGAATCTCCCGGCTGGTGCTCAAAGAGCAGAAGGTGTGGGGAGCTCTCCTTGCGTCCTCTGTGACCCTCTCTGGCCGTGGTCTGCCTCCTCCCGCTCCTGCAGTAGCTTTCCACAGCCCCACCACCAGGATCAAGAAGGAGCCCCGGAGTCCCCGCGCAGAGCCGGCCCTGTCCTGCGGCAGGAAGCTGCAACTCCCCTACCACCATGGCGAGCAGTGCCTTTATTCCAGGTGAACCCCAGCCCAGCCCGGGGAAGGGGAGGAGGGAGGAGAGGGAGGAGGGAGGAGAGGGAGGAGGGAGGAGGAGGGAGGAGAGGGAGGAGGAGGGAGGAGTAAAGGCAGCAATGGGATGCAAGTTAGACAACACAAAGGATTTCTGAGCCCCTGTAAGGGAGCCCCACGGTTCAGGATTTCCTCCCAGTGGTCAGGAGACGGCAGCAGGGGGCTCAAGGGGTGTGTGTGCTAAGGCCCGGGCAGAGCATTTCCACTGGAGGAAGCCATTTTCCTGCCCAGCCCAGTTGCTGTGGGCTGGGGAGAGGCATTCTCAGGATTACACCCATTTTCAGGATTTACGAGAAGGGAGAGAAGGAGTTCAGTTGGGGCCCCCCCGTCGCTCATGCCATTCCTTTTCCAGCGTGCCCTGCTTTTCCTTCTCTGGGGATAAAGGGTTCAAAGATGCTCGCCCAGCTTCTCTGCCCCCTCACCCCCGTCTCCCCCTCAACTCCAGTGCCTATGACCCCCCTAGACAAATCGCCATCAAGTCCCCTGCCCCCGGTGCCCCCGGACAGTCGCCCCTGCAGCCCTTCCCCCGGGCAGAACAACGGAGTTTCCTGAGATCCTCTGGCACCTCCCAGCCCCACCCTGGCCACGGGTACCTCGGGGAGCAGAGGTAAGGAGACAAGGAGGCCCACAGAACCTGTGGGCCCAGGTCTCACCGGTTCTTCCTCAATCCCTGAGCGTTCTCCAGCTGCCCCTAAGAGACCTGGCGTGGGGGGAGGTGGGGAAGAAGGGATGTTGACACCCCCCCCACCCCAGAGCCCAGTCTGCAAGCTCTGGGAGTGGCGGGCACAGGGACCGCTTAAGTTAATCTTCTCTTCCTTCTCCACCCAACCACGTCCAGCTCTGTCTTCCAGCAGCCCTTGGATATTTGCCACTCCTTCACCTCCTCCCAGGGAGGGGGCCGGGAAGCCCTCCCAGCCCCCTACCCACACCAGTTGTCGGAGCCCTGCCCGCCCTACCCCCCGCAGAGCTTCAAGCAGGAATACCTGGACCCCCTGTATGAACAGGCAGGCCAGCCCACGGTGGGCCAGGGTGGAGTCAATGAGCACAGGTACCCAGGGGCGGGGGTGGTGATCAAACAGGAGCAGACGGACTTCGCCTACGACTCAGGTAAGAAATGCTCCTGGGGAAGGGGGTTGGAGGAGTTTTGCTGGGATTGCTGAGGAGGGTGGCATGTGATCCTAGGAACAGCTCCATGACACCCAGAAGTTCTCCCTACAGGTTTTTGTGTTTGTTTTTTTTTTTTACCTTCCCAACCCACCCAACCACTCCCTTTTGGTCATAGATTCAAAAGAATTGTCATTTTTCAGTCAGCACACTTCTACTCAGATAAAAGATAAGAGGGTGCAGCTCCTTGCCCTCAGGCAGCTTGTGGTTTAACAGGAAAGTTGAGGCATCTCTTCCTTTTCCTCTCTGGCAAGTGTTTGAGGTTACAGTTACCTACTGAGACCCAAGTGCTGGGCTGGGAGCATGAATTGTGTGGAGTTGGAGGGCACAAAGATGAATAGGATGTGTCATTGGTCCCCGTCCCCACGGAAGCTTAAAAATACTAACGGATTTGAATGAAGAGAAACATGAACTTGAAAGGAGCCAGGCTCCTCGTTCCCAGCAGGAACGCAGGGTTACTGTTCCAGCCTCCAGGCGGATGGAGCTGGGTACGAAAGTAGGGCTGCTTTGAACTCTAGCTCCACCTGACCATTGACAAGAGTGAGGGGCACTCTGCCAGATTCTTGGCCAGCTAGAATGCAAAGCCTCCGGTGCCAAGGGAGGGCCATTCTCATTTAGGAGGGACCCAGAAAACCTTGGCTTCTGTTACATTGTCACCATCCCCAAATTTGAGTTTATCAGCAAGTTCGTGTGAGAATAATAAATACTGAGATTAGAGTAGGCTCAGGGCAGGCTAGATCTTTCGAATTTCCCATCTCCTGCAGTTCAGTGTTTTAGGGGGAGGGGGACGAACCACAGACCCCCGGGCTGCCCGAGTGAAACCACAAGGGTGCGCCTCTCCGACGTGGGGCATACGCTGAGCCGGGCCTGGCTGTGAGGTGGAGGAAGGAGGAGGGAAACGCTCTGGTTGCTGACCTTCAAAGGATGTAGACCGGAGGAGATCTTGTTACTTGCCCTTGAACTCCTGCCCCTCCCCCTTGAGCTTCCTCTCAATGGAGTCAGGAATTTCATTCACAAAATGGAGGCATGAATGAGCCCACCCTCCCGCCTCCTCCCGGAGGTGTCGGGTTTCACCATCTCATTCATAGGTGGGAGTGCGGGGGGGGGGGGGGGTAGGGCGAGAAGGGGGTGGAACTTGAACGGGTGGCTTCACACAACCTGCCTCCTCCAGGTGGAGTAGGGCTATTTCAATCCTAGGGAATGGAAGGAAAAGGGGTGAATGCGCTCTGCTGTCAGACCTGAAAAAACACGGCCCAGTGCCCACCGCCTCTTCCCCAGATCCAGATACCTTCTGGTGTGCTCTCTCGCTCTCCCTCCCACCTCCCTCCCGACGGGTCTTCCCCCAATCCCCAACCTCCTCTGTTTCCTCCCTGCCTGCACACACACACACACACACACACACACGCACACACGCACACGCCGCTAGGAACCGGCTAGGAACCTGACCTGCTGACCTAGGAACCCGACCTGCTGACCGGAGGTTAGCCCATTCCAAGGGAGTCTTAGGCATGGACACTGAACCCTTTCCCCGGAGGTTCATCCATCCCCTCCCTCCTCCCCCCTGAACTCACAGGAAACAGCTGTTGCCTGGAATCCTGGGCCTTGTGCAACAGCTTTGCCCAGCCCAGCTGCTGCCGGCCATGCCCTCTGGCCCAGACTTCAAGCTGAGAGGTTCAAGCCTTGCACTCCCTCTGGGTGAACTTGCCTTGGGATTTGGTGGTTGGCAGGCAGCTGGGGAAAGAACCGGAATGCAGGCTGGCAGGAAGAAGTTCCTGAATATGGGCAGGACTGCCACCCCCCTCCCCCCGCAGCCACCTGTAACATCACCCTTCTTTCCTCCCCTCCCAGATGTCCCTGGGTGTGCATCAATGTACCTTCACACAGAGGGTTTCTCTGGGCACTCTCCAGGTGACGGGACCATGGGTAAGGCAGCCCCGTCCTCTCTGCCAAGCCCTCCACATTGGAGGGGGGAGTCCTGCTGTCGGGGAGGGTCTCCTGGCCAGGAGTCCCTCTGGACGCTGGGGGCTCATAGCACTGAACCCCCCAGATCTGAATTACCCCCAACTTCCTCCTCAAGGTTATGGCTATGAGAAACCTCTGCGACCATTCTCAGATGATGTCTGTGTCGTTCCTGAGAAATTTGAAGGTCAGAGAAGTGACTGTTCATGAGAGGGTCAGGATCTGAGCCATGCCCTCTGTGTCCCCACCTGCCCCCCCCCCCCCGCCCAGGAATCCCATTACCCCTGCGGAGAGGAGAAGGGGTTGCTTGGGGGACCAGAAGGCACAAACCTGACAGCTGTTTTCTGTGTTCCCCAGGAGACATCAAGCAGGAAGGGGTTGGTGCGTTCAGAGAGGGACCGCCCTACCAGCGCCGGGGGGCCTTGCAGCTGTGGCAGTTCCTGGTGGCCCTGCTGGATGACCCAACGAATGCCCACTTCATTGCCTGGACCGGCCGGGGGATGGAGTTCAAACTAATAGAGCCTGAGGAGGTGGGCCTCTCAGATTCCGTACCTCTCCTCCCATTATCTTTGGGGCCTGGAGATACGAGGACCTGGGAATGTGGCAGAGGCCTCCCCAGCAGAGTTGCCTTACCTGACCTGAATTCTTGTCAGGCCTGGGTCTGGGGGCTGCTGTGTAGTGTGCAGGGCCAGCTTCCCATTTTGTACCGACAATCTCAGGTGCTTTCTCTGACCTGTCCCCCCGCCTCCCCATTCTTTTGTCTGCTGAGCTAGCACCACCACCCCAAAACTCTGTCCTGTCCCCAGGTTGCCAGGCTCTGGGGCATCCAGAAGAACCGGCCGGCCATGAACTATGACAAGCTGAGCCGCTCGCTCCGATACTACTACGAGAAAGGCATCATGCAGAAGGTGGGGGGGCCGGGGGCCCAGGGATGGGAGGGTGAGGGGCAGCAGCTATGGGAAGATGACGGGGCCAGGGGGGCGTTTCTCAGCGAGTCTGTGGGAGCAGATAATGCCCCAGTCAGAGGGAATGAGAAACTGTGGACAAGATTTCCCTCTCCCAAGAAAGTGCCACACAGTAACTGAAAAGCCCGAAGTGTGGAGACAGGGAGGTTGGAGAACAGGAAGTGTGCAGGGAGCGGGCCTCTCAGAGGAACCAGTGCAGGAGAGAGACGCGCCCCACGCGTCTGCTGGACCGGCGTCCCCCTGTCCCCCGCCGACCTGGAGGGAGAGCTAGGCCCACCCAGCCCCTCTCTTCCCACAGGTGGCCGGCGAGCGCTACGTGTACAAGTTTGTGTGTGAGCCCGAGGCCCTGTTCTCTCTGGCCTTCCCGGACAATCAGCGTCCAGCCCTCAAGGCCGAGTTTGACCGGCCGGTCAGTGAGGAGGACACAGTCCCTTTGTCCCACTTGGACGAGAGCCCTGCCTACCTCCCGGAGCTAGCTGGCCCTACTCAGGCCTTTGGCCCCAAGGGCGGCTACACTTACTAGCCCTGGCCACTGCGCCCCTGCCGCCCTGTGTACATATAGATGAATTGGGTGTTGGGGAAACCCTCACTCTGAAACCCACAGATGTCTTTGGAGCAGATCCCCACTGGCCCATCAGTCGCCCCTGCCCAGACTCTGAGTTGCTCACCAGAGTTGATGGGAAGGAAAAATGGAGAACGCTGCAAGTGTAAAAGGTGGGGTCAAGAAGCTCCTCTGGCGGCATCACCTCCAGCCTCTTCCCTTAGAGGCCCAAGCCGCACTCCTCTCCCCCCACACAGAGAACAAGAGTTTGCTCTGTTCTGGGGGACAGAGAAGGAGCGTTCCCACTTTGTCCTGGTGGAGAGGGGCACGTTGAGCTCCCCAGATCTCCCACTGTGGGCAGACAGAAGCCTGGACCCTGCACTCCGCTCCAAGCTGTGGCCCTGGAGGGTCCTGCTTGTCCATTCTTGGTGCTCTGTGTTCCCAGAGGCAGGGGGAGGCTGGAGTAAGGAACCTGGGGTGGGGGAGGGGCTGCAGGGTGGAGGTGGGGAGGGCTGGGTTTCCTGCTTCTAGGGCCCTTTGCCTCTTCTCTGCCTTTTCCTAGGCCCAGGCCTGGGAGTCCGCCTCTAACCTCCAACCTCCACATCTGCCAGACCCCAATAAAGGCCCCTGCTTCTCCTGTCAGTTGTCCTGTGTCCTCTTTGCCGCGATGGGAGAAGGAAGGACCTGGGGTTGGAAAGAGCTTTGGCCTTGGGGCAGATGCCCAGGGTTTGGGGCCTGGCCTTGACACTTAGCTTCCCAGATGGATTTGGGTGAAGACAGTTGACCTCTAACTTTCCTCTGAAAAATGGGCTCAGTGATACCTGTTCGTTCCCCTTGTTCTATCCTCCTCCAGGATTATTGTGTCAGGATCCTGAAATAATGATTGACAGGTACTTTATAATCTGGCCCGGTGCCCCCAGGCCACCGGCTGTCTACCAGCTGGGCAGCGGCCAGACAGGGCTGAGCTTGGAGGCCCTCCTGGGGCTTCCTCAGGCAGAGTTTGGCCTATGGTTTCCGTGATGCACTCCCCATGATCGCGCTACCCATGTCTATACCCCAACTGTGTGTCCCCCCCGCTTCTGCTGTGGCTCCAGGTTTCTGTTTTTGCTGAAGCTGGGGACAAGAGTTTATACGGAGAGGACCTGGAGAATGGGGAGAGAAGAAAGGCACCCAGGCAAGAGGGTGCAGGGAGAGCCCTGTGTTCTGACCAGTGAAGGCAAACGACCCTGGGTCTTCAGGGAAAGGGGAGTAGGAACACAGGCTCCTTCCCCAGATTTAGGGGAGACTAGAAGGCTGGGGCCTGGGTGGGTGGATGGGAAAGGCAAAGCTAAGTGGTAACACCAAGGGAGGGAGTAGACCTGACAAGGGGTAACTGTCCAGGTACGAGGGGAAGAATGGAAGGTTCTAGACCCAGGCTCTGGTTGAAAATGCTGTCGTTAAACCAGAACTGCAGCCCTCATTAAGGCTTGAGCAGCTTGGGTCCCCAGCCCCTGAGCCCTCAGAAGAGCGGATGGCTGTCAACCACTACCCACAAGTAAAAAACGTTACCGTTTTCCTAGAAACTGAAAACATCAACTTTCATAATTTAGAGCAAGGAACAACATTTTAAAATACAAGTTTTAAAAAATATACATGTTTTTTAAAAATACATAATTTCATTCCACGTTAAAGCCAGACTATCTCGGTGGGAAGCTGTAGAAGTCCGTAGAAACCCTGAGGTCCTGAGTATGCGTAAAGGAGTGACAGAGATTTGGATGAGAAATGGTATCCACCGCCTGAGACCTGTGACCTCTACCCTCTGAAGTGTTTATTAACACACCTCACAGCTCTTTGTTCAAATCCTTAACCTTGGAGGGCCAGTACTCAGAGAAGGCAGTCAAGCTCCGGACTGGATGAAGGTGAACCCTGGACCGAGGAGCAGGGTTACACAAGCAGCACCGGGATGATCCCCCCCCCCCGCCACATACACAAGCACACTTAGCACATGCGCAGGGGCAGGAAACTCCGGAGCTAGGCTCCTGCAGGGGTGGGGTGAATGGCCTAGAAGATTCCAGCTCCCTGCAGGAGACCCACATCCTCTCCTGGGCTGTCACTCAATCTCTGGGAAATATTGTTTCAAGGAAGAGAAACAAGGGCCCCATTGTGTGGGAGCAGCAGACAAGTGCTCCTTCCCAATCTGGCTCCTTTCTCCCTCTGAGCAGGCTCAACAATGCTGCCTCCATGCTGTTTCCTGACGGACAGTCTGAAGGTCAGACCCCTAGCCATACTGACAGAGCAGAGAAGTGACCCCAGCTCTTGGGGTAGATGTTCAAGGAACACCCACCGAGCTAGGGTCCTTTTCGCTCACGTAACCCACAAAAGATGACTAGCCCTGCTGTCTCTCACTTTGGCCTGTTAAACAAACATGTCCTTCCCAACCTCAGCCGAAATCCCAAACCTCCCCACCCCGCCCCATGCCTCCCAGGCCTGGAGACCTCCTAGGTGCCCATGCCTCCCAGGCCTGGTCACTCAGTGGGGCAGGCGGCTGCCAAGCCTGGAGTCTGTTCCTGAGCTGGAGACTGGGGAGCTGGGTGCCCAGCCCCTGCTTCACGTTCGGTTTCCTCTGCAGGCCCCTGCCTGTCTCTCCCTGTAAGGCCTTAAAGGTGAACACCCAAAGACCCCCTGCCCATAATTACTGGCCTGGGCTTCCTGAGCAGCACTCGAACAGAATCAGCTCAAGGACAGGGCAGGGACTTCCATCAGCAGACGCCCTGGCCTCTTTTCTGCTGCATCCTCTCTGAACTGTCTTTAGGGTGGTCAGTTTGCTGCCCAAAGACAGCCTATATTCTTTCACATCCTAGAGTCTCAGCATCTGGTGTACAACTCAGTAGTTGTTGTATTTACATCATTTCAGAACTTACTAGAATAGGGATGGGGGAGGCAGTGCAGGCCATAATATCCCATGTGCCCAGTCCCCCTGGGGCTTCTCTACCAGCTCCACACCTAGACCCGCTTTCCAGAAGCCCCACCGCCTGGCCTGGCAGCATCTGTCTGATCTTCTTCCCAGTCGAGAGCTTCCTCAGGCACCGCGAGAGGGGCACTGGGAGGCGGCCATTCCCCAGCCAAATGCTACGAGAAACCCACTCAGCAAGAGCAGTACAAACTGGCTCTGAGAGGGGTTCTATGGGTTTTGTTTGTGGTGGGGGACGAGAGGCTTTGACCAGAAAAACCCTTTGTTAAAGCCCATCGAGGACCCCAGGGGGGAAAAAAATAAAAGCTGTGACGTCGCCTGCATGTTTCAAAAGGAGAAAGGACGCGCCGCCCCCTGGGTGGCGTGCAGAGGAGGTAGCCCGGGAGAGCTTTCTGTATTCAGCATGCTCCATCTGACCACTGAGGCGCCCAGACCAGGGCAGTGGATGCGGTTCATCACAGGGCCGTGTGGCAGAGCCGGGCTTGCGCGGGCGTCAACAGAGAGGACTGCAGGCCTGGGTGATGCGTCACCTCTGAGCCCCAAGAGGCCCAGAGCTCTGGTTACAGGGGACTTTCCATCACGTGCACCAAGGCCACCCATCTCCCACCCTGAGCCCAGGCCAATATCCTAACCTTCCAGCTAGAAGAGACAGCCACAGAAAACCATTTATGTTTCCTTAAGAAAATAAATATTTCTCGGAGGTTAAGCAGGACAGGGGCTGGACAGGGGCGGCAAGTGGGGCCAACGCTGGCAGTGAGCTTCGTGGCTCCCTCCTCCGGAGTCCCAGCTAGGGCGTCAGGCCCTCACCGAGCCTGGGGGTCAGATGCTCGAGACTCCCCTTCCCTCCTAGGGCGACAGGAGTTGCCCATTTCGTGGAGATGATGCCCTGTACTCCCACGCCGGCCGTGAGCCCCCACTGGCCACAGTGCCTTGAGGTGGTAGGGGCTGGAGGCTCTGGTCGAACCAGGCAGAAATCTGTTTCTATTTTACCACCAGGGAAGAAGTAAGAGTCAAGTTTAGAAAAGGCCCAGGGAAGATAAGTCACTGGACAGCTGTATCCTCAGGACCAGCTTTTCCTCCGTAAGAGTGAGTCCAAGCCCTGGGCCACCACTGCAGGAGAGACAGACAGAGAAGTCTCGCCTCTCAGCGCCGGCGGAAGGCCCGGGATATTCTCCAAGCGTTGGGCTCCTCGTAGCGATTGTACAAGGGTTCGAGACGCTGCTGCTTCTTCTGCTTGCTCAGCTTGGTCGGGTCGGAGACCTTGAAGAAGGCTGGAGCAAACTCCACAAGCCACCTGGGGTCGATGGTGGTGACCTCACGCATGTACTCTTTTGTGGTCAGCACCAGCTCGTGGTACACCACCCTGAGTGGGGGACAGAGAGAAGGCTGCAGCCTCCCATGCAGGCCCCACTCACAGTCCCCATGGTCCCTGGCGGCCCTCAGCTGAGCTCGCATTTTATCCCCATACCTCCCCGGTGGGGCCCCTCAGGAGGCTGCAGTCTCTGTTTATGACAGCCATGCTCCAGTACTGAGGAGATGCACACCTCTAACTGTAAGAAAGCTGTCAGGATGTGTTCTAGTCCTGGCTCTAACTAGTTAAGTGACATGAAGCCAATCACACCCCTTCTCTGGACCTGGATTTCTTGCTCTGTGGGATGGGAGGGTGGTTTTTCAGGCTGTCTCCACAGAATTCTGGGGCCCTGAAGAGGCGCCTAGGGGGCTGCCGCAGGGCCTGGGGCAGGCCAAGCAGCAGGGTTCTCATCTCCAACCCCTCCTAGCATGACAACCCCATGGTTTTACTGCAGTTTGATGTTAGGGTGCGTAAGAGTCTAAGTGCTACTTAAAAAAAACTTGTTTAGGGGCGCCTGGGTGGCTCAGTCGTTAAGCGCCTGCCTTCGGCTCAGGTCATGATCCCAGAGTCCTGGGATCGAGCCCCGCATCGGGCTCCCTGCTCCGCGGGAAGCCTGCTTCTCCCTCTCCCACTCCCCCTGCTTGTGTTCCCTCTCTTGCTGTGTCTCTGTCAAACAAATAAATAAAATCTTAAAAAAAAAAAAAAAACTTGTTTAAACTGTCTCACTAGACGATCTCTAGATCCTCCTAGGCTCTCAGCCCTATGATTTTCTTTCTCTCGAATGGGCCTGACACCGCACCTACGTCAGGCTTCTGCTGCTCTAGAAACGGAAGCGATGTTAGAGGAGGTAATGCCGGGCTGGGCGAAGACCTGAACGCAAAGTGCTGGGACAGCTGCAGGTCCTTTCTGCCCAAGCCGGCCCCCAGCCCCGCGTCCTGCCCACCTACCATTCGGGCTGTCTGTTGAAGAGAGCGCTGGAAGGGTGGATGTAGACCACCTGCTGGTCGATCAGCGTCCGGTAGCCCTCCTGCGGGTCTTTCTTGGCAGCGTTCCGGAAGAATCCACTGCAGATGGCCTTCTGCACTCGCACCGTGGACTTGCCACAGGAGACCACATCCAGCTTGTGTCTAGCAGGAGAAGAGATCAAGAGAGGATAAAGATGCAAGACTACTCCGCAATCAGAGGTTCTATCTTCCGGAATGACAGTGCCCAACACCCCCACCTTGGGTCCCCAGAGTCCAGCCCTACGTGTACCACAGGGGCAGCTCTACAGTGGGCAAGACAGATGCAGGAATAGCCAGAGATTTTATTCAATTCAACCTATAACGTTCCAGATGCTTATAAACAAAGCATTTTTCAATTACTCCGAAGTAACCTTCTTAGGAACTTTCTGAAGTGATTCTCAGCTGTAGCCTAGCCTGGGGATGGGTACAACAAAGATGGAAGAGCTGGAGGAATGCGCGTATGTGAGGAGCCTTTAACTTCTCAGGTGCACAGAGAGACAGACAGACGAACAGACAGGAGAGTCAAGCAGGCTCCACTCAGACACGGGGCAGGTCGCCGGATGTCACCTGTCCATTATGCCTAACATCTGCTTGCGAATATCCTGGGCCCGGCGCAGAGAGCGAGCCTGGATGAAGTTCTCATAGCACCATGGGTTGGAGAACTTGTTGTTCTTCCAGGAGTTGTACACGGCCAGCAGGGTGAGGTGGTCCCCTTCGGTCTGGTGGAACTTGGCTTTCTTCTGGTCTGCGAGGGCTTGTTTATCCTGCCAAGAGGTGGGGCGGAGGATCATTTTCTGTCCAAGAGCCACTAGGTGAGCACTTAGCAGTTGCAGAGAGTCCTACCGGGCCCTGTCGAGTGTCCATATGAAGCACTGCGGTGGCAACAGGCTGATGTAACCCAACGTCACCACACCCTGTACCTGAACGTGAGCCTGATCTCCCTACCTTGGGCCTGTAGAAGACGTTCTGCACCGACAGCATGGACACGATGGTCAGCATCTCCTCGCTGCAGCCCAGATGCACGGACATGATCAGCATTTTGCACAGCATCGGCTCCAGAGGGAATTCTGCCATCTAGAGGGAGAAGCGGGGACTACAGTTGCTGCCCTGCGGAAGACGCAGCTGTACCGACCAGCGGCAGCCGCTGCTCGGTCCGTGTGGGCACCAGCCCACGGGACCTTTACCCCAGCGTGATGATGTGAGTTGCCGGTCTCTATCAGAACAAGGCTGTTTTTTAATTTCCCAACTAAACCTCAACGAAATGCATGTGACCAAGAACATAACTACTATTGGGGTAGACGGGAATTTTGCAGACATCTTTCAAAATTAAGGCTAGACTCAGTCATGGATCCTGAAGTAAAACTGACTATGGACAGAATTCCTTTTTCTGTAAAGAAATAATTTTAAGGGATAGGGGAAAATCCAGTTTAAAAACAGGCATCTAGAATTCTACTCAAAGTTGACCGAGGGTCTCAGAGTTTGATTTTGCACAGAACAAAGAGTACGGAAGGCTGGCCAGGGACTGTCCCCAAGAGCACCAGAAGTTCAGTTTGGCTCCTACCCTGCGGCCCAGGCGAGTGAGCAGGCCCTCGTCATCCAAGGCCCCCAGGGTGTACAGCTGCTCCATGGCTGTGATCAAGGTTTCCATTGGAGGCGCATCCATGAAGTCAAAGGACAGCAGGTCATTGATGCCCATGGCCTAGAAGACAAGGGAAGAAACTGTGTGACGGGAGGGTCAGGCCTGCCAGCATTAACGGGGAGGGACAGTCCTTGTCCACTTCTTTCCTGTTTCTTCTACTGCAGGTAGGAAGTCATCAGCAAGCTTAGCAGTCACCTCCAGGGTTGGGCCACACAAAACACTCAGACTAGTAGAAAACATATATTTTCTCAGGAAACTTTAAAAACTGCTCCTTCAGAATAAATGTAAATACAACTCAACACCAAAAAGATGACAATTTAAATATGGGCAAGGGCCGGGGGGGGGCCTGGTTGGTTCAGTCGGAAGAACTTGCAACTCTTGATCCCGGGGTTGTGAGTTCGAGCCCCACACTGGGTGTGGAGATTACTTAAAGAAATAAATAAATCTTAAAAAAAAAATAAATACGAGTAAATAAAAATGGGCAAAGGATTTGAAGAGACATTTCTCCAAAGAGGTTATAAAAATGGCCAAAAAGCACACGAAAATATGCTCAACAGAACTGGTAATTAGGGAAATGCAAATCAAAAGCACAATGAGATGCCACTTCATACCCGCTAGGATGGCTATAATAAGGAAAAGAACAGAACCAAGGCTGGCAAGGATGTGGAGAAATAGGGACCCTCATGCGTTGCCGGCAGCAATGTAAACCGGTGATTTCTCGGTAAGTTAAACATACAATCACCATATGATCCAGCAATTCCACTTCTAGATATGCCCAAAAGAACTGAAAGGAGGGACACAAACAGATACTTGTACACTAATTTTCACAGCAGCATTATTCACAATAGCCAAAAAAGCAGAAACCACCCAAATATCCACCAACAGATGAAGGGATAGACAAAACACAGTGCACGTACACCATGAGTATCGTTCACCCTTAAAAAGGAATGAAATTCTAACACATGCTACAACACAATGAACCATGAAAACATGATGCAGAGCAAAAGAGGCCAGACACAAAAGGACAAATACCGCATGATTCCATTTACATGGAAATTCAGTTGACAGAGACCAGGAAGTGGACTAATGGTCACCAGGGGCTGGAGGAGGGGAGAAGGGATGGTTCAGTGTAACGGGGACAGAGTTTCTGTTTGGAATGATGACAAAGTTCCAGAAATGGATCGTGGTGATGGCTGCATACCCTGGGAAAGTACTTAATGCCACTGAACTGTACATCTTAAAAAGCTTACAAGTGATAGTATGTTGTGTATTTTACCAAAATTTTTTTAAAAAGGACAACACACCAGCTTGTCCTGTCTCTTGCATACAAAATTTCTACTGTGCATCGAGGAAGTGCCTTGTGTCAGGTGGCACAGATATGAAGATGACTAAGATATGGCCCCGGCCCTCAGAGAGTTCACAATGGTGAGACACGCGGACAAGAAACTGCAGTAACACAGTGCAATCTGCGTGCCGGGCGAAGAGTAGACATTCGATGCGTCTGTCAGCTAATTTGATGAATCAAAGAAACAGATGAGTGATGCACTATCCAAGTGTGTATAAGCGGGGTGTGGTGGGACCTAAGCCTTTGTTTCTTTCCCCTAAAGTGACTGTGACCATAAACACAGCAGGTGTCCAATAAATGCTTATTGTATGAATAATAACTACAAGGAATTATGTTAGCAATCAGCAAGCACTGCACCAAGGGCCTTTACGTGTATTATCTCATTTATTTTCACAACAGATACTATTAATAGCCCACTTCTAGAAAGGATAATATAGAACAGAGGGCCGAGCAGATAAATTTGCCGAGGACACAGAGCTCGGAGCTGAAGTCTGAGCCACAGATGCTTCTCTGTTCTCACACCAGAGACTGGAGCAGGGTTTTCTGGTCTGAGCTCTGTTTCAGCCCCGCTTACAGTGGATGAATAATACATTCCAACAGAGCACTCCGCACCAGCAGAGCGCCCGTGCCCCAGGGCAGCACCAGCATCAGGGGTGGGAACGTCATCAGCTGGGAAATTATTCATGCAGCCCCCCCCTGCCAAAAGAGAATGAGGGTCCTCACTGGGGACCGAGAGAGGAAGAGCAATGATTCAGAATGAAAAGCCAGCCCCAAGAGGGTCAGTCTGAAACCTGTACTGAGAGTCTCCTTGCAAAGTTTTTGGACTGGGAGTTTCGCTTCCATTCTCAAAGAGGAGAACTGGATCGGGGTTGAAGGAAGTGTGCCTGTCCACGGGTTGGCACTCATTAGATTTTTCTAATATCCTTTGCTCCTAACTAAACTCTTTTATAACCAACTATCCTGCTGGTTATGAGGGTAAGAAACAAACGTGGATCACAGGAGACATGCCAACTTAGCCCCAGACCCGCGGTGGAGAGGCCGTTACCACAGCCATTTGCATTCCATTCAAAGGGACTGGTTCCACAAGGTTACCGAAGTATTTAACAAGGTTCATAAAACTGACGTTCATTTACTATGGACATACAATTGGACTGTTCCACCAGCCCATTCTAACAAGACAGTGATTTCTACCTTGAGCGAGAGCACTGTGCTTGCTAGGTTGGTCCTCTGGATTTCCGGCACGTTGGTGGTCAGCATTTCATCTCGGTAGGCACGTTCGGTGTACAGCCTGTAACACTTCCCTGGGCCCGTTCTCCCGGCCCTGCCGGCTCGCTGCTTTGCCTGAGCCTACAGGGGTGGGCATATAAAAGTAACATATCTGTTAAACAGTGCTCAACAGCTTTGCCCAGGAAATCGACTGAAAGGGGGGCACTGGGCATTTCAAAACATGAAATGCGGTTTATTTCACTTCCTTTAGGACCATTTCCAAGACTATCAATGCTTTTACCATCCCCTCTCTAAAACTCGGCATTTCAGGAAAGTTTGTTCAAGTGAGGCAAATATTAGCACCATGAATGGAAGAAATATTGTAAAGATCGTAGAAATGCACATTCAAAATAGTGTGGCACAATATAAAAGAAAAAGCGTAACGCAATATGAAAACTACCATCCTCACAGTTGTGACCAAAAACGTTAAGTGAACTAAAGAAATGATATGTTAGGGGACCCTGGGTGGCTCAGTCGTTGGGCATCTGCCTTCGGCTCAGGTCATGATCCCAGGGTCCTGGGATCGAGCCCCGCATCGGGCTCCCTGCTCCGCGAGAGGCCTGCTTCTCCCTCTCCCTCTGCCTGCTGCTCCCCCTGCTTGTGCTCACTCGCTGTCTCTCTGTCAAATAAATAAATAAAATCTTTAAAAAAAAGAAATGATATGTTAATCATATCAGCGATGACTCGGCAGCTTGTTTGTGTGTGTGTGTGTGTGTGTGTGTGTGTGTGTGTGTGTAAGTAGGCTCCATTTACAAAAGAATTATGAGCTCCACTGACTTCATGGCCCAGCATGGAGCCTAACACAGGGACTGACCTCATGACTCTGAGACCAAGACCTGACCGGAGACCAAGAGTTGGACACTTAACCATCTGAGCCACCCAGTGCCCCTCCCAAATCAGACTTGAGACTTTCAATAACAGAAGGAAATGTTCATGCACACAGGTGAAAAAGCAAGTTACAGAACAATACTAATTTTGTAAACAAAACAAAAAAAACTACCAGAAAGAAAAACTAGGACAAAATGCCCTAAAACTATGGCTAACTCTCATGGTAAGCTTACAGATCAGTTCCATTGACTTTTATCAAAGATCTGATGTTGAACATTATTATACCATAATAATCAAGAAAATTAAATTTTTAAACAAAAAATACACAAAACCACACACTTAGTAGACTACTAGATTGCAAACAAGAAACAAACAAACAAAAGATGGGCAGGAAAAGCATCAAAATGATGACGGGGTGGTAGGAGGATTACAAGCAATTTAAAATTTTTTCTCCTCTTTCCCCCCAAAATAATGTAATACTTCTCTGCACTACTTAGGGGAGAGGAGCGCTAATTTCTAAAAAGTTTTTTTTTTTAATTAAGTAATCTCTACACCCAATATGGGGCTCGAACTCACGACCCTGAGATCATGAGCCCCATGCTCTTCCAACGGAGCCAACCAGGTGCCCTAAGGGGCGCTAATTTTTAAATTTAAAAAACATATGTAAGTTTAGCCATAGGTTGCTAGGAAACAGTGAATGGCAATCTGAAGAGGGCCATTTGCTGACAAAACCATCTGTCTTACAAATGGCATCAGGATTTTACAAATTCCTATTCCAGCCCCAAACCAAAGGATAGAGTATGCAAAGTCACGAAGCACACCGAGGCGGACTACAATCACATACAGTGGCAGGACTCCATGGCATTCTACAGATGGTCTCTCTCCAAATAAGAGAGGATGATTGTAGCTAATTTCTCAATCACTGCGAGTTGCATGCACCACCCCGAGAAATGGTAGGGAGCATACATGCAGGGGCCAGACCGCCCTGGTTCAAATCCTGGCTCCACCAGCTGTGTGACCTTAGGCAAGTCACTTAACCCCTCTGTGCCTCCTCATCCATGCAATGAGGGTAAAAACATCCACCACTGGGGATGGATGCAAGAATGCATGCGAGAATGCAAGGAGTTCATGTATGTGCAAGTACCTCGTGCCTGGCACTTAGTAAGCACTCTGCACATGGTGGCTAGCATTACTGAAGGTTCAAAATGACAACAGCCTTCTGATTTTTATGCATTATGAAAGTCACACATCCCTTCTATAAAACATTAAGATAATATGTAAAAGCATAAGGAGAAAAAACGCACTTCAAGCCCTCAGCACAGTAACCAGCAGCTCCACCGACAAATAACCCAACTACCATGCCGACTACACACTGTCTCGGGCGTGCACATGCGCACACCATTCATTTTTAAACGAAAGTTGGGATTCTACATGCTATGTTTCAGATCACTTTTTTCAAATAACACATCATGATTATATGCTTATGTCACGAAATACAGATGCGCACCACCATGTTAACGCCACATAACATTCTATGGCGGGGATATACCGTATTTTATGAAATGACTTCCCTTTTGGAGTTCATTTAGAATTTTCCCCGGTTTCCTTTCATATAAATAATGCTTCGGTGAACACCCTTTTCCCTTACCTTCAGACGCATGCTTACTAAACTTTCAGATGTATTCCTGCAAGAGGAACCATTACATTCAAAAGATGAACTTTTAAATGTTGGACACCTTGTAGCCAAAATGCTCTCAAAAAGGCTGATCAGGTTATTCATTTTTAAATATAATTTGGGCAAGAAATTATTCCACAATTACCAAAGAAACACATTAGTATCTCATGAATTATTACTATCTCAGATGTCTATGGCTAAGTACAGTATTTTTTAAAAAAAGGAATATCTCTTTAAGAAAAAAAAAAAGAGGGCGCCTGGGTGGCTCAGTTGGTTAAGCGGCTGCGTTTGGCTCGGGTCATGATCCTAGAGTCCCTGGATGGAGTCCCGCATCGGGCTCCTTGCTTGGCAGGGAGTCTGCTTCTCCCTCTGACCCTCCCCCGTCTCATGTGCTCTCTCTCATTCTCTCTCTCAAATAAATAAAATCTAAAAAAAGAAAAAAACAATCGAGTTCAAAATATAAAACCATAAAAAATTTAGAAGCCCTAACGAGGATTTTCAGGACAGCTGTGGGTAAAAGCTGCCATACCTGAGAAATCGGAGTGACCACGAGCTGGTCGATGCCGGTCTTGGAATTGTAAACTTTCTGCTTCACAAACCCAGGGTCCACCACATAGTAGATGCCGTCAATAGTCAGTGAGGTCTCTGCGATGTTGGTGGCAATCACGACCTGCAGACAAGAGGGACACAGCTGGACTGAGCCGCCCAGACTAAGCCCCGAGGTGTGAATCAAGACATCTGACCTCAGACATTTTCCTGAAGGTCTGTGCCATTCTCTGCCTCTCTACATGATTAGATAGCACTTAATCTGTTGGGCCTCAAATGGGTGGAAGGGGCGGTACCTTCATCTTAAAGGTCAAGTTGGGGACGGGGTGGTACCTGAGAGGAGAAGTGGAACAGGAAAAAGCAAAGGCCAATCAAAGCCAATTTCATTTGGTGCAAATGGCTACACAGCTCATTTTCTAGATCCAATGCTGATTACTACAATTTTAATTTTCTTGCACCCTGGGAAAGCAGAGATTTCCTGGCATCACATGTACCAGTGCAAAATGAGATTTTTTCTTCCCCCATGGGGACATCTGGACTACAAAATGGGCTATTTCTGTATGTGGAACAAGAGAGAGATGCGTTTTTTTTTTTTCTGATCATAAAATGAACGAGTCGGCAGAGGAATTTCATGGTTTGTGTGTACCCCAGCAGTATGTGTGATCTAGAAGATTATTGGTCTCGGCTTGGCACTGCCACTGTTCTTCCACCCAGAGGTTCAGCTAATAAAACACAATCGCTTGGAAAAATCATTGTGAGGAAGCACCAGAACATCCCACCTTGTGCCAGCATCTCACTGGCCCTGAAAGACTTCCACCTGCCACAGCGCTGCAGAGCCCTCTTAAAAAGTCCATGGGGCGCCTGCGAGGCTCAGTCAGTTGAGTGTCTGCCTTCAGCTCAGGTCATGATCCTGGGGTCCTGGGATCAAGCCCCGCATCAGGCTCCCTGCTCAGCGGGGAGTCTGCTTCTCCCTCTCCCTCTCCCTCTGTGCGCTCTCTCTCTCTCAAATAAATAAAGTCTTTAAAAAATATAAAAAAAAGAAGTCCAATCATCAGGAAGAGAACAGAGGAGGAATCGCCATCCTTCCCCTCCCCAAAGCTGTTCCTCCTCCATGTTTCCCTCCTCGTTACCCTCTTCCACCCAGCTGTCCAAGCCAGAAAACTGGGAGTCATTCCTGACTTCTCCTTGCCCTTCTCCCCTGCACTTCCAGGGACCCATTATGGCTTGTCCATTCTAACGCTTCAGTGTTATTCGAATTCATCGGTCTTCCATTCCTAGGTATGTACTCAAGAGAAATGAAAACATATGTCCGCACAGAAACTTGTAAACAAATGCTCATAACAGCATTACGCATAATAGCTAAAATGTGGAAACAACCCGAATATCCAACAACTAGTGAATGGAAAAACAAAAATGTGGTACATCCACATTCTGGATGTAGAATATCATTCTAGGATAGGATACTGTGCGGCAATAAAAAAAAAAACAAAGTACTAATACACGCTACAACGTGGATGAAACTTGGGAACATGCTAAGTGAAAGAAACAAGTCACCAAGAACCGCATATTATATTACTCCATTCATATGAATGGAGTCATATGAATAGAGTTTATTCCATCCAGAATAAGCAAATCCAGAAATACAGAAAGTAGATTAGTGGTTTCCAGGGACCGAGCAGAGGGGTGAATGGGGGGTGATTGTTAAGGGGTACCGGGTTTTGTTTGGAGATCATGAAATTATTCTAAAATTAACTCTAGTGATTAATGGTTATGATTAATTACCATCAGTAATGGCAATTAATGATCAAACGATTCTATGAATATACCAAAAGCCACCCAATTGTATGTTTTAAAGGGATGAATTGTATGGTATGTAAATTATATCTGTCAGGCTGTTATTTAAAAAAACCCAACTGTCTCCTCTCCCACTGTCTCATATGCACACCCACGCAGTGAGCTCCAGCTGCTAGAAGGACGCAGCCTCCTGAGACGGCCACACTCTCTTGTCCCGAGGCTATTACACGCTGTCCTCTCAGAATGCTCGTCCTCCTGCCCTTCTTGCCTAGAGAATAGCCACGTGCTCTTCAGGACGAGCTCAGATCCTTACTTCCTCTAAGAATTCTGGGCAAGGGGCTCCCCCTCGGGGTATCCACAGCCCCAGCAGCTCTTTCACACCATACGTTCAAAGCCTGTCTACCAGTGGGTGCCCCACAGCAGAGAGGCCTGGCCTCATACCACAGCCCTGGTGTGTACCCCGAAGCCTGGTAGATAGATGCTCAATATCTGTCCAATATAGGAGAGGGTAAGGAGCTGGGGCCACATACAAGATCCTTATTCCTTAACAAACTGGTTGGACTGTTTTCTAAGACATAAAAAAACAAAGCTCAAGTGGACCTTAGGCAATCCCTATCAGGGCCAGGTGCACACACCGCGTGGTTCCAGAGCACACGGGAGCTTCATCCCTGCCCACTGTTACCTTTCTGCTGCCAGGTGGAGCCGGGTCAAAGATTCGGGTCTGCATCTCACTGGGAAGAGCAGAGTACACTGGCAGGATGATCAGCTCTGGAACATCCGGTCCCAGGGATTTCATTCTTTCATAGAGGATCTCGCAAGCGGTATCGATCTCCTCCTGACCAGTCAGGAAGACCAGGATATCACCTAAGAAGAGAACACTGACGTCCTGTGTGTGTGCTCCATAGAAGGCCACAGTGACATGAAAAGAATGCCAAATGATGAAAGACACACTCCTATTCCAACCTCTAATAAATCAAGCGGTTTTCATCTGTCCGTTTTTATTTTGGTTTTTCATTTTAGCGTGTTCTTATTTTTAATATTTTTTGACTTCTAAAAATTTGTGTCTATGTTTATTTGTGTGTGTGTCTACGTTTAAATAGATGCATTTAAACCCTGCCACTGCTTCGAACATGCAAGACTTAGGCTTACAGAGAGACTGATATTTAAAAGGCATTTTTTAAAAGATGAGAGAAAATCGAACCACAGCAGGACTTTTGACCTAAGAGGGGAAAACGCTCTTTCCTCCCACCTGGTGGTTCTGTTAAGTGGATCTGCATGACCGTGATCAAGCTGGCGTCCAGATAATCTGTCTCAGGTTCCTTTGTGTACAGTATTTCCACTGGGTATGTTCGACCTGGGATGGTGAAGATGGGCGCTTCATAGAAGTACTGAGAAAACTTCACTGCATCCAGTGTGGCTGAGGTGACAATCAGCTTCATGTCCTGCCGTTTCTGAACCGTCTAAAAGGGAAACACAATGTGGATAAGAAGGACTAAAGCGAAAAGGCACAGGGACTCAGATCCGATTCCCAGGACTCAGTCCCCAACAGTGGAAGGGTCACCAAAGAGCACCTAGCTACCTTCTTCAACAATCCGAAGAGCACGTCAGTGTGAATGGTTCTCTCGTGCGCCTCGTCCAACATGATGATTGCATACTGCGTGAGGTCAGGGTCAATCAGGCACTCCCGAAGCAGCATCCCGTCTGTCATGTACTTGATCACTGTCTCTGGGCTGGTGCAGTCCTCAAATCGAATGGTGTAGCCCACCTAAAGCAGAAGCGAAGCTGAAAACCTCAGACACAAACCTCTCCTTTCTGCAATCACCAGGCAAGACTTCAGCCCGGTCAGAATGTTATCTGCAATCTTAACAGGTTAAGAATTTGACCAAAATGTGCAGTGATTTCCTCAAGTAAAATCTGCCTTGGACTTGAAAATAGATTAATGATGACAATGAGAACCCTCTCCCCCTCAGGAGAAACCTGAAGGAAGATAGTACCATTCCCATTTTACAGATAGAGATCTGGGCCTGTACACTCTCTTCCGGCATTTCCAGAACAGCTTCATTACCCACTTACCTCTTGGCCCAAGCAACAACCAAACTCCTCTGACACTCTTTTGGCCACCGACATGGCTGCTACTCTTCTGGGCTGGGTACATCCAATCTTGCCCCGGGACGTGTAGCCTGCCTCCGCCAGATACTGGGTGATCTGCGTTGTCTTCCCAGATCCTGTCTCTCCAATAACAATCAGGATTTGATTGTCATGGACAGCCTGAAAGCAACAGTATAAATACAGTCATTAAAAATTTTCCACACACTGGGGCGCCTGGGTGGCTCAGTCAGTTAAGCGTCTGCCTTCAGCTCAGGTCACGATCCTAGAGTCCTGGGATGGAGCCCCGCACCAGGCTCTCTGCTCAGCGGGAAGCCTGCTTCTCCCTCTCCCACTCCCCTTGCTTGTATTCCCTCTCTCGCTGTGTCTCTCTCTGTCAAATAAATAAATAAAATCTTAAAAAAAAAATTCCCACACATTACTCTGGAAGAAAATAATTAATGTTTACATTCTAACACTAAAGAAGAAAAAGGGGATACAATTATAAACGTATGGTAGGATTACAACCAGAGTCTAAGTTATTTTTAATCATGCGTAGAAAAAAATATTAATGGTGATTTTCTATGGGCAATGCTCTTTCTTATTTGAACTGCATGTATAACTTAAATTAAAAACTTGAAACTTGGGCGCCTGGGTGGCTCAGTTGGTTAAGCGACTGCCTTCGGCTCAGGTCATGATCCTGGAGTCTCGGGATCGAGTCCCACATCAGGCTCCCTGCTCGGCGGGGAGTCTGCTTCTCCCTCTGACCCTCCTCCCTCTCATGCTCTCTGTCTCTCATTCTCTCTCTCGCAAATAAATTAAAAAAATCTAAAAAAAAAAAAAAACTTGAAACTTTATGGGTATTCTTTTTTTGACTGACTCAACTCTATTTTTTTTTTTTTTAAGATTTTATTTATCCATTTATTAGAGAGCGAGCGAGAGAGAAACAGC
>NC_138383.1:17338882-17356519 GCF_054177405.1 Leptonychotes weddellii
CAACTCTATTTTTTAAAATTTTATTGGTTTTCTTAAATTCATAAGAACATTAAGGTTGATGCTAAAAGCATAAACTACCAACCAGATATCCCTGATTTTACATACGTATTTTTTAAGTACTATATGCACACTGTTAAAGAATTCAACAGTAAATAAAAAAGGCATATAAAGTGTTCCTGGTGCGCCTGGGTGGCTTAGTTGGTTAAGCATCTGCCTTCAGCTCAGGTCATGATCCCGGAGTTCCGGGATCGAGCCCCAAAACGGGCTCCCTGCTCAATGCCACTGCCAAATCTCCAATACCTCACCCCAGAAGTCATCTTATTTCTACAGCGTTTATAACAGCAAAGGATTGCCATCAACCTATATGTCTATTAATACAGGACTAGTGAAACAAGCCAGAGCACTTCCACAAAACAAAGCATCAAAAAAAAAAGGAAGATTTTCTGAGCTATATCACTAAGGAGAAAAAGCAAGATGCAGAACATAGCATGGTATGCTGCCATCTAGAAACATACAGTAGACATAAAACATGTAACGTTTATGCATGCACGTACAGATGTATTTGTACTTGCTTGTGTATGTTTGACATAACATTGAAAGGATTCACTAAGAGCTAGTAAACTCAGTTGCCTAGGGAAAGTTTGCTGGTCTTCAAATCCAATCTCCAAAAAATGGAAAAAAGTATCTGCAGCAAAGTCTTGCCCATATGGGATCCCTGGCCAAGCATCCCCATCTGTCTTACTAGCCAGAGATGCTTCTCTGCGCCACACAACACTCGGAACCGCTCCAGGGGTCCCTCTGTCAAACAGGTTTATCTCCTCTTTGGAGAAAAAAAAATGTAGGGGCCCCTGGCTGGCTCAGTCAGCGGAACATGCAACTCTTGATCTCAGGATCATGAGTTTGAGCCCCACACCAGGATATTTATTTACATAAATAAACCTAAAAAAATGTATAGACTAATACATGTAATATATATTTTAACGTACTTGGATATGTTCTGTTTTTTTCCTATCCTCTCTGGAAAAGCCACTTCAAGTGTACACATAGCCGTCCAGCTAATTTCAATTCAAACATGTCATCCTTCTTTTAGAAAACATCGCTACTCCCGCACCAATACATCATAAAGGGGCTTCTCACCTGGACCAGCTGCTCCTTCAGTTTGTAGATGGGCAGGCTCTCTCTCTGCTCAATGATTGACATCTGGGTCTTTTTCCCGTAAGAAGCTTTGTTGCCCCCAAAGGCATGCTTCTTCCACTCGGGAATGTCATTGGGCATCATCCCAATACCCCTCATATTGGCAGCAATCTGCCTGCCTTCCGCTGCAAAGGAAAACAGGCGACTTAGTATTATCCTCAAGCTACCTCGGTGCCCCTGCCCCCAACATTCAACAAATCCCATTTCCCCAGTTGATCCCTCCTGTCTGCTACCTCTGTGTTCAAGCCACCATCCTCTCTCCTCTGTTAGAAAAGCCTCCTACGTCAGCTCGGGTGTCTACACTTGCCCCATCCAATCCATTCTGCAGGGCACCTCAACAATCCCTTGGAAATGCAACTCTGATCGTGCCCTTCCCCTGTTTAGACCCTGGCAGCATCTACCAGTGGACTCTAGAATTGAGCCCCAATTCCTAAGTCCTGGCCACCCCACCTCATCCCCACCACTCAGCTCACCACTCCAGTCTAGCCACACAGGCCTACTTTCCACCTCACAGCCCCAGCCCAGGACACACGCCCCAAGCTCACCTCATCCCCTCTGACAGACAAAGTCCTATTTATCCTTCAGATCTCAACTTTCTCAGGGAAGTGACCCATATTACCTGTATTTCTTCACACAGCACTGGTCATGATGTGGTTAGTTAGCTGGTAACTATGTCATTAATTTTCATTTTCCCCATTAAACTGTAAGCCTCGTAAGAGAAGGGATCATGTCTACTTACTTCACAGCGCACCTCAAGCTCCCCAGTTGCCTCACACAAATTATTAAGCACTTGCTGTGACTGTATCTGGCAGTTACTTAACATTGACTACACAAAGAATTATGTAAAAAAAGAAGCTTCAAAGCTGTATTATCTTTAGCATAAAAAATTCTTGGGGCGCCAGACTGGCTCAGTCGGTAGAGTGTGCAGCTCTTGACCTTAGGGTTGTGAGTTCAAGCCCTACACTGGGTGTGGAGACTGCTTAAAAATAAAATAAAATAAAAATAAAAAAGATTTTTTTTTTTTTTTTTTTTTAAGTAAGCTCTACGCCCAACATGGGGCTGAAATCAAGAGTCAGATACTTAACCCACTGAAGGCTCAGATTGTTTTTGAACAGTCCACATGCCCCTCCCAGGGTCTTACCATCAGGCAGAGGATCAACCCAGTGTTTGTTGAGCCCCATGGGAATAGAATCCATCTCTGCTTCCCGCTGGGCCTGCTTGAGTTCCCGCCTTTCTTTGGCTAAGGCACTCTGCATCATTGCTGCTTGGGAGAGGGAACCATCCGGGTTCTAGTGCAACAGAGGACAAACAGCATTAGAATGAGATCTCAGCATGCAGCAAATGTCCAGGAAATAAAATGTAGAGGTTAAGCCCCTTGAATCTAAGAAATGAGACCCACCTGGAAGGACATTCATCTCAATGTACTAAACTACATTGAAGGAACTGGGGCTGCTGGCTTGAAGATGAGAACCCCAAGAGAGATGGAACACACAAGAAAGGGGTAAGACTTCTGTATGGTCCCAAGAACTAAAATTAGGACCAACATGGCTGTCTCGGTAAGAGAGATTTCGGGTCCGCCTAAAGAAGAGCTAATGATCAGATCCCTCTGAAGATGGAATGGGTCTCCTTAAGGGCTGGCGAATTCCCTGTCACCAACAAGGTCAAGCAGACAGAAAACCACAGGGGAGGAATGCTGCAGAAGGGTACGTGAGTGAATTACAAGCACTGTATGGGTGACTGGACTGGAAGACCTTTAAAATACCCTCTTCCAAACCTAAAAAGGTATAGCTTTCCATGAGTTCTTCTCTTCACAGCCCTGCCATCCACAGCACCCAATGCTATAGCTTTCTACCGAGGGCCAGCCCCAACTGGTCAAGTGAGCCCTTCAAAACTGCCTTGGAATCTGCAAGGGCAGTAATAGTAGACCAAGCTCTCCTATTTCCTCCTTTCTTCCCAAAATAGAGCAGAATGAGAGCAAAAGAATTAAAAAGGCAAAAGTAACAAAACCAAGTCAATCACCCTTTAAAACAAAAACATTCTAGACCCTGACCAACAGTCAATACTACCTTCCAGCCTGAGTTCTGCTTCCACAAATGTAATAGCCTGCTCTGAGAAATTAACTGAACAGTTATTTTAAGAAAAGAAATTCACTCGGCACACCCAGGTTAGAGGTCCATCATTTCTCACCTTAACAATTTTAATAGGGCTCATGTCCATGCTTTGCTTGGTGTGCCCTCTCAGGAATGGAGGCTCTTCCTCAACCAGTTCGATCTCAAGATCTTCATCTAAAAATCCCCCCAAAAGAAGAATTAGAAAAAAAACTAAGAGAGAAATAACCTAATCATTTTCACCAAAACAAATGATTTCCATGGGCACCAGTGATCTTTATCAAAGACAGCTCCCAAGATCCAAAAGCCAGCAATTCAAGTGAAACTCTAATAGAGAGGACTGTTTCTCCTGCCCTCCAGGTACTTCTGGGCATTTATGCTCTGACTGAAGAACTGATCAGAGGAGCTATCTTCAAAAGAAGTTAAGCCTATGGAAAAATGTGGTCTAACATTCTACACGGTCCTAAGGTATTTGCCATCCAACTTCATTATGGAGTAACTTAACCCACAACAGACTGGCAAAAAAATTAGGTTGAACAACTGGACATACCAAATGTCCGCAAGGATGTGGAGCAACAGAAGCCCACACTTATGATAGAAGCGTAAATGGGGGGGTGCCTGGTTGGCTCAGTTGGTAGAGCATAAGACTCTTGATCTTGGGGTTGTGAGTTCAAGCCCCATGTTAAATGTAAAGATTACTTAAAAATAAAATCTTAAGGGCGCCTGGGTGGCTCAGTTGGTTAAGCGTCTGCCTTCGGCTCAGGTCATGATCTCAGGGTCGTGAGATTGAGCCCAGTGTCAGGCTCCATGCTCAGCATGGAATCTGCTTGAGATTCTCCCTCTCCCTCTGCCCCTCCCCACACTCACATTCTCTCTTTCAAAATAAATAAAATCTACAAGTACATTTTTTTTAAGATTTTATTTTTGAGAGAGAGCGTGAGCAGGAGTGGGGGGTAGCGGCAGAGGGAGAAGCAAACTCCCTGCTGAGCAGGGAGCCTAATGTGGGACTCAAACCCAGGATCCTGGGATCATGACCTGAACCGAAGGCAAATGCTTAACCGACTGAGGCACCCATGAGCCCTCAAAATATATAAAATCTTAAAAACAAAAATAAAAACACAGAAACAGCTCATATGCCCATCGAAAGTGAAATGGATAAATTATGGTAAATTTACATACAGAAAACACTACAGAAATGATAACGAAATACAACTATAAAAATCATCATAGATAAATATCAAAAGAATGATAAAAAAAAGGAATTAAGTTCAAAAACCAACTAAACGAGGCAGTGGTTAGGAACAGATATTTAGATATGAAAACGCTAAAAACACCAGGGAAATAATTAACACAAAATTTAGGATGGTGGTTACCCAGAGAAGGAAAGAAGAGCATCTAATCAGAGGGGGACAGGTAAGGGTTTCAAAGGTGCAGGTAAAATTCCACATAACCTGGATAGTAGGTACATAGTGTTCACTTATTACTGTTATATAAATTTTATGTCCCATTGTTGGATTTCACAATTTTTAAACACTGTTAATAGGCTGAGTTAAAAGTTGTTTCCATGGCAACTCAGAGATAATCTAATTGGACCCACGGTCTTTAGAACAATTAAGAATATCAGATAAAAAAAAAAAAAGAATTATCAGATGAAATTTACTACCCAAAATACAACTCTTTATATCCTGAACACATAACATAGGGGTGCCTGGGTAGCTCAGTCAGTTGTGTCCAACTCTTGGTTTTGGCCCAAGTCATGATCTCAGGGTCGTGAGACTGAGCCCCGAGTTGGGCTCTGTGCTCAGCAGGGAGTCTGCCTGAAATACTCTCTCTCCCTCTGCCCCTCCCCCAACTTGCTCAGCACACACACGCTCTCACTCCCTCTCTCTCTAAAATAAATACAATCTTAAAAAAAAAAAGTACCATAACCAAAAAGTACAATATATAAATGTCTGTCAGAAAAATGCATTTTCTGCTTCCATCCTGGAGGAACCTGGTTCTCAGGATCCATGATCCTACTTGATCCAAGTAGCTAGTTACCTTCTTCATCATCCACTTTAGGGAGAATGCCAGTCTCTTCATCAAAGTCCGGAAACTCTTCTTTGGAAAGGACATTGGCAGCAATCATCTAGTGGAAGGACAGAAGGCAGCACTTGTAACCTGCTAGGATCGAAACCCTTCCTTTGTAGGAGTTAATACAGAGGTTCCACATAGGAAACCTGGGTTTTTTTCTCTTCTGCCCCGGGACTGCAGGACCTCAAACATCATCTATCCCATCCCTAGGGGGCACAGCCTGGTGCCTAAAAGTAGGGCTCAAGGGTCTCACCCCCAGGAAGTGTTACCTGCTCCTTCCCGGGTTTCCCCAGCACTGTGCACATTCCCGGTTTTGCAACATCCAACTGTGACAATGATGTTTCCATTATCTCCTCCACTGGACTTTGAGTTCCTCAGGAGTAAGGAATCATGATACATTCACCTCTGTAGCCCTAGCATCTACTCAGTGCCTAGCGCCCCGTGGCTCTGATGTGCACTGACGAGTGGTGAAAACAAGAGCCCAAGCGCTTCCTTTAATCCCCACAATGCCCCCCCTGGCCCTGTTTCACAGATGAGGGCACTGAGGCACAAAGAAGTCAAGTAGCTTGGCTCAAGATCACAAAGCTAGTAAGCGGCCAGAAATCACCCCAGGCCACTGAGCTCCAGGGCTCACCCTCCTAACTAGTATGACATATGCAGAATGACTGTGTGGCCATAACGGCAAATGGCCCCAACCTGTTTGATCTCCCACTTCTCCGGGTCAGAGATGCGGGTAAGGCGCTTGCGCTCCAGTGAATCATCCTCTACTTCAGGGGCACTGACGAGGGAGAGGTGAGTAGGTCTGTCTGGATTCCTCATGGAGGTCTCCTCATTGGTCTCCCCAACAAGATTTCGTCGTCGATTGGGGTTTAGATCTTCTCCAGTCTCTTGATCCACATCCTAAAGCACATATAAAATATAGGAACTAACTCATTCTCTGTCCTCTTATGTTTCCTTGGCCATCAGATGCAGAAACAGACTGGATATCTCACCTACCTTCATGCTCAGACTGGTCTTGGTCCCAGTGAAGGACAGTACTTTGACCTTCACCCTCTGGCCTTTGCTCACCACATCAGCCACATTGGCCACACGGCCTTCTCGACGGAGCTCAGAGATGTGCACCAGGCCTTCCCACCGCTTCCTAAGGGGAAGTCACACACATCTGCAGCATGCCTAAAGTACTTTTCCCCAACCGATTTCCACCCTTGCTGGAACTCAACAATAGGAAGTGGTCTTAAATACAAAAACTTGAGAGAAAAGTACCAAGAAGGTGGCCAAAAAATAAAATAGTGGGGCGCCTGGGTGGTACAGTCAGTTAAGTGTCTGACTCTGTTTTGGTTCAAGTTGTGATCTCAGGGTTGTGAGATCGAGCCCGGCACTGGGCTCCACACTGAGCATGGAGTCTGCTTGTCCCTCTCCCTCTACTACTCCCCCCACCCCTGCGCATTCTGTCAAATAAACAAAATCTTAAAGAAAAAAAAAAAAAGTCAAACTCTAACAACCTGATATGGTTGATTTGATTAAAGCGGCACTAATCATAACTTTTTAGAATGTGAAAATCCCCAGTGTTAAGAGAAATTCTGCCCATCACAGGTGTGAAAGAAGAGTACCAGCCATTACCTTAATCCCTCCAGCTGCACAAAGCATCCAAACTGCATGATGCTGGTAACTTTGCCATTGTAAATGTCTCCGATGGCAGGCTCTTCTGGAGGAGGGCGGTCCACATGCTTATCCCGCCATCTGTCCAGATTCCTTTCCCCATACTTGTCCCGGTCCTTCCTGTCTTTAGGGGGACTCTGACTTCTGCTCCTTGACCGATACCTAGACTTCCCTTTATTCCTTTCCCGGGTCCTGGAACGTGACCGGGAACGGGACCGGTGTCTCCTCTTGTGGTCTCTATCATGGTCTCGGTCTCGGTCTCGGTCCCGCTCTCGGTCACGTTCTCGGTCCCGGTCGCGGCTCCGGCTCCGCTTCTTCTTCTTCGTCTTGTCCCTAACAAAGCAACAAACACCTGTTTGGAAAAGAAACCAGCCCAATTTCATCTCTGCATCCCCAAGCACCCAGCACAGCTCCACACACATCAGGTGCCTACTAAGCATCGAAGTGAATTAGAGTTTCTCTAACTGTGGCACCCCTGTAGGCCAATAAAGGATGAGGTCACAAACATATTCAGGCTCCTTCGATCCAGACTTCTATCTTACGGACAACTTAGCATTTGCTGCGTCAATACTCTTTGCAGGGAGCAATGAAGTAGATCTAACAATGTGGTACATGGCCAGTCTAGATTCTGTAAACTTGCCCAAAATTTTGCTTAGTGGATCCACAAAACTCAACTATCACAGTACCCTAAACCTCCAAAGGCTAAGACGCTAAGAACAAACCGGTGCTCAGCATCTCTCTGCTTCTCCTGGCCCGCTGCACTGGGCATCAAGGCCTCCAGTTCCTTCAGGACATCCACAGCGACTTTCACATCATCCTCATCCAGCATGGTCTGTAACAGCAGCGACCGGCAGAGTCAGGAGAGGGGGAGAAAATCATGTGAGAATCTGCACTCCAGATCCATCTACATTACTCCAGCCCCTAGATCACTGACCACTTTACGTGAAGGAAGCAGAAGCAGGTGGAGATTTCGAGCACAATTTGAGAGAGAGGCAGAAGGAATGAGCAAAGGCTCACTACTACATTTGGCAAATTCCCTTTGTCCTTCATACAAGCCTACCGAGGGCAATCGGCCTAACCACCCTTCCTGTGAAAGCATCCAAGTGATGATTATAAATAGAAAATAGATGTTAAGGGGCGCCTGGGTGGCTCAGTCGGTTAAGCGTCTGCCTTCGGCTCAGGTCATGATCTCAGGGTCCTGGGATCAAGCCCAGAATCAAGCCCTGCTCAGCAGGGAGTCTGCTTCTCCCTCTCCCTCTGCCCCTCCCCCTGCTTGTGCACTCTCAGGCGCACGTGCTCTCTCTCCCTCTCTTTCTCTCCATCTCAAATAAAATCTTTTAAAAAATAAATAAATAAAAATAGAAACACTTAAAAAATTAGACCTTCTAACATGTAATAGAGCAAAAAAATCTAATTTCACGTATCAGGTATCTGTTCTAGAGCTATTTCATATTTCTACTTATTTCATATCCCTAATCACTGCTCCCCACAATTCTCAATCCCATTTCCCTCAAACACCATTCTCTGAACTGTAATACTATTCTTTGCATAGTGCATACTCAGAGAGTGATCCAACACTTTTAATTCAAAAAATATATTACAATGAACACAAACTTAAAACTAGGAACTGATGAGACAAAAGGGACAGCGATGGGGGAAACACCCAGTTATAGTAGACATTCCCAAAATGGTATCAGTACCCGGACAGAAGGGTTGTCTGGCTGGCAAAGGACTGGGAAGAGTTCCTTCAGCTTTTCTTTTCCAGTTTTGGGTTTAACAACTGGATCTTGTTTCATCAAAGCGCATAAAGGGGTTAAAAGAAGAAAATGATATATTTAAGATTTTTAACAAAGAACCTCAATATCAGATTTGCATCAAACTAAAAACTGAATATGGCATTTTTCTACAAATTACTCACATATTACTATAAATATAATTTAATTTCCTAAAAATAACACGATGACAAAACCCTCGACAAACTATCTGGGCATGTGGTGGAGGGTGTGTTGGGGGGAAACATCAGAATTTGCTTGGTTAGTTATGTCTTATGAGTTTAAGTCATTTGTAAAACTTTACTAGACTGTGTACTTGGCTCAGGACAGGGAAAGAACACAATTTACAGGATGCTCACACTCTAAACCGTTCTGGAGGCTAAGCGCAGACACTCTACTCACCTTTGCTAGTAGAAGGCTTTGCTGGAGGCCGCATAGTTTGTATGAGGCGCAGCAAGTTACTAATAAGAGAATCCTTTGAAAAGAAACAAAACAAAAATTATCAGCCCCTGAATTATTGCTTAAAAACACTGGTTTTAGGGGCACCTAGGTGGCACTGTCCGTTGAGCATCTGACTCTTGGTTTTGGCTCAAGGTCATGAGATTGAGCCCCATGTTGGGCTCCATGCTCAGCTTGGGGTTAAGATTCTCTCTCTCCCTCTGCCTCCCCGCCACATACACATGCGCTTTCTCTCTCTCTCACTATCTCTAAAATAAATACATCTTAAAAAAAGAAAAAAACTAAGAAAAGGTGGTTGTATACCTGAATGGAGCTAATTGGAACAAATGAAGCACAGAGTATCAATTTGATGGGCATGAACCTAGCAAACAGCTTCAGAGAAAGCTCATATTTAGGACTCTTTGGGGGGAAAAGTAATTTAGTTCCATTCAACCATTTTTATTTTCCACTGTTTAGAATTACTTTCAAAACCTAGACTCTTTTGTTTTTGACTTCGGATTCAGAGAACAAGAATATAAACACTCATAAAGACTTCATGATGGAAATCCTGCCCCATTTTCCTAGAAAGGTATAGTGGCATGAAAACATTACACACTTAATGGTTTCTTTGATTGGTATGTACAAATTATCTCCTTTCTCCATCAAAATCCTCTGTGAAATCCTATCAAAATTTCAGTAGTGACATTAAAACAAAACAGGGGTCTCCAGGTACACATACCGTGAATTCGGCACCATTTTTGACCAGAGAAGCCTTAAAAGTGTCAAAGGTGGTATTTTTCTCAGCAAGACTGATCACAAATTCAGCTGCAAAGGAGAAAAGGGATTAAAACTGGAATGGAGACTAGTAAAAAAACCACTTTCAAGTACATTAAAAGCAAAACCAATTGGCCTATCCAACAGTCATAAAAACAAAAGAGCACCATCCAGTGAGAGTAAAGAGAATTTAGAGTACCAAGATTATCCAGGTATGTTCCAGTTAATTTTTAGAAATGCAAAGAAGATATTACTAGAGAATGGCTCACCAGGCCCTTCAGTGCATCAAAGGGAGAAATATCTCCCTTCCTCTCCAGATCATCATACTCTTCTCATGAGACTAGTAGCTGTGCACATTGCCATACAGACTCCAGAGGTAACAATGCCCAAAAGCAAGAGCCCTCTTTCCCCGCCCCTCATGGACGTACACAGTAGGACGCTTTCTACAGTTTCAGGAAGGTCAGACCCAATCCATCCACGGGAGTCAGGCAGCTGCTGGGTGGTACAGTCTCCAAGTTAAATCAAAGACTCACTTGCCCCCCAAATTTCTCTCTACAAACCTGCCCAGTGTTTGAAATGTCTAATATTAGAGCTATTTATTAAGTAAGAGACTTACGGAAGAAAAGTGCATTTTATGAGGGGCTGAGATAATAAGCCTCACGCTGTGAAGAAAATGGTAATGATTTCATCCTGATTTTAAACCTAAAACATAACAATAATAGCATGGGGGCACCTGGGTGGCTCAGTCATTGGGCATCTGCCTTCGGCTCAGGTCATGATCCCAGGGTCCTGGGATCAAGTCCCGCATTAGGCTCCCTGCTCCACGGGAAGCCAGCTTCTCCCTCTCCCACTCCCCCTGCTTGTGTTCCCTCTCTCGCTGTGTTTCTCTCTGTCAAATAAATAAAATCTTTAAAAACAAACAAACAAACAAACAATAATAGCATGGAGGATCTGGATAACGAACATAAACTAGTGCCACCATACCAATTCCAAGCTGGCATTTGCCTTTTATCTTTTCGATGACATTAAGTAAAAGCCAAATGCCATGGGGCTACATGGACACAGCTTATGCATAACAATGCCAATGGATAACGCTCTGTGACCACCTGCCACATGCCCAGCGAACACTATGCTAAGTGCTTCACGGGAGTTATCCCCAGGATCCTCACAACAACCCTCATTGGTAGGTACCATTATTATCCTTTTTTTTTTTTTGCAGATGAGGAGGCTAAGGGTTGGAGATGCTGACCTACCCAATAATAACTGGTGGAGCCAGGATTGGAACCCAGGAAATCTGACTTCTGAGCCCACATTCTGTAGAGAAATGTGGAGGGAAAAGTAAGTCACGTGGTGCTAGGCATGCAAAGCTCTAGAGACTATTCCAAAGCAATCAGCAGCATATTCACACTGCAGCTGTCACTAATCAGGTCTTTTTTTTTTTAATTTTCAGAATTATATGGGGGCATCATTAAATTAACTGAACTATCAAGATTTTTTTTTTTTTTTTAAGTGAGCTCTACACCCAATGTGGGGCTGGAACTCACGATCCGGAGATCAACAGTCACATGCTTTACCAACTGAGCTAGCCAGGTGCCCCAAAGATGAATTAGTAGTTAAAAACAAGTTCAGTGCTGAAAACAGGAAAAATAATGACACTGATTTAAGTGATAATACATCAGGGTGCTTGGGTGGCTCATTCGGTTAACTGTCTTGACTCTTGATTTCAGCTCAGGTCATGATATCGGGGTGGTGAGATCGAGCCCTGCGTCGGGCTCTGCGTTGGGTGTGGAGTCTGCTTAAGATTCTCTCTCTCCCTCTGTCCCTCCCCACCCATCTCCCCCCCAAAAAAAAAAAAAAGATAATACATTAAGGCCAAAATCAAAAGAATCAAATCAATAAATAAAACATAAAAGTAGCAAATATACACCTTTTTGTTATTAAAATCTCTCTGGCAATTTAGTTTCAACAGAACAATACTATCTAGGGCACCTGGGTGGCTCAGTTGGTTGAGCGACTGCCTTCGGCTCAGGTCATGATCCTGGAGTCCCTGGATCGAGTCCCGCATCGGGGTCCCTGCTTGGCGAGGAGCCTGCTTCTCCCTCTGACCCTCCCCCCTCTCATGTACTCTCTCTCTCTCTCATTCTCGCTCTCTCAAATAAATAAATAAATCTTTAAAAAAAAGAACAATACTATCTATCACATTTTTCCAACTTTAGTAACTTTAATGTTACTAGTTTTATAAATCTGTGTTTAACCCTGTGATATTGTTATTTATAAGAAATATGTGTTTGGTATTCATCCCCTTTCCAAGCACGGCACTCCTAAAAACCCTTGGAATTTCCAAAGTGTGGAAAGTGAAAAAGGTCTTCTGTTACATTAAGGAGATGACTTTAGGAAAGCTCCTAAATGAGGGTGAGGCTGAGGTCTGGTTGCCAGGGAAACCAACCATGTGTTTACAGGCTGGAACTTTCAACCCCACCCCTGACCTCTGGAGAGAGGAAAAGGGGCTGGAGATTGAGTTCTTTTACCAATGGCCAACGATTTAATCAGTTATGCCTTTTTCCCCCCAATTATGCCTATTATAACGAAGCCTCCACAAACACCCAAAAGGACTGGGTATGGAGAGCTAGTGGGGAGGTGAACACATGGAGATTTGAGGACAGTGGGGCACTTAGAGAGCCTGGAAGCTCCTCAATCTTTCCCACATACCTTGCCCTATGCAGCTCTTCCATCTGGCTGTCCCTGAGTTATACCCTTTTATAATAAACCGGTAGGGGCGCCTGGGTGGCTCAGTCGTTAAGCGTCTGCCTTCAGCTCAGGTCATGATCCCGGGGTCCTGGGATCAAGCCCCGCATCGGGCTCCCTGCTCCGCGGGAAGCCTGCTTCTCCCTCTCCCACTCCCCCTGCTTGTGTTCCCTCTCTCACTGTGTCTCTCTCTGTCAAAAAAAAATAAAATAAAATCTTTATAATAAACCGGTAATCTAGTAAGTAAAATGTTTCTCTGAGTCCTGGGACCCACTCTAGCAAATTAATCAAACCCAAGGGGTGGGGGGTAGGGTCATTGGAACCTCTGATCTATAGTGACTGGGTCAGCACAAGTTGACAACCTGACCTTGCAAATGGCATCTGAAGTTTGGGGTGGGGTCTTATAGGTCTGAGTCCTTAACCTGTGGGATCTGATGCTATCTCCAGGTAGACAGTGTCAAAACTCAGTTCAATGTAGGATACCAGCTGGTGTCACAGAACTGCTTAGCAATACTGGCAAAAACACACATCGCAAAAGGTGTCAGGGGCGCCTGGCTTAGTCGGAAGAGTGTGCCACTCTTGATCTCAGGTTCGTGAGTTCAAGCCCCACGCTGGCCATAGAAATTAAATAAATAAATATTTTTAATAAATAAATGGTGTCAAAATTACAAACAGAAGAAAACATATTTGTGGTTTATTTGCAAATTAAATGGGGTCTTCAGTTACATATATGCTAGAAAATTATGGAGTTTATACCTCATTTTATTTTTGTATATAATGAGGTTAACATCATAACGATTTAACACTGGCTCAGTAAACGTTTGCTGAACGAAGGAACATACAACCCAGACAGCAAACTACAAGACTGTCACTCATTACCATCTAAAAGAGAAGGAGAATGAAGAAAAATGATACAGGACAAGCACATCTTGACTGGGAAGCAAGAAAAAAATGAACTAAAACATACTGGCAGCAGGACTTCTTCCTAGGTGCAACATGGTAACCCCGAGAAAAACACATCATCCCCATTTCACAGATGAGGAAAACAGCTTCTGGGACATTAGGTATCTTACTCAAGGTCACACATCCAACCTCCCTGACCCCTTTTGTCACATGCCCTTTCCCTTCCATCTCTCCCGTTGATGACTTCACCTTCATTTAGAAAACAGAACAATTAAATGGAAGTCTCTCCCTCATCTTCCTACCACCAATCCCTAAACCTATCTGCATCTACGACCACATTCTCTGTCCTCCTTCCTATTAAAATGGATCAAGCATCCCTGTACCTATCAAAGGTCAACCCCTCCACTCATGCTCTTGATTCCACCCATCTCTTTGCTTTCATAAGGACTCCACCTGCCTGTGGCCTTAGCTCTAGCCCCCTGGCCTTTTTCAGTTCCACGTTTTGGTACATTCTGTCCCCAAACGCCTAAAAAGTGGTTGAGAATAGTTAAAGGCAGACTTCAAAAGACTTGGGATTCCAAATTAGGCTCACATTTGGTATGTAATTTTGAGGAGGATTACTTAATTACTCAGAGCCTTGTTTTCTTAATCGAAAAACAGGTAATACTATCTCATAGGGTCGTGTGAAGACCAAGTAAGATAATGTAAGTAAAACGCTGTGCATAGTATCTGCCCTGTCAATAAAGGTCGGCCATCATGATCGTCATTACAATGAGGCTGCGGCTGCAGCGTCGTTGTTAACGCTGTTTAATTAACTAGGGCGGGGGAAGCAAGGAGCAGAAGCGATAGCCGCTCCGGGTTTCACTGACAGCTCTAGGCAATGGTTTCTAACAGCTCAGCCCCGAGGGTTCTCAAGCGGGGGCCGCGGGTTCCCTGGGCCCAAGTAGCTGCGACAGAGAGGGAAAGAGACTCACAGGAACACACGCAGTCAGCCCATCAACCCCATTTCTCCTTCCGCTTCCCTCGGCCCCAAGTCCAGAGGCCGCAGGGGCCTCCCCGGGCTTACCCAGATCCTTGTCGTTGATCCCCAGGTGATTGTCCAGCTCGGTGCAAACTTTCGACACTAAAGACAGATACTCGAGTTTGGCGAGTTCTTCCGCGGGGCCTAGGTCTGCGGTGGTGACGGCTCCCGCCAGGGCCACAGCCACCGCCATGCCTACGGCCACGGCCGCCGCCGCCACCCAGCTCTACAGCCGGCCTTCTGAGCTACTGCGGGCCTGCGCCAGTTTCCACTTCCGGGTCGGCGCACGTCCCTTTTGTTTACAGTAAATTGAAAACTTTAGCAACTTCCCATGACGCAACCGAAGAATCATAGAGATCAGACAGGAAGTGCTTAAGGAAGGGACGGCCGGGTAGGTTACCCTGCACGCCGGCAGCGCCCTCTACAGGACAGCGAGATTCTCAGTCGGCTCTCAGGCCCGGACACGTTCACTTTCAGCGTTCTCCCACCTGCCGTCGGCAGAGGGCGACCGTGGCCTGTGCAAGGGGCGCCAAGGAGGTCACGACCCCCCACGCCTCCTCCGCGCCTGCGCTTTGAAAGAGGAACCCGAATTCAAGCCTGGAAAAGGCGAAGCTTGCTTTACGGCGGTTCCCTCTATTGCCGGAGCTTTGCCTCTTCGTGGCTCGTGACTATCTGGAGCGATTCTGTAACAAACCAGTAGGCATGGGGCGCCTGGGTGGCTCAGTCGGCTAAACGTCTGCCTTCGGCTCCGGTCATAATCCTGGGGTCCTGGGGTTGAGCCCCACCTCGGGCTCCCTGCTCGGTGTCCACGATCTCATCCAAATCTCTTGAGTTCTCATCCAAACCTCAGGCAGGGATCCTGCTTCTCCCTCTTCCTCTGCTGCTCCCCCTGCTTGTGTTCTCTCTTTCTCTCTCTCTCCCTGTCAAATAAATGAATAAAATCTTAAAAAAAAAAAAAAAAAAAACAGAAGGCGATAGTCTAGTTCTGTTATTAATTCATTTTACAGATAAGGAAACTGACACTCCCACTATCTATCTAAGTGACATTGGGCAAATTAATCTTTGGGGACTTCGTTTTCTTATCTATAAACTGGGATAATGTTCTAACTGGGCTTGGGTGATGACTAAATAAGATAATTGTGCAAGGAGCCTGACGCATCGTAAACACACTACGAATGCCAGTTACTATAATCCTAAGCGTGAGATAATGGTCACTTGTAAAATTCATCTGTCAGGTACAGATCCCCTCAGTCTGAGACCCCAGAGAACCACCTGGCTCGTCTCTTGTGAAAACCGCTTCTCAACTCCGGATTTTCCCGTGCCAACACCCTCAGAACTTGTGCCCCCAAAAAGCAGCTGTGCTGTGAACCTAAGGTCCTAAGCTGGGGTCTCCCAACTTCTATTTCTGGTCTCCATTTTCCTTTGCAACAGCTCTAAGGTGAGGTAAGGATTTTCCCACACTGCACTGTTCTGTGTGATGAATAAGGAATTGAAGGCACCCGGAGTTAGTGGCCCTCCAATCAAGCAAAAGGGAGGAAGTCAGACCCTTCTGCTTTTAGCTTCAGGCTACATTTACACGGCTGCACCTTTGGACTCTGTCCCTCCAACATCTCACCATGGACTAAAAAAATGACAGCGAAACCCCTGGAGCAGTAGCTCTCACTGACTCCAAGAGCTCCATGTTTCCAAGTTCCTAAAGAATCAGCGCTGCACTGATTCTTTTTCCTCGTGAATGGAAAGGAAAATCCTGCTCTTTTTTTTTTTTTTTTTTTTTTTTACAGAGAGAGACAGTCAGAGAGGGAACACAAGCAGGCAGAGTAGGAGAGGGAGAAGCAGGCTCCCGCTGAGCAGAGAGCCCGATGCGGGGCTCCATCCCAGGACCCTGGGATCATGACCTGAGCCGAAGGCAGACGCTTAACGACTGAGCCACCCAGGCGCCCCAGGAAAATCCTGCTCTTGATTCAACGTGCTCAACTTGCCAGCTTGGAATTAGGATATTAGGGACTTACTCCATTTGACTTCCTTTCTCTGTGCTTCTCTGCTTTCAGAAATTTTATATTTATATTCTGCTTTTCTCCAATATTTAACTGGAAGGGGGAAAACATGGAGTTTGTTTTGTCTTAAAAGCGCTGTGGGGGAAAGGGCTACAGAACCACAATGGGTGGTGGTAGCAGCAGTAAGTACTGTAAGAACGCTTAGGATTGGGGAGCCTGGGTGGCTCAGTCAGTTAAGTGCCTGCCTTCAGCTTGGGTCTTGATCCCGGGGTCAAGCTCCCTGCTCGGTGGGAGGTCTGTTTCTCCCCCTCCCCCTGCTCGCGTGTGTGTGCTCCCTCTCTCTCTCTCAAATAAATAAATAAAATCTTCAAAAAAAAAGATTCTCTCTCCCTCTGCCCCCCTCCCCCATGTGCTCTCTCTCGAAAATAAATAAATAAAGTTGAACTTTTACCACTTTTAGGATTATTTGGGAATTATTGAACAAACATCTCAACAGTAAATACTAGCAGCAAAACTTACTAAATTTTATTTACATATATATGTTTTCAAGAGTGCAAGTTTGTTACACAATACACATATTTCCTGTCACACCAAGGAATTTTTTGAAGCCAAAGGAAAAGAAATAAAAGCAAACATACTGGGGACACCTGGGTGGCTCAGTCAGTTAAGCGTCTGCCTTCAGCTCAGGTCATGATCCCAGAGTCCTGGGATGGAGTCCCGCATCTGGCTCCCCGCTCCGCGGGGAGCCTGCTTCTCCCTCTGCCTCTCTCTCTCTCTCTCTCTCTCATGAATAAGTAAATAAAATCTTAAAAAAAAAAAAAAGCAAACATACTGGATAACTTCACAGCCCAAACACAGATGCACATGGGATCTTCCTCTCCCCTTAAGAGACACAGAATCAGGGCGCCTGGGTGGCTCAGTTGGTTAAGCGACTGTCTTCGGCTCAGGTCATGATC
>NC_138383.1:17357019-17378043 GCF_054177405.1 Leptonychotes weddellii
ATGGCTCTTGGAACAAAGTTCCTTATCACTTTCCAAGAAATAAGCACCAATTTACGTTGTTTCCTGGCAGTCTATGAGGGCACCAATTTCACTACAACTTCACCAGCATTAAAGACTCTTCTTTTTTTCCCCCAAGATTTATTTATTTATTAGAGAGAGAGAGACCATAGCAGGAGGGGCAGAGGGAGAGGAAGAGCGAGAATCTCCGGAAGACGCTGTGGAGTCTCAGAATCTCAGGCAGGCTCCACAGAGCCCGACGTGAGGCTCAGTCTCACAATCCTGAGATCATGACCTGAGCCGAAACCAAGAGTTGCACACTTAACCAACTGAGCCCCCTGGTTGCCCCAAGGACTCTTCATTTAAAAAAATAATTGTCCACGTATGTGAAATGATGGTATTTCAAGTTGACTTAAATTTGCTTTTCTGTGATTTCATGTGTTTTCCTGCTGCTGTTTATTATTGCATTCCTCCTTATATTAATAAATTGCACACAGTGTCTAGAATGGTAATTATTATCTTCATTTTACACATCAAAACCCCACTAGAGAGGTGAGGTAAAGTTGCCCAAGTTCATGGAGTTGGTCAAACTTAGAAGGAAAGTTTCCTACCTGCTTAGTCCAGTGCTCTTTCCAGGCCACCTCATAGCCTCCCCCTGCTCAGATGTGCTCAGTGCTGAAATCAGGTTATAGGATGCAGTTCCCACCCAGGACTACATGAGGGGTTGGTGCAGAGGGCCTCTCAGCCTCTGGAGTTATCACCCATCTCGACAAGTAAGGCTCAGGTCTAAAGAGGTACGCAAAGACAACCCCCAGAGTGGATCCTAGCACCTCAGCCTCCTTCCCTGCTTTTCTGTTCCAGGTACTATAGAAGGAATGGAGAGGCTCCCAATATTTCACCTCTGATATATTCCTTAGGACTGTGATTCCCAGACTTGGCTGCTTCCCAAAATCCCTTGGGAGAAACCTTCCCACTTTCCACACACAGATTCCTGGTCTATGGAATCAGAATCTTCAGAGGTTAGGGCCTGAGGAGCTATGGTTTTTAACCCCCTCCAGGGATTTATGAGGCTCACCTAAGTTTAGAAGCCATTGCCTTAGAGTTCGTAAGATCACCCAGGGGTGCTTGTTAAAAATGTAGATTCCGGCCTACCTAGGGTCTGGTGTAGGGCCATGGAATGTGCATTCCTACAAGCATGCAGTCCACAGACTGGGAAAAGGCCTCGCAACCACCATTTTTGCAACTGAATCAAAATGTAGACAAATTTCCACTGGAAACGGCTCTTCCTTCTCCCCAGAGAAACCGGCTAGACTTCCTGTAAATCCAGTTTTCTCGGCAAGCTCCAAAGCATTAGCATAGAAGCACTGGGGAGTGGAGGAAAAGGAGAAGAGCTTTTCTGCCCAGGAGAAAACTCTCCCTCCCAAGCAGAAGGGGAGCTGCGGGGGCCAGCATGGCAGGTGGTGTTTGTCTGCAATCATAGGCTATTCACCAAACTCCCAAACCACCTCTTAGATGCAAATTGTTCATCAGCACCATCATGTAGCCATTCATCCTGGGGATAGATGGCAGCAATTTAAGTCGTCTTTTGTTCCCCCCTTTCCCAAATCAAACTCCCAAAGAGCCAGCAGAGCCTTGAAGCCACACAAAGGCACCACTTGCTGTGTGAAAGGATAGGACATCTACCCCGGGGGTGGATCCCCAGCTCCTGGACTTAAAACAGGGTGTCAGGTTTGTTTGCTTAGGCAAAATCACAAAGATGTTTTTACATCAGTTCCAAAATATTTCCTCCCTTTATTGGAGGAGGGGTGAGAGGATATTTAACTTCAGACTTCTAGCGACCTTACTCTCCACCAAATATTTATCTGGGAGCAGGTATCTGGGGAATCTCAGCCCAGATCAAGTCATTTGTTTATCTGTCTTCACTGGGGGGTTTACAAGGTGTCAGAAGCAACAGCCTTGGAGACAAAGGACTGGGAAAGCCACCGTGTATCTCTACATCATGACCTGCAAACATTGGTTTTGAGGTGGGAAAAACCACAATGGCATTACAGTTGCCGTCCAAAAAATCTTTTTAAAAAAATCTTTCAAATTGACCAAGATGAAAAGGAATTCTAATACCCAGTGTTGGCAAGGATGCAAGAAGTGGGCAGCCCGCTCTTCTGCTCTCCTTCCTGGAGGGCAAATGGGCAGTTTGTGTCACAGGCCCTAAAAATTAGGCAAATCCCATGCCACTGAAATCACACTTCTAGGAATTTATTCCGAGCAGGAGGAAAAAAAATCAAAGGTGCACAGATACTCCTTGCAGTGACATTTGTAATATTTTTTAAATGTTCAAGGACAGGGCGCCTGGGTGGCTCAGTTGGTTGAGCGACTGCCTTCGGCTCAGGTCATGATCCTGGAGTCCCGGGATCGAGTCCCGCATCGGGCTCCCTGCTCGGCAGGGAGTCTGCTTCTCCCTCTGACCCTCCCCCCTCTCATGTGCTCTCTCTCTCTCTCATTCTCTCTCTCCAATAAATAAATAAAATCTTTAAATAAAATAAAATGTTCAAGGACAAAAGAATAAAAACTGTGGAGTAAGCATACAAAGGGGTCTTAGTGAGCTCTTTAAAAATAACGTCATAAGGGGGCGCCTGGGTGGCTCAGTCAGTTAAGCATCTGCCTTTGGCTCAGGTCATGATCCCAGGGTCCTGGGATCGAGCCCCGCATCGGGCTCCCTGCTCTGCGGGAAGCCTGCTTCTCCCTTTCCCGCTTCCCCTGCTTGTGTTCCCTCTCTCGCTGTGTCTCTCTCTGTCAAATAAAGAAATAAATAATCTTTAAAGAAAAAAGAAGAAACTCTTATACCTGCACAGCACATTACAGTGGTCAACTCTCCTTTACACATTTATGTCGTTCTATTTCTCCCTAGTCAATGTAGAAACACTTTGATGTTATCAAGCACCTCCTCCGTACCTGGCCCCATGAGAAGTATTAAAAAATATGTATATAAGCATGGCAGCACAGTGGGCCTCAATCAAGCTGCACATCAGGATCACCTGGGGAGCTTTAAAAAGATGAGAGATATCAGAACCTGTGTGGGGTGCCCGCCAGGAATTTGATTTCGAAAGCTCCCCCAGAGAGCTCTCCCGTATGCAAGGCAAAAGTCCATGTGATTTCAAGAGGTGGTTCTAGGGCGCCTGGGTGGCTCAGTCGTTAAGCATCTGCCTTCGGCTCAGGTCATGGTCCCAGGGTCCTGGGATCGAGCCCCGCATTGGGCTCCCTGCTTAGCAGGAGGCCTGCTTCTCCCTCTCCCACTCCCCCTGCTTGTGTTCCCTCTCTCACTGTCTCTCTCTCTGTCAAATAAATAAAATCTTAAAAAAAAAAAGACAGAGAGAGAGGTGGTTCTGGAACTTGGCTGCACATTAGAATCACCTGGAGAGTCTAAAGATCCCAGTGTCCAGTCTGGCACCCAGAACAATTAAATCAGAATGTCTGTGGGTGGATCCAAGCGTCGGTATGTTCTATAGCTCCCTGGGTTACTCCAACGTGCAGCCAAGGTTGAAAACCACTGAACTGAAGGAATTCAGAGGTGATAAGAGGACAGGGCAGAGTGGCCCAAGAATGTTTCTGCAGGAGATGGGATCTGAGCCATGGCTTCAAGAAGGAGCAGAAAAGAGGAAAGGAATTTGAGGGTGGAGAATGCCATAAGGACACATTTGGCTTAGGCAAAAGATTCGTCATGAGAAATAAGGCCGGGAGCACCGGGTGGGGCCTAATCTCGAGGGGCCCAGAATACCAAACAAGGGGTTTAGCTTAAACCTAAGAGATAGTCGAGAAGATCTTGAGCAAGGAGGTGACTGATTTAAGATTTGGGGGAAGATAAATCTGAGGGTAGATAGCAAATTTATAGAGAAGTCAGCAGGACCAAATAAGAGATTATTAAAGATTTTCTTTTTTTTTTTTTTTTAAGATTTTATTTATTTATTTGACAGAGAGAGACACAGCGAGAGAGGGAACACAAGCGGGGGAGTGGGAGAGGGAGAAGCAGGCTTCCCGCAGAGCAGGGAGCCCAATGTGGGGCTCGATCCCAGGATCCTGGGATCATGACCTGAGCCGAAGGCAGATGCTTAACGACTGAGCCACCCAGGTGCCCCTATTAAAGATTTTCTAGAGTGATAAGATCTAGTAGTGGAGAGCATGCAGAGAGACCCACATTCTCACATACTGCTGGTGGGTGTATAAATTAGCACAGCTTTTCCAGAAGGCAGGGCAGCCCTAGCCCTTAGGGTACCTTTGTGAGAATTGGAGCAAGATGCCCCTCCCTCCAAGTAGACACAACCCCATGCCACAGAGCATGGCTCGGTGAGCAGAGTTGAAGCTGGATTTTCAACCCTGGCTTGCTCCCCTTGACCCTAACCCCTATGTGCAACAACCAACCCTCACAATTATCTGCAGCAGCCCTGATACTGGGGGAGTTGCGGGACTGCCCATCATCAGCCTCCACTATGGTCACTAAACATGGAGCATATAGGGACAGGTTCATCGCAGAGCTACAAGTATCTTGGAAGTGCCCAAGAAAGCAGTGAGGGTTCCGGAAGAACTTGGACCGGGACAGAACACAACAGTGGCAAGTATCGTTGATCACCCGTCCAGCAGATACTCCCTCTTCTGCCTTGATTCAGAACCCTGCTTTTCCCATACAGCAGTGTGCCCAGCACCAAGGATGACTTGGGATTGGTCTAAGCCATTCCTGCTAATTGCTGTCCCCTTGGCCAGCAATCGGTCCAAGGGAGCATATAAGTGGTTGGAGCAATCAACAATAAAAGGATTTGCCTAGGGGCGCCTGGGTGGCTCAGTCGTTAAGCATCTGCCTTCGGCTCAGGTCATGATCCCGGGGTCCTGGGATTGAGCCCTGCATCAGGTTCCCTGCTCCACGGGAAGCCTGCTTCTCCCTCTCCCACTCCCCCTGCCTGTGTTCCCTCTCTCGCTGTGTCTCTCTCTGTCAAATAAATAAAATCTTTAAAAAATAAAATAAAAGGATTTGTCTTGCCCAAAAAGAGAAGTATGTGAAGCGGAATCCCTTTTCCTGCCACCAAGACCTGACCATCCACATTGTTGTGTCCTGTTTGGAGGCAGCTTGCGGAAGGATGTGTTGGAACTGTGACAGCTACCTTAAAACCATGAAGAATCTCAGATTCTCAGAGATCCTGAGTCAAGAGAACCCCTGAGATTCTGACTCAGTGCCTTGACCTTGCTGAGTGGCTTAACTAATCCTGGAACCACTTACCCCCAGACCTTATGTTTTGTGAAATAATGAAATGCCTTTACAACTGGAGTTACTGTTCTTTAGGTAATGTATCACTTACAGCTGAATGCATCTGAACATTCTAAACATTTGCAAATTGATTTGTTCAACGAGAACCTAATGAGCTCCTACTTGATACCAAGGATTTAAAGATGGATGAGTTTCCAGCCCTCTGGGAGCTTAAATTCTAGAGGGAAAGACAGTTAAAACAAATAGACCCATGGGAAAAGTGCTCTAGCAGAAGTAAGAATAAAGTACTGCAGGATGACAGAAGGCAAAGTGACTTGGTCTGAGCACAAGAGGATCTATAGATGGTGTTTTGTTTTAGACATTAGCTTCGAGGCACATCCACAGGAAGATGTGTGTGATGCTGTGGGCAAGAGGTCTGAATTAAACATATAAACCTGGGAGGTATCCGTGGAAAGCCAGCAGTTGAAGTCATGGGAGACGTTAGCATCTCTCAGTATATCAGTCAGGGATGCTTTTGGCGGCTTAGAAATGAGAATTGCAGGGCCAGCACAGGACTGCTGCATTCATTGCCTTAACTAGATCACAGCTCCAGGGCAGCATGGCTGTGATCGAGCCTGTGGCTTCTTCTCCCCGAGCTCACAAGACGGATGCTACAGCTCTTGGCACTGTATCCTCGTATCTTTTTTTTTTCTTTTTTAGATTTTTTTTTTTAAGAAATCTGTACACCCAACCTGGGGCCCAAACTCACAATCCTGAGATCAGGAGCTGCATGTTCCACCAAGTGAGCCAACCAGGTGCCCCTTTCCCCATCTCTTGATTAAAGGCAGGAAGGGCTGCTTCTCCTCACACATGGGTCTCCTGAAATCCCTCCCACCTTAATTTCTATTCATGGGCCGTTGGCCAGGGCTATGTCGTGTGTCCACCCTTAAATCACGTGCAAAGACGCTTTTTTTAAAAAAAGATTTTATTGGGCGCCTGGGTGGCTCAGTCGTTAAGCGGCTGCCTTCAGCTCAGGTCATGATCCCGGGGTCCTGGGATTGAGCCCCGCATCAGGCTCCCTTCTCAGCGGGGAGTCTGCTTCTCTCCCTCTCCTTCTGCCCTTCCCCCACCCTCTAAAATAAATAAATAAACAAATCTTTTTTAAAACAGGGGCGCCTTGGTGGCTCAGTCGTTAAGTGTCTGCCTTCGGCTCAGGTCATGATCTCAGGGTCCTGGGATCGAGCCCCGCATCAGGCTCCCTGCTCAGCGGGAAGCCTGCTTCTCCCTCCCTCACTCCCCCTGCTTCTGTTCCTGCTCTCGCTGTCTCTGTCTCTGTCAAATAAATAAATAATAAAAATCTTAAAAAATAAATAAATAAAATAAAATAAAATAAAAAAATATTTTATTTGTTTATTTGACAGAGAGAGCATAAGCAGGGGAACAGTAGAGGGAGAGGAAGAAGCAGGCCTCCCGCCGAGCCAAGCAAGGAACCCGATGCGGGGCTCGATCCCAGAACCCTGGGATCAGGACCTGAGCCGAAGGCAGACGCTTAACCACTGAGCCACCCAGGCGCCCCAAGTATAAAGACACATTTTTTACTGTGATTTTTTTTTGGACCAATCATGATTCATCCCCGGGCAGAGAGGAGGGGTCTTCCTCCCTGAACAAGAAGAAAAGACAATGTGGAATGGGCCTCCAACAGTACCCTCCACTCCCTGAAGGAGCCGAGAGAATGGACAAAGGCCAAAGACAGAACTGGGAACTTGTCAACATTTTCGGGATGGTGGGGGGGGCGGGAGGGAGGTAGAGATGGAGGAGAAAAGACCAGAAAAGCAGGAGGAGGGAGTTCCAGGCGACAAGAAACGAGAATTCCCAGAAGGAGGAAGTGGCCAACAGCTTCAAACATTAGTAGGGAGGTCAAATAGATGAGGACAATCCTGGAGGCCGTTAGTCTTCATGAGTAGGAGGTCACTCTTGACCTTGCTAAGAGTCTTGCCAAGAACATAAAAACATATTGAAAGGGGTGAGTGGGAGGTAAAAAAAAAAAGTGAAGTGTGCAGGCAAATGGAAGAAAGAAAATATGCAGCCAGAGGGAAAAACCTTGGAGCGAAAAGCTATATTGAGCACAGAGTCGCTAGAATCCTGAGCTATAGCCAGACCTGATTGGAGCTAAGCAGGAAGACTTGACCAGCTTCCTCTCCTGCATATTCATCAGGGGCCTCCTTGCCAGCTTGAGAGGGAGAGCAAGATAGGAGAGCCTCTTCTACCCCAGCTCCACGATTAATTCCCATTTCCCTTGGGGCTTGGCACAAAAGAAGGACTAAATCATGCTCTCCCACCATCTGGACAATTATGGTCTCCCATCAGCTGGTACAAAATGAAGGGTTTGTGACACTTAGTGGCAACCCTGCCCCCATCACATCTGGGCCTTAATCTCTTGAATTAGCCAAATCAAGGGAAATTTGGAGATGTATTGTGATTCAAGCGATGGAATAAATAACCTCTTGGCCAGGCTGCACTCCAAGTCTCCTGGGCTTCGTGATGCTTAATTGCAGAAGGCAAAAAAGGTGTGACCGGCTCTGCTCTCTGACATTTTGGAGGAAACACAGGCGTCTGGGCAGGAGGGTTAGAGCAGGCATGTGCCCAACCTCAGTTCCTCCTATGGGGCCTTCCTAGAGCTCCCCCAACTGCTGTTCACCCCGGACCCATGACCTAGAGCGAAGGGATATCTTGGGTTGTCTGGGGGAGGCCATGCTGGGCAGATGAGGACTCTGTGATCCTAGAGCCCCAGTGTGTCCCTCTATCCTGGCACCAATCACATAGCATTGGAATCTGTCCCTTAGACTGTTTGCTGCCTGAGGGCAAGGAGCGGATCTGCCTTTTTCACACTACTCTCGGCCCAGTGCCCTGAATAGGGACTAACATAGAGTTATACTCAAGAGGTGTTGTCCATGTGAGCAAACGAACAAGTGAATGAAAGAATGAGAGGGTGTAGAGAATATATTCTGACCACAAAACACTCCTCAAAGGGCATTTCTTCAGGAACCATGTGTCCATGGGGCGAGGTCAGCGTGGGGAGAGCATCGGGGGACAGTGTGTCACTGGGATCATACCTTCTGATAGGAAGGTATCTCGTTGGGCCCCTCTCCTGGTCCCCTTTGAATTACAAAGTACCTTCACACCTGGTATCATCACATGCAATATTCCCAGTCACCTTGACAGGTTGGGAAAGAAGAGGAAATAAACCAAATGAAATCCTAAACAGATTCAGTAAGAAACTTCTTACCTCTGTCAGGGATACAATCAGGGCAGAGAATCCCCTTCCCATTTGTGATGAATTAATCCTACAAGAGGGATTACATTTCCTATTTTACAGATTTAAAAAGCAAAAAAACAGGGGTGCCTGGGTGGCTCAGTTGGTTGGGCAACTGCCTTCGGCTCGGGTCGTGATCCTGGAGTCCCTGGATCGAGTCCCGCATCGGGCTCCCTGCTCGGCAGGGAGTCTGCTTCTGCCTCTGGCCCTCCCCCCTCTCATGTGCTCTCTCTCTCTCATTCTCTCTGTCTCAAATAAATAAATTAAAAAAAAAATCTTTATAAAAAAAAAAAAGCAAAAAAACAAACAAAAACCAACTCAAAGGAACAAAGTGCCTACTTGTGTTTGCCCAACAAGTAAATAAAAAAGCCAGGGCTGGAACCTGAGCCAAGCCCAGCCCTCTTTCCACTTTACTCCCTTGCCACTTTGCACATCCCCTGCCTCCCTTCTTGCCTTATTTCCAATTAGCAAAGCCATCTTCTCCTCTGAAAACACTACACATTCCAAAGAGGAATTGGATAGAGAGTTTGAACCTATCCTCGGGCCAACCAAATGCTTTGCCTCGGTTTCTTTATTCCCAGCCTGGAGTATTCCCAGTCCCAACTGGCCAGGCATTCCGAATAGAGCCTATATCTGGCTTCAAGCTTCCCAATGTCATGTTGGCCCATCCCGGGAGACACTCCAGCTTGGGGCATTAGAGTCAACCCAAGCACCACTGAAATGCTGGTGCAATAGACTCTTAAGACCCAAGCCTCTCAGGGCAGAGATAGCTGCAGGAGTAGCCGGTCCTCTGGAGAAGTCTCGGCACTTGTTGGTGGGTCCACTTTTCTTTTTAATTTTATTTACCCACTTCAATTTTTTTTTCAGATTTTTTCTTATAAAATAACCCTTGGGGCGCCTGGGTGGCTCAGTCTGTTAAGCAGCTGCCTTCAGCTCAGGTCATGATCCCAGGGTCCTGGGATCGAGCCCCGCATCGGGCTCCCTGCTCAGTGGGGAGCCTGCTTCTCCCTCTCCCTCTGCCTGCCTCTCTGCCTACTTGTTCTCTCTCTCTCTATCTCTCCGTCAAATAAATAAATAAAATCTTAAATAAATAAATAAATAAATAATAAAAAATAAATAAAATAACCCTTAACCATTTGGATAAACACAGGAAATAATTAAAAAAAAAAAAAAAGGCAGCAATCACCCATAACCTACGCCCCAAGAGAAAACCTCTATTAACATTTTAGCATATTTCCTTCCAGTCTTTTTATGTGTGTGTGCGTTTGTTACATGTCGACAGTGTGTTATTATGTACAATTTTGTATCCTTCTTCTTTTGCCAAGTGGAACAGCTTTGTTGACTTTTATTATAATCAAAGCAATTCCCCCTAAGCCTACGTATACCTAGAAGAACCTAGGAAGGTCAGATGATGTAGAAACAACCAGGTATTTATGTGTACCTACTATATTTTAGATGCTTGGGGTGCAAAGTTGAGCCAAACTTTTCCTTCCAGTCAGGGAAGAAAGACAGCAAATAGATAAATAAATGAACAGGATAATTTCAGATAATGGTAAAGGCTTTCAAGAAACAGGGACTATCACAGAGAATACTGAGGGAAGGGGATAAGTAGCTGGGGAGATCAGGGAAGGCCTCTCAGAGGAAGGGGCATCTGAGCTGAAACAGCATGGGATGTTGCTCCAAAATCCAAAGACTTGCTGGGTGCTGTCTCCGCAGGGAGCCTGGTACCACCCACAATGCCCCAGGGCTCAGGCTGGAGACAGGAGTTCCTCCAACATTCAGCAGGTATTTATTGAGGTCTGCTGTGGGCTGGGCACAGGAGACACAGTAAAGTACAACACAGACGTGGTTTCTTTCTTCAGGGCACTTATTGCGTAGTGGGGAGACAGATGTGAAACAAATGAACCCATCAATATATAAATACACATTTGTTAAGGGCCTTACGGGACAAACAGGGGAGAGGAGGAAGGATCTACATTACATTGTGGGATCAGAAAAGGAAAAGACCTCTCTAAGGGAGTGACATTTAACAAAGAATTGAAAGATGAAAACGATGTCATGTTGGCCCATCCTGTCGGCAAGGAGTCAGCAAGGAGAAGAGTAGCAGCGAGGAGCCTTCAAGTAGGGGGAGCATAGTCTCAGTGCAGGAAAGTGCTTGGAAGTGTTCACAGAACAGAAGAGTCCTGTTTGGCCTGCAATTCAGAGGGAGGGTGGTCCCAAAGGAGGTGGACATAGTAGGCAGGAGCTAGGAGAGCCTGATAAGCTAGAGTAGATAGATGGAAGTTCATAATCAAAGTATGGGAAGCCAATGGAGAGTTTTAAGCAGGGCAATAACAGGACCTGGTTTATATATAGACTTTGGTTTTGGCTGCTGTGTGAAAAGTAGATTATAGGGTGGGAAGAATGAAAGCTGTAAGAAATAACCGGGGCTGGGCTCAGGGACAGAGATGGATGCAGCCGAAAGAAAGTTAAGACATGCAGTTCATAGAATTTAGTGTCAAATTAGAAGTTTCTGGCTTGGGCACCTAAATAGATGGAAATGTCACTTGGAGATGAAAAGCTTGAGTTCCCTGGGAGTTGGGGTTGGCGGGGTAGGGGGTAGGGTATGCTGAGAAGACTGAAATCCCTCAAGGCCCCTGAATAGCACAATGTCACCTTGATAGTTAATAATAGCTACTAGGGATGCCTCAAAGTTCTGCTTTGATCTCAATATAGGACCAAAACGTGCTATTCTGCCTCAGCTTCATCCTTGGCCTTTGGAAGACGGAAGCACACCCTGCTTCTGTCTCCTTCAATGGCATTTCTGATCTTATATATGATTGGTGATCATGTATCCACATATTTTGCCTTCATATCTCGCCGGTATAACAACATCAGTAATACAAGGAGGGCATGTCATTCCAATTTACTGATACATGTGAATATTCCATTTCTATGCAGGCAAGCATTCCCAACGTAACTTGGAGTGAAAATCTCCTTGTGTGCTCTATGTGTTGAAATTACTTTTTTTAAGTTTTGTTTTGTTTTAAGTAGTCTCCATGCCCAGTGTGGAGCCCAATGCAGGGCTTGAACTCACAACCCTGAGATCAAGACCTGAGCTGAGATCAAGAGTCGGTCGCTTAACCAACTGAACTACCTAGGTGCCCCTAAGGATTTTTTTTAAGATTTTATTTATTTGAGAGTGAGAGAGCATGAGCAGGGGGAGGGGCAGAGGAGGAGGGAGAAGCAGACTCCCTACTCAGTGGGGAGCCAGGCACATAGGGCTCCATCCCAGGACCCCGAACCACTGACCTGAGCTGAAGTCAGAGGCTTAACCAACTGAGCTACCCAGGCACCCCCTAAAGATTTTATTTAAGTAATTTCTACACCCAACGTGAGGCTCAAACTCAAGACCTCAAATCAAGAGTTGTATGCTCTTCTAACTGAGCCAGCCAGGCGCCCCATGTGTTGAAATTACTGTCTCAAGGTAAAAATGCTTTTTTTTTTTTTTTTTGGCATTTATTCTGTGCAGAATTTACTCCCGGGCCGTAAGTTTTTGTTTCTTCCGTTTCTTCTGGGATATCTTTTTCTTCTGTGCAAACTCCCCTTCTGGTTTAGGAACAATCTGCTCTTTTTTCAGTAAGGATCATCTCGATGTGGCAAGGAGAGCTCATGTATGGGTTAATCTGACCAAGAGCCCTGTACATTCTACGCCATATTTTGGGGGCTTTGTTCACCTGGATGTGCTCAATGACCAGAGAATCGACGTCTAAACCCTTAAGTGCATCATTACTCTCTGCATTTTTAAGCATGTGCAGTAAAAATTCAGCACTCTTCTTGGGCCACCGACCCTGTGTCCAGCCCCACTGTTTGGCCTGGGCACATCCACCAACTCCACCATTGCAGCGACAGAATGGCACACCCTGCTTCTGTAAAGTGACGTCTTTCAGATATCGGTGGCTTTTCGGATCTGCAGACCCTTGATGGCCTTGGCAGTTTCACGTGGGTTCTTAAAGTGAACACGGAGATTTGAACCTCTTGATTTACATGATTTCGTAGGGTTTTCTGGGTCAAGCGAATAGTGAACCATTTTCAGAGGTCACCTCAGGCCACTTGGGGGAAGAGCTCAAGATAAAAATGCTTTAACCATGTGAAAACTGGCAGTTCTCTATATAAAAATAGTGTAGAACTTTGAAATGGTGGTCTAAAGAAATAAACAGACAATTATGTAAATATAAGGACAGTGTGTTGGCTAGATAAGTGCTTTTTTTTTTTTTTAAGATTTTATTTTTAAGTAATCTCTACAACCAATGTGGGGCTCAAACTCATGAACCCAAGATCAAGAGTCACATTCTCCACCATCTGAGCCAGCCAGGCACCCCTAGATCAGTGCTTCTTAAACTTAGGGACAATCAGAATCACCTAGAAAGCTAATTAAAATACAGATTCTAGGAGGCTTATCTTCTAACGTTCTTTTTTTTTTTTTTTTTTGTCAGAGAGAGAGCACAAGCAAGGGGGAGTGGCAGGCAGAGAGAGGGGGAGAAGCAGGCTTCCTGCTGAGCAGGGAGTCCGATGTGGGACTTGATCCGAGGACCCTGGGATCATGACCTGAGCTGAAGGCAGACGCTTAACGACTGAGCCACCCAGGCGCCCCTTAACATTCTTATTTGAAAGGTCTCTGGGCTGGCCCAAGAATTGGCCTTTCTTAAAGCTCCAAGGTGATAATGATCCTGTTGGTCTGAGGGATCCACACTGAGTAACACTGAGCTAAAAAACTTGACAGAAAAGAATATAGCCTTTCTGAGTCATGAAACATTTATGAAAATTTAAATGATAATATAAGGCAAAATGATAGTTATTTTATCATCAATCTAGTCTTTGTAGAATTGTTTGCTGAATTAGCTTTTATAACTGTAAGCAAAATAAACTCTGAAAACTGTAATCCCAAGGCACCTGGCTGACTCAGTTGGTAGAGTATGCAACTCTTGATTTCAGGGTTGTGGGTTCAACCCCCACACTGCGGGAAGAGATTACTTAAAAAATAAAATCTTTAAAAGAAAAAGAGAACTGTAATCTTTATTTAATGCCATTCAGTCCATGAGTCTTTCAGCAAAGACTCTATCTGAGAAGTTTCTTATGTACTGAGGCTTACCAAATCTGTGATACAACCTGGACCCAGCTGAGATCTTGATTGGATTAAGGGGATCAGCCATACTGTCTTTGGGAAGGCAGCATGAACTGTCTCTGGTAGGAAATAGCCATCTTGTGGAGCCTCTACAGTGTTTATATATATAATTTCTAACATTCAATTAAAAATTACTAAGTATGGGGGCGCCTGGCCGGCTCAGTTGGTGCAGCATGTGACTCTTGATCTCAAGGTTGTGAGTTCAAGCCCCATGTTGGGCGTAGAGCTTACCTAAAAAAAAGGGGGGAGGGGGTCGCCTGGGTGGCTCAGTTAAGTGTCTGCCTTCCGCTCAGGTCATGATCCCGGGGTCCTGGGATTGAGCCCCATGTTGGGGTCCCTGTTCAGCAAGAGATCTGCTTCTCACTCTCCCTCTGACCCTCCCCATGCTCATGCTCTTGCGCTCTCTCTCAAATGAATAAATTAAAAAAAAAAATTTTTTTTAATTACTAAGTATGTGGAGAGACAGGAATGTATGACTATTAATCCAATGAAAAAAATATACACTCGAAATAGGTCCACAGATGATATAGACATTGGAATTAAAAGACAAGGACTTATTGTATCTATTTATTTACTTACTTTTTTAACCATGCAACATTGCCTTTTATTATGCATGGGTTTTTAAAATTATTTCCTCAATCTCTCCATACATAGGCAAAAATAAGTATATGTTTAACGTATTGGAACCTCAAAAAATTTTTTTTAAGATTTTATTTATTTATTTGACAGAGAGACTGAGAGAGTACAAGCAGAGGGAGCAGCAGAGGGAGAGGGAGAAGCAGGCTCCCTGCTAAGCAGGGAGCGCAATGCAAGGCAGAGCTAAAGGCAGACCCTTAACCGACTGAGCCACCCAGACACCTGGAACTTCAAATATTGATCATTGTCTACAGAAGAGAAAAATTATCCCTAAAACATGCTTAGTCAGGAAGCCAATTCATCTGCCACCCTCAAAGAACATGAAGATGAACATGATAGACAGCCTGAACCTTCATTCACTATCATTTGATACCCCTCCTTCAGGCCCAGATCAGCAGCATGTGTTTTTCTCTTTTTTAAAATATTTTATTCATTTATTTGTCAGAGAGAGAGGGAGAAGGAGAGCACAAGCAAGGGGAGTGGCAGGCAGAGGCAGAGCGAGAAGGAGGCTCCCTGCTGAGCAAGGAGCCCGATGTGGGACTCGATCCCAACACCCTGGGATCATGACCTGAGCTGAAGGCACCCAGGCATCCCAACAGCATGTTTCTTGCCAAAATCATTAAATGTCCAAGAAGACTTTCATCATCATCTTCTGCTACAGAAATCTGGGATATATGTTTCTTGGGTATCACCAGAAAATGTGTTGGTGCTTCAGGGGAAATGTCATGGAAAGCAAGACACTGGTCATCCTTAAAAATGATTTAGGCTGGCATTTCCTTGCAAATGATCTTCCTAAAGATTTTCTTTTTGTTTTTTTAAGTTTTATTTATTTAGGTAATCTCTACACCCATCACGGGCTCAAACTCATGACCCCAAGATCATGAGTCTCATGCTCTTCTGACTGAGCCAGCCAGGTGCCCCTAAGATAAGGACTTTTAAATAATTATTATTAATTATTATTACTATGCTCAGAAAATAGGGGCACCTAGGTGGCTTAGTCGGTTAAACATCCAACTTGAATTTGGCTCAGGTCATGATCTCAGGGTTGTGAGATCGAGCCTGAGTTGAACTCCTCACTGGGCGTGGAACCTGCTTAAGATTCTCTCTCTCCCTCTGCCCCTCCCTTCCTCCCTCTCTAAAAAAATATATTTTTTTTCCTGGAGATACATATATATATATTCAAAAAGTAGAGGAAAAGATGTACAAAATGGATGAAAATGGAGAATTTCAACAGAGAATAAGAACAAAAAATCAGTTATTTCATAAGAAAAAAAAATCAAGGGGCACCTGGGTGGCTCAGTTGGTTAAGCAACTGCCTTCGGCTCAGGTCCCAGGGTCCTGGGATGGAGCCCCAACATCGGGCTCCTTGCTCAGTTGGGAGCCTGCTTCTCCCTCTGCCTGCCGTTCCCCCTGCTTGTGCTCTCTCTCTCTCTGTCAAATAATTAAAAATAAAATATTTTTAAAAAGAAAAGAAAAAAATAAAATTGACACTGAAAATAAGAAAGCGGTAGATGGGTTTAACAGATGGGCTACAACAGAGATGGGATAAGTGCACTGAAATACAATCACTGTGTCTTTGGGGGAGGAATAAGGCAACTAGAGAAGAATATTCTTAAATACCTCCCCACCTCTCCTTACAATCCCTACCCACCCTCATCCCCTCCATGCCTTATGATCACGGCTTTTTTTTTTTTTTTGCTGTTGTTGTTTTTATTTGAAATAATTTTAGGTTTACAAAAGAGTTGTAAAGTTGTAACAGTAAAAAGAGTCCCTGTAAAGCTTCACCCCGTTTCCTCTAGGGGAGATTTTTTTCTCCTAAGATTTTATTTATTTATTTTAGAGATAGAGGGAGAGAGAGAGCATTCGGTGGCAGGATGGGGAGGGGAAGGAGCAGAGGGAGAGGGACAAGCAGACTCCCCACTAAGCATGGAGCCCCACACGGGGCTGGATCTCAGGACCCTGAGATCATGACCTGAGCCGAAATCAAGACTCCGACACTCAACTGACTGAGCCACCCAGGTGCCCCTCGGGGAGATGTTTTTTATTTCTTTTAAAGATTTTATTTATTTATTAGACAGAGAGAGAGAGAACAAGCAGGGGGAGCAGCAGAGGGAGAGGGAGAAGCAGACTCCCCGCTGAGCCGGGAGCCCGACGCAGGGCTCGATCCCAGGACCCTGGGATCATGACCTGAGCCCAAGGCAGCCGCTTAACCAACCGAGCCACGCAGGTGCCCCTCGAGGAAATTTGTTTTGTTTTATTTTTTAAAGATTTTATTTATTTGACAGAGAGAGAGAGACAGCGAGAGAGGGAACGCAAGCAGGGGGAGTAGGAGAGGGAGAAGCAGGCCTCCCGCGGAGCAGGGAGCCCGATGCGGGGCTCTATCCTAGGACCTTGGGATCATGACCTGAGCCGAAGGCAGACGCTTAACGACTGAGCCACCCAGGAAATTTGTTTTAAACAAGTATTATATTCTTGGGCAAGTGGAATGATCCTAGGTTTTTATTTTTTTCACATATAAAATAAAAAGATTGGACTATTCTCCCTAAACAGGGAGAATAGGGGCTCCAACATTGTGTGAGTCTAAATCTCTATGCTCTAAACGTCAATTTCTACAGCCTCCAAATAGGGACGATCCTATAATAACTGCTATGGACTGAATGTTCGTGTCCCCCAGGCCAAATGATGTCCAAACCTAATCCCCAATGGGAGGGTATTTGGAGGTAATTAGGGTTGGATGAGGTCATGATGGTAGAGCCCCCCATGATGGGATTAAGGACCTTATGAAAAGGAAAACACAAGAGCTCTTTCTTTGCCACCTGAGCATACAGCAAGAAGGCACCCCTCTGCAAACTAGAAAGAAGGATCTCACCAGGAACTGAATCAGTCGGCACCTTGATCTTGGACTTGCCAGCCTTCAGAACTATGAAGGATAAATTTCTGTGTTTAAGCCACCCAGTCTATGGTATTTTTGTTACGGCATTCCAAACTGACTGCAATAGCTAACATACAGGACATACTATGCACCTGCCTTGTTCATTCATTCTGTAAGTATCTTGCAAACCTCTCTGTGTCCAGGGGCGCCTGGGTGGCTCAGTCGGTTAAGCGACTACCTTGGGCTCAAATCATTATCTCAGGGTCCTGGAGTTGAGCCGCATGTCAGGCTCTCTGCTTAGCCAGGAGTCTGCTTCTCCCTCTCCCTCTGTGCTCGCTCTCTCTCTCTCAAATAAATAAATAAAATCTTTAAAAAAAAAAAAGAAAAGAAACAAGCAAACAAAAAACCTCTGTGTCCAGCACTGTCCTAAACACTCCAGACAGCAAACAAAACAAAGATCGCTTCTTTCTAAAATTTGTGGTCTAGGGGCACCTGGGTGGCTCAGTCAGTTAAGCATCTACCTTTGGCTCAGGTCATGATCATGGGGTCCTGGGATCAAGCCCCGCATCCAGTTCCCTGCTCTCAGGGAGCCTGCTTCTCCCTCTCCTCTCCACTTGTGCTCTCTCTTGCTCTCTCTCTCTCTCAAATAAATAAAATCTTTAAAATTTGTGGTCTAATTTGGAGAGACAGGGACAATAAACAAGTAAACTGTTAATCTTTACAAAAACCGTATAGAGTAAGGGGGGTCTGGGTGGCTTAGCCGTTAAGCGCCTGCCTTCGGCTCAGGTTGTGATCCCAGGGTCCTGGGATTGAGCCCCACCTCGGGCTCCCTGCTCCGTGGGAAGTCTGCTGCTCCCTCTCCCACTCCCCCTGCTTGTGTTCCTGCTCTCACTGTCTCTCTCTCTGTCAAATAAATAAATAAAATCTTTAAAAAAATAAAATAAACCATATAGAGTAAGTGCTAGCATGATCCTCATTTTTAATTTTTTTAAAGTAATCTCTACACTCAACTCACAGTTCAAATTCACAACCCTGAGAGCAAGAGTCTCATACTCCACTGACTGAGCCAGCCAGGTGCCCCTTATGATCTCCATTTTAAATTTTTTTATTTTTAATTTTTAAAAATTTTATTTTTAAGTAATCTCTATACCCAACATAGGGTTCGAACTTACAACCCCGAGATCAAGAGTCGCATGCTTTACTGACTGAGCCAGCCAGGTGCCCCAGTGATCCCTGTTTTTAAAATGAGGAATCTGGGGGCGCCTGGGTGGCTCAGTCAGTTGAGCATCCCACTCAGCCTGCGCTCAGGTCTTGATCTCAGGGGCATGAGTTCAAGCCCCACATTGAGCTCCACACAGGGCATGGAGCCTAGTTAAAAATAAATTAAAATAGGGGCGCCTGGGTGGCTCAGTCGCTTAAGCGTCTGCCTTCGGCTCAGGTCATGATCCCAGGGTCCTGGGATCAAGCCCCGCATCGGGCTCCCTGCCCAGCGGGAAGCCTGCTTCTCCCTCTCCCACTCTCCCTGCTTGTGTTCCCTCTCTCACTGTGTGTCTCTCTGTCAAATAAATAAACAAAATCTTAAAAAAAAAAAAAAGAATTAAAAATAATTAATTAATTAAAATAAAATAAAATAAAATAAGGAATCTGAAGGGTGCCTGGGTGGCTCAGTCAGCTGAGCATCTGACTCTTGGTTTCAGCTCAGGTCATGATCTCACAGTCATTGGACTGAGCCCCATGAGGGGCTCTGCCTTCAGTGGGGAGCCTGCTTAAGGATTCTCCCTCACCCTCTGCACCTGCAGCTGCTCGCTCACGCACGCTCTCTCTCTCTAAAATAAATAAATACATCTTTAAAAAAAATGAGGGGGGCACCTAGGTGGCTTAGTTGTTAAGCGTCTGCCTTCGGCTCAGGTCATGATCTCAGGGTCCTGGGATCGAGCCCCGCATCGGGCTCCCTGCTCCGCGGGAAGCCGGCTTCTCCCTCTCCCACTCCCCCTGCTTGTGTCCCCTCTCTCGCTGTGTCTCTTTCTGTCAAATAAATAAATAAAATCTTTAAAAAATAAAAAAATAAAAATAAAAAATAAATGAGGAATCTGAGGCATAGAGAGGTTAAGGGGTTTGCTCAGTGTCACAGCTGAAAAAGCAGCAGAACCGGATTCAGAGGCGGCAGTTGGGCTCCAGAGGCCACACACTGTACTTCTGTGCTATTCTGGTCTCTCCGGTAACAGCCTCTTGCGGGACTCCGATGAGAGAAAGTGTGTGAAATCGCTTTATAAACATTGGAGCTGACGATGTGGCTGGCCAAGATCTGCTGAGACCACGACAGATGGTGGGAAAGTGACCTCCAGTCTCCCACCCAGGCACCACCAGGCCAGCGCCTCGTCCTCTGCCACCCTTCAGCCCTGGGGTTGCCCCTGCTGTGAGTGGTGGGGAAGCTGGGGGACAAGCAAATGGTGAATCCGGCTCCCTTCCTGGAGGCTCAGATGCGCCGCAGGAGACACAGCCTGGAACACTACCTCGCTCTTCAGCCACTTGTATTTGGGGTCCTCATCTTGTTAGGAAGGGAAGTCCCATAGGCAACATGACTAAAGCGGGTGAGTCACACGCCCGGGGCTGGCCTCCTCCGGGCACCAGCATCCATGGCCCAGGGAGAGGCGGGAGAACGTGTCTCTGCCCGCCTGCACCCCGGGGTGGGGGGGGAGGGAATGAGGGCTGGGGGGTGGGGAGGCTAGGACTCCCCTGCAGACAACACAGACGGTTGTTGCTTGATGAAGGCACGCTGTAGTCCCTCACCGAACCTCACACACACCCTCGCGTGCACAGATCAGTCTCCTGCCTCAGACAGGGGCTAGTCAGACCTCACAAGAGGGCACTCCATAGTTCCCGGCTGATGGAATGAGTGCCTAAGTGGAAGGATAAATAACAGATCACATTTGCAAAGCACTTTACAGATGACAAAGCATTGTCACATCAGCACACGGAAGCCTCCAGAAAGAATGACGAGGTGGGTGTCACAGTATCCGTTATATTACGAGAAAACTGAAGCTCAGAGAATGCCTGTCCATTTTTCAAGGTCTCACAGCTGATCAAGGGCATTTACTGAATGAATGAGTGAGTGAATGAATGAATGAATGAGTCAGTAAGCCAGGACCTGAAGGATGTTGTCTTCTCTGAATCTGGCACTGTTTCTACCGTATGTGATACTTCTGTCCTCAGCCAGAGTTCAACAGTCTCCTCCGAGGAGTTAAAGTTGGAGGCGTTGTGAGAACAAGACTGTACAAAAATGTCTCCTGATGTCACCTTCTCGGCCGATGCCTTTCTGTGGACAGTGACTTGTCCTCCAATCCCACCAAGCCCTTGCTCTCACAGCCCTCCCCGACCACACCAGGCTGCTGGGTTGTAACAATCCTACTTACCGGCCCATCCCCCTTACCTGTGAGCTCCAGGAGCCCTGAGCCTTATTCACCCCTGTGCCCCAGCATCTGGCATCAACCAGGAAATGAGTGAAAAAATGGATGAGGTGTGTGGCAGATCTTCTTTTCCTATGTTCTTCAAAACAAGGAAACAGCTGTAGCCTGACACCCAAGATTCTGTCCCGTGCTTTGGTGGCAAGGGAATGTATGGGGCCAGTTCTGGAAATCCATAATCTATTTCCCTCCCCCTCTCTCTCTCTTTCTCCCCCTCCCTCTCTCCCATAGAAAGCCCACCAATATTTAGGGGTGCCTGGGTGGCTCACCCGTTAAGCGTCTGCCTTCGGCTCAGGTCATGATCCCAGGGTCCTGGGATCGAGCCCTGCGTCGGGCTCCCTGCTCGGT
>NC_138383.1:17378543-17405513 GCF_054177405.1 Leptonychotes weddellii
AAAAAAAAAAAAGAAAGCCCACCAATATTTATTTATTTTTTAAAGGATTTTTTAATTTATTTATTGAGAGAGAGAGAGAATGATAGAGAGCATGAGAGGGAGGAGGGTCAGAGGGAGAAGCAGACTCCCCGCTGAGCAGGGAGCCCGACGCGGGACTCGATCCCGGGACTCCAGGATCATGACCTGAGCCGAAGGCAGTTGCTTAACCAACTGAGCCACCCAGGCGCCCCGCACCAACATTTAGAAGGCTAAATATCAACAGGGCAATTTCAGCTCCCAGGGAGCAAAAGGGGACAAGCTGCTCCAACCAGGACAGCCCCAAAGAGCTAAAGTTTCTTTCTCCCTCGAAAGGGCCCAATAGCATGCTTCCACCCACGTCTTGGCTCTCCCATACCCCCTTTTCTGCCTCCCTGCAGACAGCCGATGCTGCCACCCTCCCACCCAGCCCTCTGCTATCAGAGCTCTGAACACCCAAAAAGGAAAAACGGTTGTGCTGAGCGAAGACAGAGCCGGGGAGGAAAGGAGGGGCTGTTTGCTGCCAGCTGACGTTGGGCAGACTGAGCTGCTTGTGTCTGTGCCAAGGGTGTGGCCACCAGCAAAATCTGAGAGAGATGGGAGGGAGAGAAAGAAAATACACTGACGGCTAAGGCACATCCTGAGTCCTATCTTAAAGTCTTATCTCCAAGTGTACTGAATTGGCCTCCCCAAGAGGGAGGACAAGATCAAAAGCCTAGAGATGACCGAGAACTACAGGAGGTCACACATCCATGCCACAAACATTTCCTGGGCACACTACGTGCTGAGCAACACACACAGCACAAGGGAGGCAGACGTGAAAGACAGCGTACCTGCTCCCGGGAGATCTCGCGTTGGAGTGAGGGCCACAGGCATGTCAACGGGCAGCTGTAGTGCGAGCACGGGTAAGGGAGAGAGGAGCCCTGGACGCAAGGAAGAGGTCAGAGGAGGGGCACTTCACCCAGATTCCAGAGCGAAGGGTCAGCAGAGAGTCTGCCTGGAGAAGGTGACATTCAACACGCTGAGTTGTGTGAAGAGGAGGTGGAATGAGATCAGTGAAAACAGGAGGAGAGGCATTCTGAGGCAGCAAGAATAGGCGCCATGATTTAGTGAAGGGTGTAGAAGAGGAGTGGTCAGAGGATGAGAGCTTTGGAGGAGAAACTACAGGAGGTCACACATGTGAAGGAGTTGGGATGTTATTTTAAAGACAGTTGGGCTAATTAGGGGTGCCCGGGTGGCTCAGTTGGAAGAGCATGCGACTCTTCATCTCAGGATCGTGAGTTCCAGCCCCATGTTGGGGGTAGAGATTACTTAAATAAAACTTAAAAAAAAAAGTTAGAGACAACTGAGCTTTCATCATAAGGCTTTAGGAAGAGGGGACTGATCAGATTTGAATTTTGGAAAAATGAGTCTGGCAACCAAGTGGGGAATGGATCCCCAGAGTACAAGATGGGGGAGTGGGAGACCACTGAGGAGGGTAGGGTGGTAACCCAGGTACAAATGGTGACTTGAACTTAGGGCCATTCCCGTGGGAAGAAGAGGAAGACACAAATCTGTGAAGTATGTGGGGAGTAGAGTTACTGGACAGGGTGACCTGCATGGAGGGGCAGAGTGGGGGATAGGGAGAAGAGGATGATGCTCAGGTTCTGACTTGGGTGTTGAGTGGGTCAGATGAATGGGGATGGAGTTTCTGGGCAGAAGAGCAAGTTTAGAGAGGAAGCAGATGAGTTCAGCATGGGGTCTCTCAAGTTGAAGGCACCTGCAGACATCCAGGGAGAGATATTCGACAGTGGAGGTAAGGTATGGGACTCAAAAAGGGGTCTGGACTAGCGATGAACACCTGGGAGTCAGTGTAGCTGCTGTGGTTAAAACCATGGGTGTGGATGAGATCGCCCAATGAGAATACGCATGTCTGAGAATGTATAGACGCCATCTTCCTGCCCACAGGCACAATGGGCTGAGATAACATGTCTGACACGTGGGTCAGAATGGATGCTAATTAAATTGTACTTGAATGAATAGTAGGTCCAGGAAAAGTCGTGGATAATTATTTAGCCTAATGTTTTGCTCCCACACGTGATCAGCAACATTCCCCTTTTTCTTTCAAAACTTTCTATCCTATTGTCTCTTGTTCCTGATAATTAGGAAGTCCTTTGAACACCTACCTCGAATCCCTCCTATCAACCTTCCAGCCTTTGCAATCCTGAGTCCGGATTGTCTTGCTCACTGTATTCACCAACTGCTCACCCTCTCTCCCTGCCTCCTACACTCTCCCTTGTCTGATATTTTTAAACTGTTTTATTTTCAGACAGTATTCGTCACTGCCATCAGCTGCCTATTTGAGGTATTTTCATCAGATATTGTATTTGTGTTCTTAAACCATAACTTTCTGTAGAGGAAAGCAATGGTACAAGAAATCCAAAAATGATCAATTTAAATGACTTCTAATTGAGAAACTACTTTGGTCCTTGCATCTGAATATAGGTATGTTAGATATTCCAAAAATCAAATTCAAGCAAAATGGTCATCTCAGGGGAATTGATGCAAGAGGAACCTGCCTAGAAACTGCCTAATTGTCCCATCCTCAGGACTTCAATGCAACACGCAGGCTTCTATCCATCCATCTTTCTATCCACTCATTCGTTCCATCTATCCATCTTCCAATTAATCCATTCATCCACCCATTCATCCATCTATCCCTCAAAGCATCTATCATCTATCTATCTATCTATCTATCTATCTATCTATCTATCTATGTATCTAAAAACGTCTTTTGAATGCTTGCTATGTACTACACTCTACTAGTCACTGAGGGATATGAAATAAATAAGACATGGAATCAAGAATCTTCAAGTCCAAATGAGAAGAAAGACCCAAAGTAAAAATGACTACCCTGTAAGTACTTTAAAAGAAGACTCAGAAGAGTGGACATAACTCTTTCCAGGGGAATCAGAGAAGGTTTCATAAGAAAGGGTCTTGAGGGCGCCTGGGTGGCTCAGTTGGTTGAGCGACTGCCTTCGGCTCAGGTCATGATCCTGGAGTCCCGGAATCGAGTCCCACATCGGGCTCCCTGCTCAGCAGGGCGTCTGCTTCTCCCTCTGACCCTCCCCCCTCTCATGTGCTCTCTCTCTCTCTCTCATTCTCGCTCTCTCAAATAAATAAATAAAATCTTTAAATAAAAAAAAAAGAAAGGGTCTTGAAAGAGAAGAGAAATTTGAAGGTGGGCAATCTTAACTCTCACAAGGGGCACAGGGCAGAGAGGCAGGATTTACCTCCCAAGGTTATAGGCTACTCTTGGGCATGGGGAATCTACCCATGACCCAGACTTCAAACCACATCACCTCTCCTGGGCTGTGTCTTCAATAGATCAAAAGGATTATATCCATGGTTTTTTGACTATGCTCCATTGCCCAAATATGGGCAACCGACTGTCCCAGTTTGCCCACGTCTGAGTGATTTCTTGGGACGCAGAACTTTCTAAAGTCAGATATCACAAGGAGGCCATGGAGGCAGGAAGTGGGGGGCAGGTCTTGGGGAGAAGGACAGTCCAGGGGGCTCAGAACCCCCATGTACACTTTAATTGGATCAGCTGTGACACATCCTACATGCTGAGCTTCTGTGTCCGATTTTGTTTACTCATTGCTTTAAAAAAAAAAAGTCTGAAAATCACTGGACTAAATGATCTCTAATGTCCCTGTAGTCCTTTAAAATTAAAATTATATATTTGTGTGGACCTGATTTTTTTTTTTTTTTTTACTCTCTCTCCTTTCTATCCTTCTGACTTGGGTTTTTTCCTTTGTCTGGTGAGATGGAGTGGGGACTACAAGATAGAAATAAGTATTATGGCTTAAAAGACTTCCTTCCTTTAGGACTTTTAGAAGCTCTAAAATAAATGAGAAAATACTAAACTTAATTAAACATGGTTGAGTTTTTAAACCCATAGCTTCCCAGACCAACCTGCAGGAAGGCATCCTTCCTGCCTTTCCCCCTCTCAACTTCCATGCCACTTATTCTGAAATTATATCTCTGGGGGCAAATTCAGGAGTAAGGGGAGGGTGATAATATATCAGCCTAAAGACCCCCTTTTGTTTTAGGGCAAAGCAGAGAGCTGAAAGGGGACCAGGAGAAGCCATTGGAAACCACCCAGCTCCCCCTCCCATCCCAGATCCTTCTGGCAGCTCTAATTGAGGCCTGTCACGGGGAGAGAAGCCAGCTGCAAATTGCATTCATCAACGAATTACAGCAATTACAGCCTCAGCCCCAGCCTAATGGGGGTGACACGTCCAGCCAGGCAGTCCAGTCCCTTGCCCTGATTCCGAGATGCCAAATGCTTTGGGCTGCCAGGGTCATATTCCCCAGTCCAGACCCCAAACTTTATCCTGGCCCCACACCCTGCCTTCAGACAAATACCAGAGGATGGGTGCTTCCCCAAACTTCTCCAGAACCACTGAAGTTCACCCAGCGATCTAGGCCCGGTTCCTGTTGCTGTTCTTTAAGCTCAGTTTCCTCCAGATTTGGTTCTTGGGAGAACTGATCTGGTGGCATTTGAGGAGCCTGTTAAGGATGCACTCCTTGTTGGTATTTGGGCCAGCTCTGTTCCTCTGTCCCTCGTGCCCACCCTGACCACACAGAGCCAAGGCTAGGGTGAGGTTCAGATGAAACCTGTGGAGGTGTACTGGAAGTGTTACCTCCCAAAAGAGAAGTATGTGGCCACCCACACCTGTCCACAGCTGTTCCCTCACTCCCCTCCCTGGAGCCAGCACTCTGGTGTCAACAATGTGAGGGTGTCTGTGTGTGTGTGTATGTGTGCGTGTGTGGTGTGACATACCACAGGAAGATGGGAGGACCTAACACTAGACCCTCTCTTTGTCATTTTGTGTGTAAAATTGCAACCAAATGCCCTCAAAGAATGTTCTTTTTCTCTCTCTTGCTTTTTGCCTCAGAATTCTGGTACCTCTACAAACCAGGTTGTGCCAGAGAAAAAAAAAGTTTCAGAGATCAGACCATCAATCACCCAGCATTTGGACAGACACAATCATCTCTTCCTCTCTGACAGCCCCTGATTGACTTTGGGAGGGGGCAGAGAAAGGAGACTTCTTTTCTGTTCTGAAGTTTCTAAGGAAGCCAACCCAGATCCCACCCTTCCCTTCCAGAGAACATATCCTGTGATGTTTAAGCAGGAGTCAAGCCTGGAGAATGAATTCTCCTGAACTGTTCTTTCTGTAGGAGAGATGAGGATGGGCACATCCAGGAAAGGGAGGGCCCAGGAGAAGGGGTGTGTTTCAATATCCCCTGGCACACCAAAGCTTTCTGCCTAGGGAAGCAGTGGGGATCCGCTGACCCATTGGCAAGGGAAGAGGTCCACAGGGATGACTCAGTAGCCCCAGCTTCCTGTAGGCTCTTGAAGAAACTCTGCATTCCATCTTGAGTTTCAGATAAATCTCCAGAAGAGAGAGGGCAGCATCCGAGGCAGGAACCAAGGGCGGGTGTCGGGAGCTGGGGACAAGGCGGGACAAGGGCAGATAAAGGCTGAGGCTGAGGCCGAGAGTGAGAGTAGAAAGAGGACTGGATTGCCAAACAAGGACAGCTGTCAGGACTCGGGGCCTGCCCAGGGCAGCTTGCTCTTCTCTTCTCGGCTCCACCCTGAGTGGATGCCCCTGACACGGCACCCAGATGCCCTCCGCTGACTGTGAATGTTGACTCCAGTAGCTCCTGGCTGTTCATTCCCTGGAGATTTGAGCAAACAGCGGCCAATTCGCTGACTGAACGGTATAAAAGACCAGGCTCTCTGCCTCTGGGGGATCTTTTCTGAGGTGCAATTCTCTAACCAGAGCTTCCCCACAGGACCAAGCCAACATTAGACTCCGGCTGTGAGAGCACATCCTTGTTAAGCCCCTGCCCTGCCCCCTCCCACTTCCCTCCCTCCCTTTCTCCTGAAAATGTGCCCTCAATAAACCATGCGCCCCCTGAATCCCTGTCTCAGGCTCTGCATCCAGGAAACCAGGACACCTTCTCTGTGTACAAATTGCACCTCTTAGTTCCAGTGCCTAGGACAATATGGCCATGCACAATAATGCTAAATATTATATGTGGTTGATTGAAAGGAGTGATTGGCTTAATGCTCAGGATGGGAGATAAGTGGGTGGGGTTTTTATTGTAGACTGCCCCCTCCCCCACTTACACACACACACACACACACACACAGTCACACATAAGGTGTTAACCTTATCCCCTTGGCTCATCCCAGTACATCCTGTCTGCATCTAGGCCACCAGCTTATGTATGTGCAAACGCAGGGGCAGATAATCCAGTTTGTGGATTATCCAGACCCCCAGCTGGCTGGCATCTTCCCATCACCTGCCTGTTCTAGGACCTTTGTGCTGGGGGGAGGGGAGGTTGAGGGAGCTGGTAGGGTTGGGCAGAGGAAGGCAGCAGGGGAGGGCAAGATGATGATGCAAACTCAGTCAGTCAACGCAGCTGTTACTATCACAGCCATCCGGTGAAAGATCAGAAACCACTGGATAAAATCACCTTAGGATTTTTGTGTGGATTCCAGGTATCTGGGCTCCACATGAAAGAGACATTTAAAGAACTGTCTTATAGAGGAGTGAAAATACCCTGAATGAAGCTAGGAACATCGCCTGCTAAACAACCAGGTTGGGATCATTGAGAATCATATAATTTGATAAGATATTTTAAGATAATTCAAGATACACAAAGTCTTTACCTATCCTGAAAGCTTTCCAGGAAGGAGAGTATATAGATTTTTCAGGTTTTTCAGTTCTCCCCATCAAGAAGGCCTTCCTAGAATCTACCCTCCTGCCAGACTGCTGCAGTTTGGTCTGTTTCTCTTCTGATTTCAGAAGAAAGGAAGAACTATGGATCTCCCATTCTTTTCCCCATGATGCTCCTTCCCGCAAATATCTGGACCTGCCTTGTCAATAGAAGTAGAATGTGAGGGCGCCTGGGTGGCTCAGTCTGTTAAGTGTCTGCCTTCAGCTCAGGTCATGATCCCAGGGTCCTGGGATTGAGCCCCATGTAGTTCGGTCTCTGTGCTCAGCGGGGAGCCTGCTTCTCTTCTCCCTCTGCTCCTCCCCTTGTTCATGCTCGCTGGCTCTCTCAAATAAATAAAAACTTTTTAAAAATAAAATTAAAAATTAAAAAATAATTTTAAAAAGTATTAGTGAGATATTTTACATTCTTTTCTGTTACTAAGTCTTCGAAATCTGTTGTATTTCACACTCAGGGCATATCTGAGTTCAGTTCAGCCACATTTCCTATGCTTGGTTGCCACATGTGTCTGGTGGCTGCCATATTGGACAGCACGGGTCTAGAGTTCCCTGGGGGTCCTTTCCCTGACACCAGCCTACACTCAGTTCCTCTGGGGTGGAAGAATGGCAATCTAACTTGACTATCCTGGGGTAAGCTTGGGAGAAGCAGGGGTAGGGGAGTGGTAAACAGACTCTAGGGAGCGTCCTAGGTCAGGTAATTAATTACTGGGAAGGGAGGAACAAAACTATGCTTATTAAACCTCAGATTCAGATCTTTTCTCCTGAGCAGTAGGTAGAGGCAAGAAAATGCTCTGAAGCCCATGATCCTCCAAGTCCCTTGTTAATCAGAATATTTAACTTGGGTTCCAAATCTGCTTCACTTCCTCCAAGAGGCCTTCCCAGATAAACTCTCCAACCTTGCTTGATAGCTTCTTTCCTGGTTGCTGTCACTATTTACAGACTGAAACCACTTCTTCACTGAGGTGATATCCCAGCCCTCCAACCCTTGAGTGGACACCCCACATTCCACAGGTATGAGATGAGCTCCTACTGTGTGCCCACTACTGTCCTAGGGATACATGGTGAACAAAATGAATGAGGGCTGTCCTCCTAGAATGGGTAGCCTAGAGATGAAGGCAGACAGCAAACAAACTTAAAAACAAAACGAACAAGGTAATTTCAGAGGGCGATAAAATGAAGGCAGAAAGATCATGAAGGAGTTCCCCATGCCCACCTTGTACTGAGAACCATAGAAAGTGAACCAGAAAAGATCCAATATTGTCTACTCAACCCCCTCACTTTACAGATGTGTAAACTGAGGCCAATTGTGGGGTCCTTTCTGAGGTGCTGCCTGGTCAGACGGGTGGCTCTGCCCCTCCCCACGTCAGCCTGGGAGAGTTCCAGAGAGTGAGTAAGCAGTTCTGCCGTCTCACTCCCTAAGGATAAGAGTCAGCCTCTGGAATGGAAAGCAATGGATAATCTTGCAAAAACAAACACAATCAAAAGCACAAAACCTCACTCTCAGCAATCTTTAAAACCCAGCTGTCATCCCTGCACAACTCCACCAAACTGCTCACCAGATTTCATAGGAGGGGGTGGGAGGTGCTCAAGAGATAAGCCCTCCCGCCTTCCCCACCCCATTCTGCAGGGGCACGGACCCAAGATTAGCCCAGGGGCCAGAATGAACAGAGAAGTGGTACCCCACACAGCCCAGAGTGGCCAAGGTATCTAATACTTTGGGCTTCTGCTTCCTGTTCCAGGAGTCCATGCTCGAGAGCAGCTGGTGGGGGGACCTTGCTAGAAGAGTGGGGATCACCCTGGGGAAGTCCAGGGTCTCAGCTGCCCTTCTTCAGACTGAAGAGCTCCTCTCCATGTTCCCTTTGGAGCATGCACTCTGTGTCTCAGCCACGCTCCCTCCCTGAGTTGCTGGGATTTATTTCCGGAGATGTTTCGCCCACTCTGCCTGACGTCTGTGAGAAGCTGGGTGCTTAGGGAGTCCTCACCATCCGCCCACCTCCACCATCAGCCAGGCAGCCCCCAAGCGGTTCAATTCCCAGACCAGGAAAATCAGCCCAAGCTCCCTCCCACACCTGCAAATCTTCTGCCAAGTGGCTGGAGATTCTCTTACCTCCCCGAAAGCAAGGGCACTATAATGTCTATCCCCCACCCACAGACATACCTTGGCTTGAAGAGGCCTTGAAATCTGGGGATGGAGGATGAGAAGGCTGGATTAAAGTTCCTTTCCCGCAAACCCTCTCTACACACACATTTTGGCAGCATCTATGAAAATGTGAAATACACATACCCTTTGACACAATGATTACATACCTAAGAAATATGTGCAAGGAGGTCATCGCTGTGGACACACTGTGGATTTAACAGAGGATTTAATTAAGAAATGATGGCATAGGGGCTCCTGGGTGGCTCAGATGGTTAAGCGTCTGCCTTCGGCTCAGGTCATGATCCCAGGGTCCTGGGATCGAGCCCCGCATCGGGCTCCTGGCTCAGCGAGGAGCCTGCTTCTCCCTCTCCCTCTGCCTCTCTCCCTGCTCATGCTTTCTTTCTCTCTCTCTCTCTGTATCTCTGTGTCTCAAATGAATAAATAAAATCTTAAAAAAAAAAAGAAATGATGGCATATTCAGATGGTGGAATCTCACGTGGTCATCAAAAAGAACAAGAAAAACCCATATGTCCCATCATTGAATAATGCCCAAGATATAAATGAGAAAAGCAAAACTCTACCACCATATGCCTCCTATAATTCCCTGTGTGTTGGATATTAATACATACCTCTTTTGTATATGCAGAGAAAAAAAATATCTGAAAGATTATATATAAAAACCTGTCCCCGACATTTAGCTAGCTCAGAAATTTAGATTATGGGGTTCTCCATTTTCTAAATTTCTTTACAAAAAGATCTGTTACTTTTATAATCAGGCGGGGAGGGGGGGTGGACAGAGAAAAAAGAAAACACTTTTTTTTTTGTAAAGGAAGGAAGAACAAATCCCCTCCTCTTGTTTAGCCAGGGGAGGAGGTCCCATGACACCCACCCACAAACTCCCCAGCTGATGGCCTTGGAAGTGATGTGTGGCTACAGCCTGCCCACGCTTTACAGCCCAGTGCTGGCCTGGGCCTCCCTTACTGTCTTCACTCCCTCTGCTCCTACTGGCCTCCATTCACAAAAGGCCTGTTTTAGAGAACACACTGTCCTGTGCATGCCCCAGTGCCTCAGTGGAAGTCTGTGCTTCCCAGGCCCCTGTGGAGGAGTCCATCTCAAGCAAGACTTGGGATGACATGTGGTCAGTGGGAAAGGAGGGTGGGGACTTCTGGCCAGATTTAAGGCCAGAGTTCTGGACTTCAGAGATAAAGCTCCAACTCCTCAGGAAGGGGAGCAGGGGAGCGGAAAGCTGGCCTTTGAACTAATCAGGGAGGGGACGCAGGGAGGGAAGGAGAGCGGGAAGGGGCAGTGGGAGCTCTGAATTGCTAGACTTGTGGCCCATCTCCTATCTGTCTGGCCCTGGGAGTACAAAAAGCCAGCCTGGGAGGAAGGATCTGGATGTGCCACTAAGTAGCTATGTGTTCTTGGGCAAGTTGCTGCATCCTCTGGGCCTTAGAGACTTCTTTCCTTCCTCTTTGTTTTCTCTCTGCCTGGAGCACTCACAGCACAGGATGACTGGAGAGGGCAGAGGAGGTGAGGGACCACTGCCATATTTGCTGGGGGATGGGCAAGGCCCCCAGGGCAAGTGGGGTCCACCTGGATGTTACCAACCAGCTTGTGCAAGGAGAGGAGGTGGCTGGTGGGGGAAGGGCAGCTCAGAGGGAGCCTTCCACCCTACCCACAGCCCCCCACCACCAGCCCCTAACAACCACTCCTGGCCCCCTGAGACCCTCTGCCCTCAGCATCTCCTCAACATCCATCTCAGGGCCTCAAAGAAATTCTACTTGATAAAGAAGCCGGGACAAGGAAAATACAGCCTACCTCCAACCCTGATCCCACCCCCATTCCAAGCCTGTGGTCAGAGCTCAGCATGCGGAATCCCTGGGGCAGGGGCGCCCAGGTGACTCAGTTGGTTAAGTGTCTGAGTCTTGGGGGCACCTGGGTGGCTCAGTTGGTTAAACAACTGCCTTCAGCTCAGGTCATGATCCTGGAGTCCCGGGATGGGATGAGTCCCGCATCTGGCTCCCTGCTAAGCAGGGAGTCTGCTTTTCCCTCTGACCCTCCCCCTCTCATGTGCTCTCTTTCTCTCTCTCTCATTCTCTCTCTCAAATAAATACATAAAATCTTTATTTAAAAAAAGTGTCTGAATCTTGATTTTGGCTCAGGTCATGATCTCAGGGTCCTGAAATCGAGCCCCACGTGGGGCTCCGTGCTCAGGGGGAAGTAGGCTTGAAAGATTCTCTCCCTCTGCCCCTCCCCCCCTTAAATAAATAAATAAATCTTAAAAAAAGAAGAAGAAGAATCCCTGTGGCAGGATGGACCGAGGCAAGAGGATTATTCCAAAACTCCTGATCCCCACCCAGCCAGAATGTAGCTTTCTTACCAGAATCTTCCAGGGCTCCCCTCTCCCCACAACCCCTTCAAAGCAGTTGGCTTCTCCATCTCACTCTCTGGCTGCCAACACCCCTTCCTCCACCCCCACCAGCTGGTCAGGCCAGAGGAATGTGGAGAAGAGCTGGGACATTGGCAGTCTCCTGTGAACCATGGTTCCTGCCCAGGGTTGGAGTCTGGGGGAGCAGAAGATGGTTCTAACCAGAGGGGGAGGTCAGGTAGTTGGCAGAGCCAGAACCAGGAGCTGGCCCCATGGAGGCCCCTCTGCAGGGGGAGGGGGTGTGCTCTTCTTCCAATCTGGAGACCTCAGTCCCCCAGGTGACCAGAAATGGAGAAAACATGTCCTTGGAGATTCTGAGACAAAAGGGCATTATTGGGGTGGAGTGAGGAAGAAAGATCTCCCAGCAGGACAGAGGCCCTTCTAGCCAAGTCCTCCCCAGCCTGTTCCTGGGCAGAAGAGGACTCTGCCCTGAGGACTGAGTGAGATGAGTCACAGATGTGCGTAGAGGGGGGCCAGGTAGCATGTGTCCCCAGCAGAACCAGCCCAGCAGCTCTGTCAAGCAGGCCCTGCACTGACGCACACTCGGGCACCCTTCCGGATCGATGCATACCTACCCGCATCCTGCCAGCCATGAAGGGGGACAAATATGAATCAGCCCGGACTCCACAGCAAAACTCAGCTTCTGCTGACCCTAGCTAGGAAGAAGCAAGTTCCTTAGGAAGTCCCCCAGGACAGGATTGCCGGCACCTTCTCTCCCTCCCAAGGTCCTTTATTCGATTCTGGAGTGGGGACTCTGAACCTGCTCTGGATCCCACGTTTGCACAAAGGGTAGGGGTGGGACTGGGGGGCTGAGGGCTGGAAAGAATTGTGCTTGGTTTTTACCCACTACCCCCATCCAGATTAGGAGGATCTGATTTTTCATCATCTCAGACTCAGCCGGCCCTGGGTGTCGGTGGAGGGGGCAGACTTGAAAGTCTGGGCAGAGGCCCTCTGGACCTCACAACATTAGCATTTTATTCTTTTTTTTTTTTTTTTAAAGATTGTATTTATTTCAGAGAGAGAGCATGAGCAGGGGGAGGAGCAAAGGGAGAGGGAGAAGCAGACTCCCTGCTAAGCGGGGAGCCCATGACAGGGCTGGATCCCGGACCCTGAGATCATGACCTGAGCTAAAGGCAGACGCTTAACCAACCGAGCCACCCAGGTGCCCCTAGCATATTATTCTTATTACCGCTATTGGTGGCCTACATCTTCCCCCTCCTCCCCTGGAGCGGGCAGTGGATGTCTAGTAGTCCACACTCCCACCAGGCACAAACCGCGACTGCTATTACAGCCCCTCTTGTGGGAACAGCCACCATTCCCAGAGCTGGACAACTCACAGCTTAGTCACCAGGCCCGGGCTGGCTCAATCCAGCCCAGACCTCCCCAGCACCAGTCCCTGCCGCTGCTGCCAGTGAGCTGTGGTCAGCAGGATTCAGCACATGGAGATGGCTGAAAGCCAGGAAGGAATTACTTTCCATATTCACAGGATCCCCCAAGGTGGAAAAAAAAAACAGATCAGCCTGAGTGCCGAGGAGTGGGGGAGGATGAGAACAGAATGGCTCCTTGAGGACTTACCTATATAAACCTAAGAAAGTGTCCCAAGGACCAGCTGGTATGAGGGGCAAGTAAGAGCCAGGGGATGAGGGGAGGGGGGAGGAAGCAGGAGAAAGAAGGGACACCCCCCCAAAAAACCTGCAGAAATCAGGTAATAGCTTGGGAGAGGGCAATTTCAACTCCATCTGTAATTTCCACCAGCCATCCCGTGTTTCCTTTGCAAATTCAGCTTCAAGATAAAACTCCCCCCACCCATTCCTGCCACCCATACAGAAATCTGGGACTACTCCTGGGGCTGGGTAAGAAAATGCCAGACCAAGGTCAGAGCTACAGTATCATCAGTCTTTAATAACTTATAGGCAAATGCTAAAAAATAGTTAATAATACTACAGAGGACACACACAGCTTATAAAAACAGTTGTGGATCTACAAATGTGGGGAAGGGTTCCTGGCACTTTCACACAGACACAAAAATAAAGACTATTGTGACTAGCATCCTTAGAAAAGCAGCCTGGGGGACACCCCAGTTGGGGGGCTGGAGGTGGGGAGACAGTCCTCGTTCATCCCAAATGCATTCTCCAAACAACCTTCTTTTGCTCCAAACAACCTTCTTTTGCTCCAAAACACATCTCATCAACAAGCCAGAGAAGAAAAAAAGAAACAGGGTCGAGGTAGAGTCACAGCTTACATTTAAGCCCCCCCAGTCCTGCAGCCCTCTTTTCTCCAGAGGTGGGGATGAGGGAGGGAGAGGAGAAGACATCCCATCTCCCCTCCCCTCCCCAATGCTGCACTAGAACAGGACCCCCAGTGTGCTCCTCGGTCCTTCATTGAGGCGGACAGGTCCCGCACCCCAGAGCTGAGGGAGGGGCCACAGGCTCCGCCTGGCTGTCCAGGTGTACAGACCCCTACTGGTGAGAAGGGGACAGCCTCGGGTCACCGTCTCTTCTTGCCTACCCGGGCTGCCTTCTTCCTCTTGAGGATCATCTCGTACAGGCGCTCCAGGCCCGGCTGCAGGCCCAGCCCGTCCACAGCACTGCAGCCCTGCACATGGGTGAGCGTGGCGGCTGCAAGCTCTCGAACCGAGAGCCTCTTCTCAACCTCTGCAGCGCTCAGTGCCCCAGGCTGATCCTGCTTATTGGCCAGCACGAGCACAGGCACGCCCTGGTTGTCCGAAGCCCGGCTGATTCGGTGTAGCTCCACCTTGGCCTCCTCCAGGCGCTCAGCCTCGGCAGCATCCACCACGAACACCAGCCCGTCTGTCCGACGTGTGTAAGAGCGCCACAGTGGTCGCAGCTTCTCTTGCCCCCCGACATCCCACACTTGGAAGGTGATGCCACGGGACCCTCCCAGGGGCACCCGGATCTTCTCTGTGTTGAAGCCTTTGGTGGGTACGCTCTGGACAAACTCCTTGAACTTGAGGCGGTAAAGGAGCGAGGTCTTTCCAGCAGAGTCCAGCCCAACGACCACGACATGCAGGGCCTGGAAGTGGGGCAAGAAAGAGGAGGCAGTGGGAGCCATCTCAGTCAAGTGGTTCCCCATGGTGAGCTCCAGCTAAGGTGCAGGTCAGGGGGTACACAGGAGAGGCAGGAAGGTGGCCTTGAACTGCAGGCTTTGGGGACCGCGGCTGGGTTATCTGAACGGGAAAAAGTCATGGGAGAAAAAAAGGAGACGTTTAAAAATAAACATGAAATGTGCAACTTCTAGATCCTGTCCTAAATCAGTCGCCCATCCTTCCTTTTTAAAATTCCAGTTTTTGTTTTGTTTTTTAAACAGCTCCAAGTGTAACAGAGGCGCTCCCCGTTTTCAGGGGAGACGAGATCTACAGAGACCCCCGGGGCCTGGACACAGGTTGGGGGGTGAGGCTTTGATCTGGAGATGGTCGGCTTCCCGCGCCTCTTCTCCGAGCTCGCGGCGCGGTCGCAGACGCAGAGACCCTCATTCCCCACGCGAGAATCCTCACAGGAAGGAGCAGGTCGGGCAGCGCCCCCCAATTAAGTTAGGGTACGGGCGCTCAGACGGGAGAGTAAGGCCCGCTCCCGCCTGCCCTCCAACGTCCGCAAGCGGTTGACACGACCCTCCTTAACACCGCGACCCCCTTCCCACTGTCCCGTGACACTTCGCCTTGCCCGGATCGCCGACTCCGGCTCCCCGCACCGGAGCCACCTCAGCTCCGCCTGAACAGCCCCTTTACCTTCCGGCAGCCGCACTCTCCCCAGGCCAGCCACCCGAGCCTCCACGCGAAACGGCACGCCCGCCCCCAGCGCGGGCCGCCGCCGCCACCACCGCCGGCGCTGCTGCCACTGCGGAGCCGGCGCCGCGACTCCGCCTTAAAAAGCCGCGCGTAACGTCACGCAGCGCGGGCCAATGAGCAGTCCCGCGGCGGCGGGGAGGGGAGGGGCGGGGCGGGGCGGGGCCTGGAGATACGTGCCCGGCGACCCCCGACAACCCAGCGATGGACGTGTGCTCGGTCAGTGAACGTTTTATTTGATCTTTTCTCCCATAGTCTAATATTTGGAGGTAAACTCGGGATGGAAAGTGAGAGGGACAGACGTGGCAGCGTTTGACTTGGAGAGGTGAAGAGCTTCGTAGTCCGCACGGCGGCATCCTCCTCCCCCCACCCCCCGCCCACCCCGAGATAGCCACCCATGTACACACTGCCCCCGCCAGGGTCTGCTGGAGAGATGCTCACAAATCTTACTCCTTTATCTTTCCTAAGTCAGTGTTCAAACCTGTGTAACCCCGGAACCTCATGAAACAGCCTAAGCCTAAGCCCATTACCCCATTGATCCTCACAGCAGCCTGTAAGGTAGGGACTGGTGCTGTCTGCATTCTACAGGGGAGGAAAGCTCCGAAGGGTTCAATGACTTGTCTAAGGTCACCTAGCCAGGAAGTGGCTGAGCAAGGATCTGTCTGAATCCGGTGTCTGGGCCCCTGACGGCATAGCTATCCCTCCTCTCTCATCGGGAAGGCCATAGGGTTAGGCATCCTCAGCAGAAATCCCTCAACTGCTGGTTAGGGTGCCGACCAGAAGCAGACACTCCAAGGCCCTCCCTTGTTCAAATAGGTAAAGAGAGAATTCTTCACTCCTCAGGACTTTGATTGACCTCATTCATACTGTGTGCTCTGCCAGAGAGACTCTGCAGATATAGAGGATGCGGAGGCCACAGGGCCTGGCCTCAAAGGGCTTAAACTCTAGTGAAAAAAACAAGACTGGCCACTGACAGGGAACATTGGGCCTTTGTAAACCTGAGATAAGTCCTCGTAGGACTTCAGAGGAAGGAGAGAAGGTGTGAACTGGAAGCTTCTGGAAAGTTTTCTGTAAGTTAATGAGTCCTGTGTAGGATTGGTTAGGAGGGGGAGAGGACTGAGTGGCATCTCCCCAGCCATTGCAGCCTGATACGATCTGGGCAGCCCTGAAGAGGAGGAGATGTCACAAAAGGACAGTGTGACCAAAAAGATATCAGTGATTACCTGCAGGGGGAGGTAAGTAAAATTGAAGGAAGGGAGGAGGATCAAAGGAGAATAAGATCATAACCCTATTATTTCCTTTTTTACAAGGAGGCTGGATTCTTACATTTACTGTGTAATTCAGTATTAACCCTTTTTAAAGGTTATATTTGAGGGGGATGGGGAAAAGAGTAGGGGAAGTCACTGCTAGACAGGAGGGCCTAGCCCTTTCCTGCCCACTGGCCTCCCATCCGTTTAGCATCAGTCTGCCTTGCCACCTCCTGCTTCCCCTCCCTCCTCTAAAACCAGCCACCTGGTTTCCCCAGCAATGCAAGGAGCCTCTTTGAATCCCCAAAGACATAAAGACCTTAGGAAATTAGTGTTACACTCCATATTGGGGCGGTGGCAGATTGCCACAGGAGCTAAGACACAGAGGTGGCCTGTGTTAGAGGGAAAGACAGCAGGCCACGAAGTTGGAAACTACTACTGTGTTGAGTGGCCACTGCGTGCCAGGCTCTGGTCTGAGAACTCTGCATACTTTTCCTTTTTGATTTTTTTTTAGTTTTAATTTTTTTAAAGTAAGCTCTACACCCAACGTGGGGCCTGAACTCACGACCCCAAGATCAAGAGCCACGTGTCCCACCCACCGAGCCAGCCAGGCACCCCATACTTACAAGAAGTAAGTATGGTTATTCCAGAAAGAAAGAAGCACTGAAAAGTTAGGTAATTTGTCCAAGGTGAGTCTGCTAGAAATTGGCCAAACTTGGCATTGAGCAAATGTTACAACACTGTGAAACTGAAAACACACAGTAATGAGAAACACAGATTGTCTCGTGTTTCTTCTGCAACCTTTGAAACTTCCTGGGCCTCCCAACCGAGAGGGAAATTGTCACTTGATTATCTGATAAAAGCGATAAAACTGGCAATCCTACCCCACCCTTCATCTTTCTGGTTTGCCAGAGGTGTTGATGAACAAATGGGGAGGAAGAGGTGGGGCAGGGAGAGGTGAGGGAAGGGGCCCAGCTCCTCAGGGCAGCACTAGGCTGTGGGCTTACTGCAATTTGTCCCCTTTAAATGGAAACTCCAGTTCCCCCCCACACACACACACACACAAACACACATACCCTGTCCCCAGGGAGCCTTCCTCCATTAATGACCATGTTCCTTCCTGGCAACCTCACCTCTGCAGCCCTTTCTCTCCACAAGATCACAGCCCAGGACCTCCTGTATTGGGGGATTCAATGCAGAGAACATTTGAACATTTGTACATTGAACAATCATATATGGAGTGCCTACTAGGTTCTGAGCATACAGCCCTGAGTGAGATGGATAAGGACCTGCCCTCTTGGAGTGTACATTCTAGAGGGGAGAGACAGGCAATGAATAAAGAAGATGGTTTCAGATGGTGATACTTGCCATCAATGGAAATAAAACAGGGAGATGTGTCAGAGAGAAACTTGGGAAAGAAACTACTTCAGACTACAGGGAGCAGGCTGCTCAGGAAGGCTTCTCCAATAGGTGACATTAGAGCCAAGGCTTAAGTGACAGGGGTTAGGTCAGCGTTCAAAACAGAATGACTAGCTGGGAGCTACCCGCTTCCTTCTGTGGGCTCCCCCACGTGGATGAGATTCCAGCTGCTATGTCATCGTTCGTCCCCAGAGCTGTCTCCCCACCAGACGAAGCCCTGAGCCCAGGAGCTGGTTCCTGTCATCTACAGTTCCAAGGTGCCCAGCGCTGTGCCTGGCACACAACAGACAGTCAGGAAATCTTTCATAAATTCATGGATGCATGACAAAATGATTAAATGTACTGAGGGGTGTCCCTGAGTATGAGGACCAAACATCTATCCTTAGCCTGGGAGATTCCTGGTCTGGGGTTCCTCAGCCCTTGAGGGTTCTGTTGATACTGGGTTAGCCAGGAATGCCTATAAAACCCTGCATTTCTGGGCAAGGTCTAGGTAGTATTGAACTCTTGGGTCTTTTTTGAGGATGAGGAACTTCTTAGAGGAGGAAAAACAGAGGCCAGGGGTGAGGATGACACTGGAGAGAGAGGCCCCCGTCAAGGCCTGGTGTGCTGAAACCCTGGGCGGAGAGTCAGGGTGAGTCCTGTTCCTCACCAGTACACTGGCTTGGAAAAGTCACTTCGCCCCCCCAGGGCTTAGGCGATCCAGGTCCCGTCCCCCACCAACAGTCCATACTCAGGAATAGCCGAGGATAGAAGATGAAGGAGCTCACCAAGGAAGAGGCTGAGAACATCTTTGTCTCCACAGTACCCTAAACAAATACCTGTCTCAGCGCACAAATGAAGGGAGGAAAGGAGTCTGCAGGAGTGAGCAGTGAGGGAGGGAAGCCAAAGAAGCAGCAAGCAGCTTGGGAATCACAAAGACCCGTCTGTCTATCTTTCTTTCTTTCTTTCTTTCTTTTTCTTTCTTTCTTTCTTTCTTTCTTTCTTTCTTTCTTTCTTTCTTTCTTTTTCTTTCTTTCTTTCTTTCTTTCTTTCTTTCTTTCTTTCTTTCTTTCTTTCTTTCTTTCTTTCTTCCTTCCTTCCTTCCTTCCTTCCTTCCTTCCTTTCTTTCTTTCTTTCCTCTCTCTCTCTCTTTCTTTTTCTTTCTTTCTTTCTTGTAAGCTCTCTGCCCAATGTGGAATTCTCAACCCCAAGATCAAGAGTCACATGCTTGGGGCGCCTGGGCGGCTCAGTCCGTTAAGTGTCTGCAGACTCAGCCTGCTTCTGTCTCTTCCTCTGCGTCCCTCCCTCCCCCCGACCCCGCTCGTGCGCTCTCTTTCTCTCTCAAATAAATAAATAAATCTTAAAAAAAAAAAAAAAGGTCACATACTCTACAATTGAGTCAGCCAGGTGCCATTTTTCTTTTTCTTATTTTTTTTTTTAAGGTTTATTTCTTTGAGAGAGAGCGAGAGAGCAAGGAGAGGGGCGGCGGGGGGAGAGTGAATCCTCAAGCTGACTCCCTGAGGAACGTGGAACCCGACTCGGGGCTCAATCTCACGACCCTGAGACCATGACCAGGAGACCACAGTGTGAGTGTAAACCAAAAGTCGGCCACTCAACCGACTGAGCCACTCAGGCGCCCCCTCAAAGACCCATTTTTCAAATCCTAGCTTTATTTCCTCAAGAACAAAATGGAGAAAACACAACCTACCTCTTAGAATGAGTGTGAAATGAAAAAAAAAAAAAATGTGTGTAAGGGCCCCATAGGCACCCTTCTCCAGTCAGGGGGCCCTTTCAGATGCAACTCTCCCAAAACCCAGTCCCAGGGCCCCAGCCTTAGGGCTAGAAAGGAGCAGATGCCGCCCCCTGGTGGATATGTTTGTCACTGACTGATTCCTGAAGAAAAGTGGAGGAGTAGAGGGGAAGTTATATGCATGTAAGTTATATGCAGGTTCCTTTGCCTCCTTCTGGAGTCTTCCTTTCAGACAGAGCCTTTCCTGCAGTTTGAGACTGGGAATGAAAAATCTACTCTCTTCAAGTTTTTCTGTGGAGCTGAGATCAAATTTAAATGAACATGATTGGAAGGGCACCTGGGTGGCCCAGTAGGTTAAGAGTCCCAGCTCCGGGCTTGACCTCAGGGTCGTGAGTTCAAGCCCCGCATTGGGCTCCATGCTCAGTGTAAAGCCTACTTAAAAAACAAAAACAAACAAAAAACATTATTTGAGCAGAAAATCTAATTTCAATTACATTTCCCATACTGTTACTGAAGGCCTAACGACAGATGCAGAGGAGGCTGAGGCAGGAGGAAGCTCTAGGGCAGGGAAGGTTATGAGCTCAGTGGCAGCCATGTTTGGGTGTCTGTGAGGACGGATGTGCAGCGTGCATTTGCGCAGGAGCTTGGCACTCAGGGGAGGGCTGGAGGAAGGGATTTGGGTGGTCAGCCAGAAACAGCAACGAGAGCCCCAGGAGGGTGATAATAATCCGGAAGCAAGGAACAACCAAACTGAGAGAGTGAGAGAAGGGAGAAAACCAGGTCCATGCTCCAGAGGGAAGAGGGTGACTGCCCAGGTATCCAAGCTAGGTGGGTTCTTTGGAGCATTCGCAACAGGGGCCAGTCCCCCATGACCTCATCCATTTGATTCAGTCTTTCTCCACTGATGGGGGGGTTTCTCTGCCAAGCCCTCCATGTTGTCTTGCACACACGGAGTGGTAGTGTAGCTTCAAACTGTGGTTCTCAAATTTGAGAGTATATCAGAATCATCTAGAGGACTTACCAAAAACACAGATTGCTGAGCCCCACCTCCAGAATTTCTGATTCAGTCGGTCTTGGGTTCACAGGCCCAAAAATGTGCATTTATAGCAACTTCTCAGGTAATACTGATGATGCTGGTCTGGGGACCAAACTACGAGGACCACTGGCTTAAAAGATGAGTTCCAGTCCTGACTTTAACATTTCCAGTGAGCCCTCAACCTCTTCATCTGTAAAATGGGATAATACTTACCTCACATGGTTGTTATGAGAACTGAACAAGGTTAGGGCGCCTGGGTGGCTCAGATGGTTAAGCGTCTGCCTTCGGCTCAGGTCATGGTCCCAGGGTCCTAGGATCGAGTCCCGCATCGGGCTCTCTGCTCCTTGGGAGCCTGCTTCTCCCTCTGCCTCTCTCTCTCTCTGTCTCTCATGAATAAATAAATAAAAATCTTTAATAAAAAAAAAAAAAGAACTGAACAAGGTTAAATGTGTGAAGTGGTCCGCAAAGGGCTTGGCCTATATTAAGTCTTCTATGCCTGTAGCTATCATGATAATTCTATTAAATTAGTTTATCTCAACCAATAACAAAAAAAAAATTGACCCAGGAAACCAGTTTAATATGGAATATCTTCCCCAGATAATACACAAAGTGACATGTACAAATTGATCCTTGGCTGCCATTTTTTTTCCAATGTATATGACTTAAAGCATTGCTTTTTAGAATTTCATGTGCAGGGGCGCCTGGGTGGCTCAGATGGTTAAGCGTCTGCCTTCGGCTCAGGTCATGATCCCAGGGTCCTGGGATCGAGTCCCACATCGGGCTCCCTGCTCCTTGGGAGCCTGCTTCTCTCTCTCTCTCTCTCTCCCTCTCTGTCTCTCATGAATAAATAAATAAAATCTTTAAAAAAAAAAAAAAAGAATTTCATGTGCATATGAACCTCCTGTGGACCCTATTAAAATGCAGATTATGGTTCAGTAGGTGTTATAGACTGACTTGTGCCCCAGCCCCCAGTTTATATATTGAATATTCAACATTTTATTCCAATATATATTCAATATTTATACATTGATGCCATGTATAAATGGCATCATTGCCATTTATACAAGTGTATAATGTGTGATGGTATTTAGAGGGGAGGCCTTTTGGAGGGTAATGGTTAGATGAGGTCATGAGAGTGGGACCCTCAGGATGGGATTAGTTCCCTTAGAAGAGGTACCAGAGAGCTTGTTCTCTCTCTACCACACGGAGAAGGTGGCCATCTGTAAGCCAAGAGGGACCTCACCAAAGCCCTACCAGGCTAGCAGGCTGAACTGGGACTTCAGAGTCCTCCGCTGTGAGAAAAGAAATTTCTGTTATTTAAGGGCCCGACCGGTCTATGGTATTTTGTTATGGTCGCCAGAGCAAACTAAGACAGTAGATCTGATGTGGTGCCCAAATTTCTGCATTTCTAACCAGCTCCCAGGTAGTACAGATGCTGATGTTCACAGACCACACTTTGAGCAGCAAGGGTCTAGAACAGATTAATAGAAAGTTACCCTAAAGGCTGTGCATTTTCCCTGACGATGAGTACTTTAAATGTTCTCCTGCAAATCTACAACAGAGATCTGTTATAAATCCCAGGCTTCTAATGGGTCTAGAGGCTTCTTATCCCAAGCCTCTAATGGGTCTCTCCTCAGCAATCATTGTTAGATAAAGGAATGAATGAACTAAGAGTTTTGTCTGACAGCTGGCCACCTTGCCTACTGGGAAGACCTTTGGACTTGGAAGACTTTTGGAAATACCCAGGGTGAGTCAGGCAGCTTCTGTGAGCTGGATTTGCTCTCTGAGACCTGGGGACATTAACACTTCTCAAGGGTGTTGTAGAGATTAAATGAGGGACACCTGGTTGGCCCAGATGGTGGAGCATGTGACTCTTGATCTCAGGGTTGTGAATTCAAGCCCTAACTTGGGGGTAGAGTTTACTTTTTTTTTTTTTAAGATTAAGTAAGACTGTGACCATGAATGTGCCATAAACAGCATCTGGCTCACACACAGGGACACTAAAAAAAGAGTCACAGAGAAGAGTTGAGCCCCATGAACAAGTTTCTTGGCCTCTGAATTGGAACTCCTGTTGGCCTCCTCCACCTGGAGGTTCTGGGTAGCCAGTGGGGTCTGCAGCAAGCCCAGCAGGAGGAAAAGAATACAGAGGGAGAGGGGGCAAGAGATGGGAAAAAATATATCTTGGTATAGTTTCTATTTAATTTTATATGTTAGCTTGAGAACCACTTTTTACTTTCTGTGAATTGTCTGTGCCTGGCCTTTGCCCATTTTTTTTAACTGTATGTTTTGTTTTTTATAATTATTTTCTGTCATTAATCACCTGTAACATCATGTGACATACCTGGGCAGGTGCTGGAAATAGAGAGGGGCCAGACCCCGTTTCTGCCCTTGGGGCTCATCCAACTTGGGATGGGGACTAAGACACCTGCCCAAATGGCCAGAACACCAGGCAGGACAAGAAGGCCAGTGAGAGATGAACAAATGCTTGGGGTGTTCAAACCATAGCAACGCCCTCTCAGCAAAACCAAATTAGTCAGTATAATAAGATGGTCTGATACAAACAGATCTGAACAGAGACCATGGGATTAGAAGGACTGAAGAGGCATGTAGGGTACAAGCTAAGCACATTATGTATTGTTTCGTGTGACTCTCATGCATTCATTAAACAAATTTTGGGGTTTTTTAAGATTTTATTTATTTATTTGACAGAGAGACACAGTGAGAGAGGGAACACAAGCAGGGGGAGCGGGAGAGGGAGAAGCAGGCTTCCCGCTGAGCAGGGAGCCCCCCTTGGGACTGGATAACAGGACCCTGGGATCATGATGTGAGCCGAAGGCAGACGCTTAACGACTGAGCCACCCAGGCGCCCCTCCTTCAACAAATATTTATCAGGCGCCAAATATGTGCTGAGCACTGTCTGAGGTGCTGGGGATAGAGTAGCAACAAAACCTCTACAAGGTGAGAAGCAAATAAACCAATAATATGTGTATATTCGTGAATATATCTAAATTGTCTTAAAATATTATTTTTTAAAGATTTTATTAATTTATTTGACAGAAAGAGAGAGCAAGCACAAGCAGGGGGAGCAGCTGAGGGAGAGGGAGAAGCAGGCTCCCCACTGAGCAGGGAGCCCCCCTTGGGACTGGATACCAGGACCCTGGGATCATGACTTGAGCCAAAGGCAGACGCTCAACCCACTGCGCCACACAGGCATCCCCGATCTTAAAATATTATTAATTTAATTGTTATTTATTAATTATTAAGAGTTTTTGGGGGGACATTCTCTTAAATCGCCCCCCCCAAGGAGGGGGGCCTCATTGGCCTCACCACAATCCTGGCCCTGGATAATTACAATAATATCCACCTTGTAGGGTTGTCGAGTGAATTAAGTGAGGTAATACATAGAGCACTCGGCCCAGGGGCTGGCAACACCTGAGAACAGGCTCTCCATCCTGCAGGGTGAAGTGACTGACTGGGTTTCCGTCTTACATCCATGATACCTTCTAGTTTGTCTGAGATCAAATGAAAGAAATATTAACGACCCCAAGTAAACTGAAGTTCTCTAGGGGCGCCTGGGTGGCTCAGTTGGTTGCGCGACTGCCCTCGGCTCAGGTCATGATCCTGGAGTCCCGGGATCGAGTCCCGCGTCGGGCTCCCTGCTCAGCAGGGGGTCTGCTTCTCCCTCTGACCCTCCTCCCTCTCATGCTCTCTGTCTCTCATTCTCTCTCTCGCAAATAAATAAAATCTTAAAAAAAAAAACCCAAAAACTGAAGTTCTCTAGGAAGGAGAATATGAAAGGTAAATGCTGACTGAGCAGCCAGCTGCAGTCTTTGCCACAAGGAAACAGCAGGGGAGAGGGTTTAGGAATTGATTGGCCTTGATACCCAGAGCATCCCTGACAGTCATCTCTCCTCTGTCGTGTGCCACCACCCCTGACCAGATCTTCCAGCCGCATCACCCCTGGACCAGGCCAGTAGCCTCCTAATTGCCTCTCTGATTCAGTCTGACTTGGGGATCACTTCTTCACTCTACAAACGTTTGCTGCCCACCTACTACCTGCCAAGCACTAAGCTAGTGATGGGATACAGAGATGAATACTGATGAGGGTCACCTCCCTCAATGATCTCAGATTTCAAGTGGGGGAGATCAAGGATTGCCCGAAAAGGTAGTGAGTGGTGTACCTGAAACGAATTAGCAGGTGGGATGAAATGCATGAGGACTGCTCATCAGACCGGAGGCAGGGTATAGAAGGGTCTTTAAAGAAAGCTTCCAGGGGGAGGTGACACCCAAGCGGAATCCAGATATCTGCATAAGCAGCCAAGAGAGGAAGACGTGGAAAAAAAAAAAAGAGAGAGGAAGACGTGAAGGCAAACGATGTCCCAGGCGCAGGGAGCTTTACGTACGAAGCCCAAGATACGATTCATTCTCCCAGAAGCACGGATAGACCCCGGTACTGGAGTTTGAGAAAATCCCTCCAGCGGCCCAGCCCGGCCTCCCGATGTGACACGCCTCCTCTCTCGGCACTTTCTATGATCTGCCTTCCGCCTTGCCGGGAGGCTACCGTCCCCGCTCCGGGAAGCCCCTCCTCCAGACCTTCCGCTCCCCTAACTCAGAACGAGCTCCTCAACCGGCAGGTACGAGAATCGTCTTTCCGCCGGCGTAGGACCGACTTAATACGATACAGTCCAAGCGTTTCTAGTGACTACGTCTTGCGACTCTTCTTCAGGACGAACTCCGCCAACAGCTCCCTTCCACAGGCCCCTATTGCCGTCACCCCCAACTCTCTTTGGTCCTGTCTTTTCTCTCCGTCTGTACCCAAGTTGAGACCGAGCCCCCGCATCCCGGATTCAATGCCCCGCCCTGACGGTCAACCCGCTGTGGCCACGCCTCCCGGGGCGGGGAAAAGGCGGGCCATTCAAATTAGATATGGCGTTACAGAGAGAGAGAGAGAGAAAGAGAGAGAGCGACAGAGAGAGACAGACAGACAGACGTAGCAACGACAGACGCACCAATCTTAAAATGTGGAGAACTAAAAACTCTGCACCAGGGCGGTGACTGCCATAGCACTGTCCGAGAAGCGAGGGAAGCGAGCGGTGGGATGAGCGCGACTTGGCTCACCGTGAGTGCGATATGGCTGGCGACGGGGCGGTGGCGGCGAGGGCGGGGCGCCGGGCATCGCTTCTCGGCCTTTTGGCTAAGATCAAGTGTAGTATCTGTTCTTATCAGTTTAATATCTGATACGTCCTCTACCCGAGGACAATATATTAAATGGATTTTTGGAGCCGGGAGATGGACTAGGAGCTTGCTCCGTCCACTCCGCGCATCGACCTGGTATTGCAGTACTTCCGGGAACGGTGCACCCCTCGGGGGTTAAATACATGGTGACCAATAACAGCGTTAGCGTGTTTTAGCGGGCTCTTGGGGTTCTTTTTGGTTTCTTTTTTTTTCCCTAGTGTGTTCGCTTAACCTTTTCGGGGGTTTTGAACTACCCCGTTCCTCGGCGTTCTGTAGATCCCCTCTTCGGTAGTGCGTTTTGGGAGGAGAAGTTTGGATAGGAAACCTGCCGGGAAACGTGACTCTTCAACTGAACAGGATTTTCTGTTTTTCACTCCCAGGCTGAACCCGGAAGGAGCTACACCTTTTTCTAGTGGTTGGTGTAGGGACAAACTGACAAGGTCTCCTTTCTTATCTCCCACCTTCTTTCTCGTTCTCTCTCCTCTTTCCTCTCTCCTCTCTCGTCTTCTCTCCTTTCTCTTCTCTCCAGCCCAGCGCTACCCCTGAGTCTGTCCCCAAGTCTAGTTAGCTGGAAGCTCCTTCTAAAGCTCAGTTTTCTCATCTGTTGAACAGGGATCGGGTTGATCCATTTTATCACAGTGTGCATGGGAATAAGGACCCACCAATAGCCAAATGTAAAACCACCAGCCAAGAGTAAGGGTCCCCTTATGCTGGTGGAGGAAGAAGAGGAAGAAACGTGAAGAAGTTGAGAGGTGGGCCTTGGCAACCTTAGTTTCTTCAGATGTAAAATACCATAAATAACACCTTCTCTTTGGGATTGTTGAAAGACCAAAAAGAAAATGTGGGGGTTAGCTGGCACACAGTGGGTGCTACATAATGGCAGGCAAGTTTTGAAGCCCCGTCCTTGGTTGAGTCGAACTAGTTTTACAGATCTGGTCTAGCTGGACACGCAACTTGCTCTCCAGCACACAAACCCTGAATATTTTAGCCCCAGGATCCTGAACACATTTGGGGTGGGAGGTTGGGGGGCAGGCACTCCGCTGGCCCACATGCATTGCCTCGATCATCTGTAACTCTGGGGTAGTCCTACGTCCAAGGTTTTCAGGCTTGGAGTAACACCCACCCGTG
>NC_138383.1:17406013-17431878 GCF_054177405.1 Leptonychotes weddellii
GATCTGGTCTAGCTGGACACGCAACTTGCTCTCCAGCACACAAACCCTGAATATTTTAGCCCCAGGATCCTGAACACATTTGGGGTGGGAGGTTGGGGGGCAGGCACTCCGCTGGCCCACATGCATTGCCTCGATCATCTGTAACTCTGGGGTAGTCCTACGTCCAAGGTTTTCAGGCTTGGAGTAACACCCACCCGTGTCAGAGAAATACAGTGGAACAGCTCCACGCTTCCTTGTTCACGTCTCTCAGGGAACGTTCAAGTGCGTGTAATTAATGACCCTGAGTTTTTCCTGTGCTTTTTTATTATCTCCTCTCCAGTTCTTGGAGGCTCCCCAGTCACTAACAACCTAAAAAGATAAACGAAACATTTAGCTCATGTGTTATGGGCACCCTCCTTTTCTCTGTCTCACCGCCAGAAGCTTCTAGAAACTGCTTTGCAGACTCTCCTCAGGGCCTTAGAAAGTAAGGGTGAGAGGAGAATGGTGAGGAATTGGGTTGCGTATATTGGTGGTGAGAGTGGAGGTCCGGAAAACTGTGTTTGCTGCTTCTCTCTGTCTCTCTCCCTCAGCCATCAGGTCCCGTCGCAGAACACTTGGTGCATTCCAGGAGAGTCTTGTTAAAAAGCCTGTGGTTCTACATCTCCAACATGCTCACGGGACCCCGGTGCTGCTGGTCTGGGGACCACACTTTGAGCAGCGAGACTGTGGCAAACTGTCCCACCTCGAGTCATTTTTATTCATTTATTTATTTTAGGTTTTATTTATTTATTGGACAGAGAGAGACACAGCGAGAGAGGGAACACCAGCAGGGGGAGTGGGAGAGGGAGAAGCAGGCTTCCCGCGGAGCACGGAGCCCCATGCGGGGCTCGATCCCAGGACTCTGTGATCATGACCTGAGCCGAAGGCAGACGCTTAACGACTGAGGTACCCAGGCAGCCCTCGAGTCATTTTTAACACAGGGTATATGTGGCCCCAGCTTAGCCGGCTGTTGCTAGAAAAAACAATCTCCTTTCCCCACTGCAACGTCTGACCGACTAACCCGGTGGTTCTGATGCCAGTCGTAGAAGTAAAAGCTTCTGTTTGTAACTGGGGAAAAGGAGAAGGGGAGAAGGACTGAGGGGGAGAGGGAAGGGTCAGAGAGAAGGACGAGGAAGTCCGAGGAAACAAAACGGTCGGTCTCTCCAGCCAGGTCTCTTCAAGTAGGTATGAAAGCTGAGGTGATGGAAAGAACCTGATGGAGCTGTGTAAGAGGACAGTGGGGACACTGAAATGAAGGCAGGGCCGCCGCAGGACCAGGCAGAGCGGGTGCGGTGGGGCCTGGACTTGAGGATGCTGGCAGGGACCCAACAGCCCTCTGGAGCCGAAGGACGGAACACTTGGGGGCACCTGGAGTTGGCAGCCTTGGCACGGGCAGACGTTCTCTGGTTGTGCACAGGCTTCCCCAACAGCTCTGTGAGGAGCGGATGGGGTTGAAGGGCAGCAGGAGAGGACTGGGAGAGCATGGCAGATGCCCCTGGCTGACCACGGGGACAAGGTCACGTTCACCTGTGTGATCCCAGGGCCCACGCGGTGACAGGTGCAGAGCAGGTGTGACACCAAAGAATCAGTTGAATCAAAAATTTGTGGGGCGCCAGACGAACCATGAGAGACAATGGACTCTGAAAAACAAACTGAGGGTTCTAGAGGGGAGGAGGGTGGGAGGATGGGTTAGCCTGGTGATGGGTATTAAAGAGGACACGTTCTGCATGGAGCACTGTGTGTTATGCACAAACAATGAATCATGGAACACTACATCTAAAACTAATGATGTGATGTGTGGTGATTAACATAACAATAAAAAATTTTTAAAAAAATTTGGGGGGGCCTGGGTGGCCCAGTCGTTAAGCGTCTGCCTTCGGCTCAGGTCATGATCCCGGGGTCCTGGGATCGAGCCCCGCGTCGGGCTCCCTGCTCAGCGGGAAGTCCGCTTCTCCCTCTCCCTCTCCCCCTGCTTGTGTTCCCTCTCTCCCTGTGCCTCTCTCTGTCAAATAAATAAACAAAATCTTTAAAAAAAAAAAAACAAAAAACTTTAAAATTAATTTACGATTCTATTTAAAGATTTATTTGAGAGAGAGAGAGCGCACGCGAGTGAGAGGGCAGAGGGAGAAGGAGAGAGAATCTCAGACTCCGCCGAGCTGAGCACTGAGCAAGGATGCCAGGACCCTGCGATCGTGACCTGAGCCGAAACCAGTGTCAGACACTTAACTGACTGCGCCATCCAGGAGCCCCCGAACCAAAATTTTTAAAAAACAGGTTATCAGAAGGTTTTTCAAAACAAAAATCCAGGGGCGGCCTGGCTGGCTCAGTCGGTAGAGCGTGCGACTCTTGATCTCAGAGTTGGAGGATTATAGAGATTACTTAAACATAAGGTCCTAGAAAAGAAAAAAGAAAAGAAAAAAAAAAAAAGCAAAGAAACATCCAGAAATAGATGTAAATATATATGAGGACTTTTTTTTTATATGATACAGGTGACATCTGAAACCGATGATTAGATGGGCCATTCCATATATGATGCCGGGACAACTGGGTAGCCATCCAGAAAAAAAGTCCGATTTATACGGGAACTCATATACTAGGACAAATACGAAGTGAACTAGAGGTGGGAATGCAAACAAGATCAACAAGTCAAAGGACGATGGGCAAAGACTATGAACACTCGGTTCACAGAAAACAATAGCGGATCTTAACCACACGGAAAGATGAACAACCTTGCTCGTAAAGACACAACTGGATATCATATCACGCGAGAGTCTGATAACAGGACGGTTGGGCAAGGCTGTGGGAAACAGGCGCCGGCCGAGAAAGCTGGCTGTGCTCTTCGAGTCTCTGTCCCCGGCTTATCATTCCCAACTCCCCTGAAGCGACAGTCAGGGGGTCCCTGGGGGGTTTGCAGGACATTTGGACAAGGGCCTGACCGTCACATCTTGGTGTGGCCCTAACTTTGCAAGCACTTTGGTCTGTGGCCATTGATGTGAGCTGGCTAAGGGACACCCACGTTACCCAAACTCACAAGAAGCCGGTGCAGGAACTAGGACGGGAAATCATTTTTAAAGATATTTTATTTATTCATCTTTAAGTAGGCTCCACACCCAACATGGGGCTTGAACTCAGACCCTGAGATCAAGAGTCCCGTGCTCCACCGACTGAGCCAACCAGGCGCCCCCTAGAATGGGAAATCATTACTTTACCATGGGAAATACTCCTTTGCCATGACAGAACACGCAGCTCTGCAATCCGAAGCACCTCCTTCTAAAGATCAAAACGCCCGCAAAGTTAACTTAGTGAGCACACGATGGCCTCGTAAGCGTGAGAGCGAGCAGAACTGTAGTAGAACACAGCGAAGGTTCTAAGTATCACAAGCCACAAGAGGTTTGCTAATCCCTTTGTATATGTACGGATCCCATGATATACTATTTATTCATTCATTTATTCGACTAAATAGACTAAGCGTCTGGGTGCCGTTCAAAGCGCTGGAGATGTAAATGTGGACAACACAGACCAAGATCCCTGCTCTAGAGCTTACACGCTGTTGAGCTAAAAGGCAATAGACGCGTGTTTAAACGTGGAGGGATCCCGTGCTACGGGATAAAAGAAAGCCAGGTAAGGGAGAAGCCGGGGCCCTGGGTGGAGGAGGGAAGATGAAGCCCAGGAGTCTATGCCGGCTGTTCATATTCTCACTTTCTACATGAGGAGGCTGCAGAGCAGTGACTTGCCTGAGACACTTTCCCTGTGTTTGGCTCTCCCAGATGTACTATATCCCAAACATGTCCCGTCAGTCCCAATAATGATGTGCAATAATTTCTCATGTCATCATCTCCCAGTTTAGAGATAACGGGTGGAAGGGGGAGGGTGAATCGAGGAGGCCAAGGAACACACTAGGTCACACTAGGTGAACCGGGCTTAGAGGCCAGGTATTCGGAGCCCATGCTCTTAGGTGCTGCAGCAGACGGCGGCTTCCGGCCCGTCTGCGGGAAGAAGACCTGTGTGTCGGGCTCAGCAACACTTAGTCTCCTCGGGGGCTGCACACACAAGAATCACTCTTCTCGGGGCGCCTGGGTGGCGCAGTCGTGAAGCATCTGCCTTCCGCTCGGGTCATGATCCCAGGGTCCTGGGATCGAGTCCTGCACCGCGCTCCCTGCCCAGCGGGAAGCCTGCTTCTCCCTCTCCCACCCCCCACCCCCCACCCCCCGCTTGTGTTCCCTCTCTCGCTGTCGCGCTCTGTCAGATAAAGAAATAAAACCTTTAAAAAAAAAAAAAAGAATCGCTCTTCTCCTTTCTTGGTGCCCTTTCTAGGCCCTGTGCTCTCGGCTTCCCAGGCCCAGCCGGCCTCTTCCACTAAGCCAACGGTGTGGTCGTGGGCGAGTTGCTCCACCTCTGTGCCTCAACTGCTCCATCTGTAGGTAAACTTTGCAAGTCTGACATGAAGAAAGCACTGAGCACGGGTGTGACCCAAACAAGAAGCGTGTCTATTTTATTGCGTACATCGCTCCATCTCTTCAGTGGTGCCTCGTGGGACCCAGGACCCATATTCTAGATGACTGCCACCAAGGTCACCTCATTAGCTACGTCTGCGTTCCCTAAGTCCCTTTAAGGGAGGTACGAAGGTTACCACTTCTCCACTGGGGAAACGGAGGCTCAGGAGGTGAGGTAGTTTGCCCACAGGCCCTGCTGATGGGGCAGGGTGGCCACCCTGTCAGGGCCCCATCTCGGGTCCCAACTTGACTCTGGAGCCCTTTCCAGGTGACCCCAGCCGGGCGCTTCTGGGTTGGTTCCCAGCGGCCTGGACCCAGGAAGCCTGTAGGGTCCTACCGTGATGATCCGACGAGTGTCCTGGAAACGCGGGCCACTCTGCCCCAGGCCCTTCCACAGCCCCCGTCTCCCGACACATCCCCAATTCCCTTGGTCCTCCCCTCAGGCCAGCAAAAGCTTTACACCGAGGAGGGAGCTGGGCCGCCGCCCAGGTTCCTCTCCGGCGCGGCCACGCCTCCCTGCGCGGAAGGGGCGGGGCATTCAAATTAGAAATGGCGCTCCGGGGCGAGCGACGGAGCAACGCCAGACGCACCGTTCCCCTTTTAAAATGTAGAGAACTAAAAACTCTGCACCAGGGCGGGGACTGCCATAGCACTGTCCGAGAAGCGAGGGAAGCGAGCGGCGGGATGAGCGCGACTTGGCTCACCGTGAGTGCGATATGGCTGGCGACGGGGCGGTGGCGGCGAGGGCGGAGCATTGGGCATCGCTTCTCGGCCTTTTGGCTAAGATCAAGTGTAGTATCTGTTCTTATCAGTTTAATATCTGATACGTTCTCTACCCGAGAACAATATATTAAATGGATTTTTGGAGCTGGGAGATGGACTAGGAGCTTGCTCTGTCCATTCCGCGCATCGACCTGGTATTGCAGTACTTCCGGGAACGGTGCACTCTTCGGGGCCTAAATGGTTGGTACCTAATGACAGGCTGTTTTTTGTTGTCGTTGTTTCATCTCATTTTTTTTCTTCTTTTCGAGGCGCATTGAGTTGGTTTCCCAAAGAGCTTTGTTTGTTGCTGCTCAGGTTGTAAATACTGTTCTACAACAAAAGGTTCTATGGACTCGTTTCTTGCTCAGTAGGGTTCTATGTTTTGTTTTTTTCTCGCTTTTGGGTTACAATCGGGAGGAATTGTCTTTTTCTAGCAGTTGGGGAGGATACGGAACTGGTCAGGATCCCCTTTTCTTTCTTTCTTTCTCTTTTTTAGGACTTTATTTATTTGACACAGAGAGACAGCAAGAGAGGAGCAGGTCTCCCGCCGAGCGGGGAGCCCGATGCGGGGCTCGATCCCAGGACCCCAGGATCATGACCTGAGCCGAAGGCAGACGCTCAACGACTGAGCTACCCAGGCGCCCCCCGGATACCATCGATCTCTCGTCTTGCTCCTGCCTTTGGGGTTGAAGCAGTTTTACTTCGTTAAACCGCGGTTATTTTTAAACGCGATGTAGGAGCGCACACAGGCCCGCCCATCTTCCCCTTAACCGTGCTTTTCAAAATCCTGCACGAAGGTAAAAAGTTTCATTAACCTCCGAGTTAATGGGGCGGCATACTGTCTCTCTACAGGGCCAGATAGTAAATGGTTTTTAGGCTTTAAGGGCCCCAAAAGGTCTCTGTGACCTATTCTTTCACAACCCTTTAAAAATGTAAAATGCGTTGTGGGCTCTCAGCATACAAGAACGAGCCTGGCCAGGCGCCTGGGTGGCTCAGTCGGTTAAGCATCTGCCTTCGGCTCAGGTCATCATGATCCCAGGGTCCTGGGATCGAACCCCCCTCGGGCTCCCTGCTCAGCGGGGAACCCGCTTCTCCCTCCCTCTGCCTGCTGCTCCCCCAGCTTGTGCTCTCTGTCAAATAGATGAATAAAATCTTAAAAAACAAAAAAACCCACCAACAAGCCTGGGCAAATTTGCTGGCCGGCTGTAGCTTGCGGACACCTGGTATAAACATACCGACTTTGTGTCTCGTCCCAGAGACAACGGCCCCCTTCAGGCTTTTTGATAGTCCTCTGCCTGAATGCCAGAAAGGCCTGACTGACCATTGCACGTGGCTTTGTGACCACAGTAGAAACGGAGAGTTCCTGCTCACCTGTGACTCTCCTGGTTTTTGCAGTCACCTTGAAGACGTTTGTTGAGCACTCACTATGTACTCTTGATTAAATACCTTTCTGTTGTCAGAGATTTCCAGTGATTCTTCCTTTAACACATGGTTCCTGCAGATTCTCTCAACCTGTAACCATCGGGTCTTTTTTACACTCCTATAAATTCTAGGGCAGATTAAGGTTAAAATCTCCAGGAGGACTCATGATTACGGAAAATGAATCTAGCTAACGATGAGAATCCAGAATCCTTCCACCCAGTACGCATCCTTCTTCAAAACCGCAGCCCACATGGGGAGGAAACTGTGACTGTCTCGACTTTATTACAAGAGACTTCTTTTCCTCCCATAGGCTGAAACTTAAAAACAGACAGACACTCAAATCTAGAACATCCACCCCAGAATCTCTTCTCGTTTTCCTGGTTTGTTGCCCTGTGTCGTGATGCGTCCTTTGATCGGTCCCTTCAGGTGCCAACAGAAATAGCCACATGTCACCTCTCCGTGCCTCATCCCCACGAGACTCTGAACATCACCTTTCCTACTCATTTCTTTTCCTTCTCCCCAACTCCTAACAGGTTTGAGCAACTTTGGGATCCGATGGTTGGAACATTTAATTAGGTTCCTGGGGTGACTGAGGGCGGGGGGCGGGGAGGGAGGCTACGAGTGTTACAGGTTAGGGTTGATCCATAGTTCAAGAAATATTTCTTGAATGACTGCTATGTGCCAAGACCGAATGACAGGTGTGCCTCCTACCCCGAGAAACCTTACGGTCTCCGGTAGAAAAACGGAGCAACAAATCGTCCTGGGTCTAGGATTGTTTCCTGAACTGAACTTTCTACAAACCCTGCAAAGGATTTCTTCTCATGGGTTGCCCACCCTCCTTTGCCAGCAGAGCGTCCCCTCGACTGACTGCAGCAAGGCATCCGTTTCTGTTTATCCTATCCACTGATCTAATGAGATATCCTAGGAATTGATACCAAACAGTTGAACACGCAACAGAAAATGGACAAAGGATAGGGGTGCCTGGGTGGCTCAGTCGTTAAGCGTCTGCCTTCTGCTCAGGTCATGATCCCAGGGTCCTGGGATCGAGCCCCGCATCGGGCTCCCTGCTCAGCGGGAAGCCTGCTTCTCCCTCTCCCATTCCCCCTGCTTGTGTTCCCTCTCTTGCTGTGTCTCTCTCTGTCAAAATATAAATAAAATCTTAAAAAAAAAAAAAAAGGACAAAGGATAGACAGTCCTCAGGGGGGAGAAAAGAAAAACACAGGTATACGCTAACATCTGGCCCCCAGAGAACATTCCCCCCACCCCCTGTCCCTTCGTGTCTCTGGACCAAAGGGCCTGGGTCACCCGCTCATGCCACGGACCCTAGGATTGATCCATTCCCTCTGTTGCATCACACTGATGGGGCAGGATGAGTTGGGGGGTGGGGGGCAGGCCCACCAGAGGCCATAAAGAGACACACACTCCCCCTGGCCCGCCCCCCGCCCCCCCCCCCCCACCGTCGGAGAGGGAGGTAAACCCTACAGTGATACAGCACAATGTTTAAGAGATCCTATTGTCGGGGCGGGCAGGGACATCCCCTCCAAAGCCCAGAAAATTGCTTCCTCTTTATACCGGAGACTACTGAGAAAGAAGGAAGCCCGGGGCCCGGTGGGCCTCTTTGCGTTCTGGAAGCAACACATTTCACACCCAGACACCCTTTTTGGGCTCACGCACCGGGTGATGGGGCAGACCCTCAGCTCAGAGGCTGGCCCGGAGCTGAAAAGGGCTCTCAAACCCTGGGAGGGGAGCGGGGGGTGGGGGGCAGCCCTGCGGTTTGGGCCACAGGATCCTGCAGACCCCATCGTGCTGACGACAGTGGGCGGGTCCCTGAAGGAAAGAGATGCGGTGTGGAGTTTATGGCAAGCCAGGGCGGTGGAGGATCACAACGGGGGGCCCTCCCTGTGGGTTCTGGAGCCAGGCCGCCGGGCCACCGACGGCAGAGACTTCCCCTTCTGAAAAGCAGCTCCTGGCACACTGGTGGGCCTTTGGGGAGACGGCTGTTTAACGGGGGACCGTCGGAGCCCAGGGCCCCGGACTGTCCATCAGACCTGTGGGTCCTGACGTCAGGCGGGCCAGCAGCAGCGGGCCACCCTGAGATAAATGTGGGGTATCAGGGTCGAGCCTGAGCAGGAATAAGAGACACTGGACAGCCAACTGACCCAACGACCCCGCTGGCCTTTGTTGGCCACCCCAGACCTGGCACGGTGGACATGTGAACACTGGGGCCACAGGGGTGGCCGTGGAGGCCCACACTGGCCAGCATTCGGTTGGGGTACTGGGGCCGGGCCATTTCTACTGTGGGGATGCGGGGCTCCTCTAGCCAGCCATCTTTGTTTCCAGAAACCTCTCTTTGACTGGCCCAGCCTTTGTCAGGTGCCACAGGGCTTGAGGCTCTCCCAGTCCACACCTGCCTCCTCCTTCTATCTTTCAAAGCATTAAATCACCCCCCTCACCACCACCACCACCACCGAAATAAACCTCTTACGCTCCTCGCTCTGTCCCTGCAACTTCTTCCCAGAGGACCCAACTGCCACCTAGGACTCAGACTCCAGGGGTCAACTTTACAAAACATTGGTCAATTTGAATATGTAACGCTCATGTCTGTCCAGTTAAAAGAGAAAGAAAGAAAATAAGAAAGAAAGAAAAGAAAGAGAAGGAAAGAAGGAAGGAAGGAGGGTAGGAAGGAAGGAAAGAAGGAAGGAAGGAAAGAAAGAGAAAGAAAGAAAGAAAGAAAGAAAGAAAGAAAGAAAGAAAGAAAGAAAGAAAGAAAGAAAAGAAAAAACGAAACTGGGAACAAATATATGCCGGTCTACCACAGGCAGGGTTCATCTCCAAATTACACAGGAGATCCGAGAATGGGATCAAAAAGAAAAAGATGGGGTGCCTGGGTGGCTCAGTCGTTAAGCGTCTGCCTTCGGCTTGGGTCATGATCCCAGGGTCCTGGGATCGAGCCCTGCATCGCACTCCCTGCTTGGAGGGAAGCCTGCTTCTCCCTCTCCCACTCCCCCTGCTTGTGTTACCTCTCTCGCTGTGTCTCTCTCTGGCAAATTAAAAAAAAGAAAGAGAAGAAAGAAAGAAAGAAAAGAGAAAAAAAACTGGATAAAACATAAGCAAAGATCACGCAGTTGAGGGGAAAGATAATAAATGTGGTTTTTCACATACAGAGATGCAAAGATGAACAGAGATGTACAAAGAGAGAAATGCATATGAAAACGGTCCCGAGATGTAATGTAGCACCTGGGAGTTTGGCCAAAATCCAAGAGTCTGATGAGCTCCTGGGTTCACCAGGCTGCAGAAACCAGATGCTGCTAGAGAACCCTGAGGGTGCTCCTCGAGTCCCGGTCTCGGATCCATGGCTCAGGGCGAGGGTACCAGGGACCACCACGAGGGTGTGACACCTTGGTGGAGGGACATGGCTCTTGGGGGAGAGTGGCTCCAGCCTTAGCTGCTCAGGCACCGCTGTGTGTGGGTGTGGATCTGCGCGGGCATGGCGGGGAGGGGGGGGGGTTCTGACTCCAGTTACCCTGGAGCCCCTGAACTCAGGAGAGGCCAACGCGCGCGCCGCAAGGTGAAGAAAGTATCTTCAGTGGGAGAGGTTGCTTTGCAAGGAGTGGAAGCGTCTGAGGGTCCAAATACCTGGGAACCCATAAAATGACTACTGAAGACCCCGGAACCAAGCAGAGAGGTCTTGTGTGGGAGAGGCGGGAAGAGCCCGTCAGGATAACCCTGTGCCAGGGGCTGGGTAAGCTGGGTTGATGGATCACCTGGTTGGATCCTCATCCGTCCACTCATCCCTTCAAGGGATGTTTAGGGGCTGAGCACCGGTCTAGGTGCCCGGGCCAGAGAGGCAGAAAAAGCAGCCCAGGTGGGATCTTCCCAGGGGCCGGGAGCTGGGGTGGAGGGCCCCGGGCGGGTGTGGGAAGGAAGGCGGGGTCCTGGGACAAAGCGCACAGGCGACCAATCTTATCGGTGCTGGTGCCAGCTACAGGAGAAACTCAAAACTAGGTTGGGGCCCGAGAGGGGCCCCTCTCGGCGGGGAGGTGGGGGGTGGGGGGTGAGGGGGAGGGGGGTGGGGGCGGGGGGGTGCACGAAACAGGCCCCACGTTAGGTGTTATTAGGGCCTGGCCTTCAGCGAGGAGATGAAGGTTCGGAGAAGTGACTGGCCAGATCGCTGTTTCTCCTCGAGGGCTGGCTACTCGAGGGCCGACTCCCGCCGGACATTTCCACAGAGGGCCTCGGGGGCTAACCGGTCAGGAAGGTAACTTCCTTAGGGTCCCGCTAGACCGCGCGCTTCCCCGAGAACGAGTGAAAGAGAGATCGTCGCCACCCCCACGGGAGAGAGGGAAACCCCCAGGCCGGGAGTCACAGAGCCGAGAGAACTAGGGCCGGGCGGTGACCGCAAATGTCCCCATCGCGTTCCCGGCCTCGCTCCTGCCAACCCAGGTGCGTCGGAGCAGCAGCCCTCCTCCCCTCCGAGGTCCACGTCCGGTTCTCAGGGCTCCCTCCGGTAGACTGCAGCCGCTGGCGGGGCCTGTGCTCCAGACGCAGGCGGTGTCTTGGGACAGGCTGAGGGCCGCAGGTCACCGGACACGTTTCTCAGCCTCTCTGGTCTCGATGATCACAGCTGGGAAGTGAGGGTGAGAACGCTTCAACTCACTCCGGGGTCCGGAGGATCCGAACGGATAGCAAAGCCTGCAAGGCAGGTGCGTCCGGCGCGCGGCGGAGGTGCGATCAGGGTTCTTTCCCCGCAGGGTTGACGCCACTGAGGAGTCCATGAGGTTGAAGGGCGACCGTGCTGGTCTCACGGTCCTTACGGCTAAGTGCAGGCTTTGCGGAGAACCAACCGAGGCGGGCCGGGGAGCGGTTGGCGGGGTGGGGGTGTCTCAGTCGCGGGAGGCTGGAGAGGAGGCGGGTAGGGGGAGGGCGGAGGCCGGCTCCCGGTCACAGGCACAGGCTCCTGCCCCGGCCGCAGTGCGCTCCCCGCCAAGGTCGGGGGCCGCGCCTGGGGGCCCCGGGGGGACGCGTCCCTCCCGGACGCACAGCGTTGACCCCGCGGTGTTCTCGGGCGCACGGGGACCGCTCGGGTCCCGGAGCTCCCCGCCACACACACACACACCCCCTCCCCTGCTTTGGGCCGGGCGTGGGGGGGTGGGGTGTCAGCGTTGGGACGCCGGAGTTCCGGGGACTGGGGGCGGGGCCAGGGGCGGAGCGGGACCGCAGTGCTACGCCCCCGGGGCGGGGCGGGGCGGGGCATGCAAATCGCCGGTCATCCTCTCGGGAAGGACGCGAGGGAGCGGAAAGGGATGTGAAAATTCACCAGGAGCGCGGGGTAATCACTGCAACTGCAAGCGCGTGTGGAGCGGACCGCCGCAGGATAGTGAGCCGGGAATGTGGACAGAGGGTGCCATGGCTCACCGTGAGTGCGATATGGCTGGCGGCGGGGCGGTGGCGGCGAGGACCGGGCGCCAGGCATCGCTTCTCGGCCTTTTGGCTAAGATCAAGTGTAGTATCTGTTCTTATCAGTTTAATATCTGATATGTCCTCTACCCGAGGACAATATATTAAGTGGATTTTTGAAACCAGGAGTTGGAACAGGAGCTTGCTCCGTCCACTCCGCGCATCGACCTGGTATTGCAGTACTTCCGGGAACGGTGCACCCCGTAGGGGTCACTACTTGCAGTTCCAAAAACAGGTCCTTTCTGTGCGTGTTCAGTTTCCCACTTTGGCTCCGGGTTTTTCTGTTTTGCTTTTGGTGCCTTGTTGTTGTCGTTCCGTTTTCGCTTTGCTGTTTGTTGCTCTGTGGGTTCAACGTTGGGGGTTCATCTCCCGCGGCAAACTTTTTCCCGCGCTCGCGGCTGTTGGTACGTATCGTTGATTTGTGGTGGCGGCGCAGGAGGCTCTAGCGCTTTTGCTGTCATGTCAGTATCTAGATTCTGTCCTACGTCCCGTCCCGCGTGGACTCGCACCTAGTTAACCGTGTGTGTCGGCGGCCGTCAGGATCGGTTTACCCACTGTTTCGTGCTTCTTCTCGAAGTGCTTTTCCTGCTCTCTCTTCGCTTTGCGCCCGGAGAGGTTGGCCCAGGCCGAGGGTTTGGCGACGAGCAGTTTTTGGTAGAAATACGTAACGCCCGTGCACATGTGACTCGACCTCCAATTTGGATGATTCAATCCGGCTGCTTCAGGTAGCTCTCCACTCGCTCTGCCGGCCCCCCTTAACGTTCGGAACAAAGGACGAGCAGCTGAGGTCATGGCTACAAAGGTCTTCCCCGGTAGGGAAGGAAAATTCGTTCTTCCAGATCTACCTATGGCAGCGTTTATCCACCCGGGTGACACCCCAGAAACTCCTGGGGTTTCGTTTCAATCCGGCTCATGCCCCAGCACCGCCATACAGCAATCGAATTCGAGTCTCTGGGGCGGGGGCCCGAGGCTGGTGGCCCTCCAAGCCCGCCAGCCGGAAGCACTCCTCGGAGCATCTGGGAAGGTGCCGCCGGTCAGCTTCTTCTGAACCCTGAATTCCCCGTGACAATGAAAGCGTTGGGCGCACTCCTGCGAATCCAGGCACAGGTCGCTTCACTACAGTCCCGGGCCTGGCTTCGTGCTTAGCACACCGCAGGCACTCAGTAAACAGTGTACCGATGAGGAAATAACGGATTCCCTGGGCCTGGCACACACAGGAGACACCCCCCCCCCCCAAAGTCTAGTGAGGAGACCTTTGGACCCAGTCCCGGGATCTGTTGAGAGCCGATGCGGGACGGAGCGAGCTGCTGTGGGGTGCTGCCGCTCTGTGGAACCAGATGGACCCCTTCCCCGGTTCATCCTCCAAATTTGTTTTAGATGTGGAGACTGGTGACCCCCGTCCCCCACAAGGCTATGAAAAGGTTTATAGCTCACATAATGAGGCTTTCCAGGGAGAGCAAGGTGGCTCCCAGGCCGATTCAAAAAGGGCTTGAGAGCAAGGGGAGGAGTCTGGGTTGTTGTGTTTATGGTGGTGAGTGGAGGGCACCTTACAGATGACACGGGACCTTCTGTGATCCTGCCTTCCACGGTGGGCAGTCAACAGACGTCCATTGGATCAGAGTCTGATGTAATAGGGAGGGTTCCGGTCTGGGGGGCGGGGGGGGCGGCGGCGGAGGGAAGGGGTGTGGGTTCCTGTGAGAAGCTGAACCTGCTGGCCAAGTTCAGGATGTGAATGAGCCTGTGAGGGAAGGGACGTGCGGGTGAGGGGGCGATTATGGTAGGAAAGAGCCCACCAGAAGCAAGCGTCCCCTGGGGCAGTTCCAAGGCCCAGCTGGTAACTTGGAGGTGGCTGGGCAGGGCAGCCTGATGCAGACCGGTCCCCTCGTTCCCCCAAATCGGCCCCCCACTCTTGCTTCAGACTGCAATGTCCCGGTTCCCCCCTCATGTGGACGTGCCCTGAAATTCTGACTCGCGTTGAAATTCGGACGTTAAGCCCCCGTACGATGTCAGGCAGGCCTTCCCGATTCAGCTGGCTCTGTGTTCCATCCCACCATCGCATTTCTTGACTATGCATCACATGCTCCCGGTAGGGACACGGAGCCAAACGGGAGAGGCCTTGGGCCTCAAGGGGGTCACGGCCAGGTGGGAGCCCCAGCCATGTGTTCATCTCTCTCAGTCCCCTGTGCATTGGAACCTGGTGTTCTGGCCATTTGGGCAGGTGTCTTCTCTGGGTCCTGGGCCGGATGCTCCCCACATGGGGGCGAAGAGGAGAGAGGAACGGTGTCTGGCTTCTCTCTACTGCCAGGACCAAGCACCACCCTGGCGGGTGGTGTCGCAAGAGATGACTCTTGGTTAAGTTGGAACCGGTGGTGATGGCAGGAGGCCCAGAGTCCAGTGAGGTGGGACCTGGACTCCAGCTCGGACGTGGGCGGTTATGTCCTGCTGGGCAGATCCATTTCCCCAGGGTAAGAAAAGACAAGAGCTTTATCACTGGGCACCCTGCTCTGTCCGAGGGTCCGTCCATTCTGTAGTGCCTGCCGCTTTCCAAAGGGGCGTCCATTCTCTTGAGAAGGATTCTCCGTACAAAGTGACCCTGCGCCCCACCCGAGACCATGAACGCCTAGGGGGCAGGAATCGGATCACAGTCGCCTCTCAGTGTTGGGCTCTGTCTCATGGGTGCCCAACCATCATCTGCATGGACATGATGGGTCAATCCCGTGGACTCAAAGAATCAAAGGTGGTTAGGTCAGTGTGTTCTGCTTTTCCTTTCTCTCTCTCTCTCTCTCTCTCTCTTTTTTTAAGATTTTTATTTATTTGTCAGAGAGAGAGAGCACAAGCAGGGGGAGCAGCAGAGGGAGAGGGAGAAGCAGGCTCCTCACTGAGCAAGGAGCCCGATGTGGGACTCGATCCCAGGACCCTGGGATCATGACCTGAGCCGAAGGCAGACGCCTAACGACTGAGCCACCCAGGCGTCCCTCCCTCTTTCTTTCTTTTTCTTTTTCTTTCTTTCTTTCTTTCTTTCTTTCTTTCTTTCTTTCTTTCTCTCTTTCTTTCTTTCTTTCTCTCTCTCTCTCTCTCTCACTTTCTTTCTCTTTTTTTTAAGTAAGCTCTTGGCCCAAAGCAGGGCTTGAACTCATGACCCTGAGATCAAGAGTCGCATGTTCTACTGTCAGCCAGCCAAGCACCCCTGTTCTGCTCCTTTTTTCTTTTTTAAAGATTTCATTTATTTATTTGAGAGAGAGCACTCAGGCACACGCGGGTGGGGAGAGGGGCAGAGGGAGAGGATCTCAAGCAGATCTGGTCCTGAGCACAGAACCCAAGGCAGGGGTCGATCTCAGGACCCTGAGATGGCCTGAGTCAAAATCAAGAGTCCCATGCTTAACCCGGCTGAGCCACCCAGGCACCCCCTTTTCTGCTACTTTTTGAAGACAAATCCAAGGGGGGGGGGCGCGCCTGGCTGGCTTGGTCAGTAGAGCACCCGAGAGATTACTTGAAAAGAAAATCTTAGTGGCGCCTGGGTGGCTCAGCCGGTTAAGCCGCTGCCTTGGGCTCAGGTCATGACCCCAGGGTCCTGGGATCGAGCCTTGCATCGGGTTCTCTGCTCAGTGGAGAGTCTGCTTCTCCCTCTTCCTCTGCCTGCCGCTCCCCCTGTTTGTGCTCACACTCTCTCTGTCAAATAAATAAAATCTTAAAAAGAAATCTAGAAAAAGAGAGAAAGAAAGAAAGAAAAAGAAAAAGAAAGAAAGAAAGAAAGAAAAACGAAAAATCCAGGAATGTTACAAGAATGTAGGTGTGGTGCAGTTTAGGATCAAAGGTGGCATCTCTAAGTTGTGAAGGAAAAATTCAGTGATTTACACTGTACTGCAGAGTAGACACCAAATGGCTAAAGATTTAGCTGTTGAGAAAGAAGAAGAAAAAGACCTAGGGGAAGATTTAGGATATTATTTTATAACCTCACGGTGAAGTGCTTTCTACCTTTGACTCAACATCTGAAAAGTATTTAAAAAAAAAAAAACTGATGAATAGCATGATATGAAAATGACTTTTCTTTTTTTAAAAGATTTTATTTATTTATTTGAGAGAGAGAATGAGAGACAGAGAGCATGAGAGGGAGGAGGGTCAGAGGGAGAAGCAGACTCCCTGCTGAGCAGGGAGCCTGATGCGGGACTCGATCCCGGGACTCCAGGATCATGACCTGAGCCGAAGGCAGTCGCTTAACCAACTGAGCCACCCAGGCGCCCTGAAAAATGACTTTTTACAAGTTTATTTATTTAGTAACCTCTAGGCCCAGTGTGAGGCTCGGCCCCCACCCCTCCCACCGAGCCAACCCGGCGCCCCTAAGAAATAACTTTCAGTGGAACCTTAAGCACCTGGCATCATCACCCTGAGCAAGGCCCAAAGACAGCTATCCAACAGAAGAAAATATTCAAGGCTTAGAGGACAGACAGAGGGCCAACCCCCTTAATATGTAAAGTACAGCTACAGGCCCAACCAATTCACCTAGCCAGAAAAGGGCCGAAGTCCGTGAACAGAGAGAGTTCAGAGGGAGAAGAAACGTGGCGCTCACACACAGGAGAAGACACTCGGCCTGTTTAGAGAAGTACACAGCAAAACTGCGCTGAGGTACCCTTTCCACCACCTCTAAGAAATGGCCCTCTCCCCCGCCACCTCCCAATCTGCCCGCCCCGCCTCGCCCAGAAGCAATCCCACTCGGCCGCCGCGCGGAGTTGCCGGCGAGGCTGGGGAAGGAGGGGCCGCCTGAGAAGGTCCGCCGCGCTCTCGCTCTCGCTCTCGCTCTCGCTCTCGCTCTCGCTCTCGCTCTCGCAGTCGCTGTCCCCGATCCGCCGAAATTCAAGGCACTCTCGCGGCGAGGGTGGCCGGGACCACCCCGCCGCCGAGGGCACAGGGGGCACAGGACCGGCGTCCGCAGAGCGCAGTGTGCAGGCACTGGGGTCCGTGCGTGTCGAACAGAGTGAGTCTCGCCGAGGAAACGGGAATTGTTCCGTTCCACGAATGTCATCTGGGACATCCCGTTCTCGGGACGGACCCGGCCGGGGCCCCGGACTCTGGGGCGGAAGACTGCCCGAACGACACGGACGCGAGCGGAGAAGTGCCGAGCAGGGAGGGCGCGCCGGGCACTGGCTGAGCGTGTGGGAGGCAAGATCCCATCCACCGAAGCGCTTGTTGAGTGTGCGGTACGTGCTGGGGGCGGGGGGAGAGGGGAGAGAGCAAAGTGACCAAAGCGAAGGTCTCGCCTTCACGGGCTCCCGGGAGCCCCGGGAGCTGCAGCCGTGTCAGCCGTCCCTAGTGCCGAGCCTCGGCGCGGGATGTGTGCGCGGCGGCAGGTGGGCGGCCGGCTGGGCTTGGGCTCGTGGCGCGCGGGGGCGGTCGGGAGGGTGGAGTCGGGCGGCGGCGGCCGCGCCCCCTCGGGGAGCTAAAGGCGGGGCATGCAGATTCGGAGTGGCTGTTGGGCGCGGGCCGGCCGGGGCAACCAGGGATACTCGGAGGTCTCTCGTTCCGAGGGAAGAGAAGGAACCGTCTGCACAAACGTCTAGTGATACGGATGGAACTGTCGACGACGCAAAGGAAATGAGGCCAGGAGTGAGGGCCTGGGTTCTCACCGTGAGTTGAATATGGATGATGGGAGGCCGGTGCCCAGGCGGCGGAGGCGATCGGCATCGCTTTTCGGCTTTTTCGCAGAGCTGAGGTGTACGGTGTGTCTTTGTCAGCTTAGTTTGTGATACGTTTTTCTCCCGGAAGGCGGTATATTAAGTGGGTTTTTGGAGTTAGAGGGTGGGTTATAGAGCCTGCTGTGTCTTTTCTGTGCGTCGACCTGGTGTTGCGCAATTCCTGGGAGCGGTGCTCGTTCTCTCAATTTACTACCGAGGTGAAGAAATAGGTTTGGAGGCTTTTTCTATGCATTTATGCTATTACGGTGTTTTGTACGGTTTGGTTGTTTGGTTGTTTTTTCTATTTGCATCTTGCTTTTATTTGCGTGCGGTCTTGTTTTTGTTTTGGGGTCCCTTGGAAACTCTCCGAGGGGGGACATACGTTCCTGCTTCGTCCTGTGGTGGCCGCTGGTTTTTCTTTTTCTTCTCTTCCTGCGTTTGGGTCTCGGTTTCCACGGTGTTGTTCCTTAGAGGTCCCTACCTTGCTGTGTCACCCACCCGTTGCCTTTCCTCGTTGTTGCGTTTCCTTGCTCCTGTCATCCGTCCCGCTGCAGGTCATTCCCTCGAACGTTTAGCCCCCGGCTGTCTCCCTTTCCAACACAATCGTGTCATTCCGGCTGTCTCTTTTTCCCACGCACTCGTGTCATTCCCGCTGATCTCAACAGCCTCACTGCTGATCCTTCCGAACCCCTTCGTCTCAGTTCTCCGACCTCGGCTACCCTTACCTAAAGCACTCACTCCCCTGGTCCGACCCTAGATCTTGTCATTACGAATTGCTCTAACCCCTTCCACATGCAGTCTTACACTGGCCAATCACCTTCTTTCCCCCCCGCCCCGCCCCCGCCGGCCCTTTGGTACCACCTACCACTTTTCACTGTCCCTTCACCCCCACCCCACCCCCAAGCCACCAATGTCCTCCCATCCTTATTATTTTTTTTTCTGTAGACGCTTAAGTATTCGCTTTATTTGGATAGTATACTTGAACATATTAAAAGTTACAAAGCCTAAAATAAGCAACAAGTCAATAAAATCACAACTCAAGAATTCTTTTTCACATGGTATCACTGACTATGAAATGCAAAAAGACTATAAATGTTTTACGTGGAATGATCTCTAACCTAATAAATTACACTAGTGTGACCAAAACAAATGATCGCATACCGTGGAAGACAATAGAACATGAGCTGTTCTCCAGGACTGCTTTTTCAAAGCTTGAAAGATGAACTGACCCATCATTTTAGGGGGAAAAAGAGAAGTATGGATTACGAGGCTCTACATGTAGATTTTTAAAATTCTAATTAAAACATCTTAAGACTATTTTAGATGTTTATTTGACATTGGAAATGTAGTCGACTATCAAAGTATTTCTCTTCATCACGAGAATTCCATGTATTAAGGATTTACACAATCCGGGGAGGGCGGGGGGGGGGGGAACCCTAGAAACATTTTAGTTGCCTGAGCAAGTAATTTTCTAAAAAGGCTCTCCAAAGTCTTGACTAGAGGCGTCATACTCTGCAATGAAATGCTTGAGTTCTTCAACACACCGCTCACCTATTTCATGTAAATTCTGTCTCAGTGCAAACTGTACAGACTTTTCTAAGGAAGGATCTTTTTCAATCAGCATTTTCACAACCCTCCCGAAAGTTCCACAGTCTTGTCGGTAAACCTGTTCCATCTCTTTGGTTTTTGATGCTATTGCTTTAGAGCGACTGCTTAGTTGACTGTCTTCAAATAATTCTATGCCATCTGTTGCATTTGACTCAGGTTCCTCTGGCTGCTCGATAAACAACGGTGCTGTGGATCCTGGCTCATACTCAATCTCAGGTAAGTCACTCTCATCTGCCTTCTCTAGCTTCTCAGCAGCCCACTTGCCTGCAGCCTCGGCACGTTCCTTTTCAGTTAGCCTACTGGGTCTGTCTAACACCTTTGATATGTCCTTCCATCCTTACTGACCGAGATTAATTTCCCTGCACATACCGTCAGCTCCCTTGCCACGCCCTTGGTGCCACCTGTGCCACTGAACGTGGCCGGCAGAAAGCATACCACCAGGCTCACGTGGCTCACCTTAGCGCCCAGTATGCCGGGGAAAACTAGACATCGTCAGCGTTTGCTACCGGGCACCCAAGAGGCCCTTCCACGAGAGGTAAAAATAAAGCATAGTGGGCAACGGCTTTATTAAAAATTGCCATATGAATTTAAACATAGCACACCTACGTTGTAAATTACTTCATAGTTTCCAGGTTCTGAAGGTCTGAATACCTGAATCTTGCGACATGCTCCGAATGCCAGGAACTGCTCGTTGGCTTGTCCTACCCGGCCTGCGGGATACTGCCTCCGGACCTCAAATCCATCCCCAACAGGTTCGGCCTCACCACGACTTCTGGTCCTTCTTGCACTTGCATTGTCAAAAGGTAACAGCTGAAGAAATTTTTTGTGACCCTTGTTGAACTGCAAATCCTGGAGTTGGAGAAAATTCATCTAGGATATTGTCATTTTCAGACATGCGGTCGGAGATGTCCCTCATGTAATCCCGTTCACCGTCCTCATTAGAGACCAGTCCTTTGCTTTCATCTTCTGATTCCTCTGCCGGTACCGTCGTGATCGGTCTCACGGAAATGGGCGCCTCTGGCCGTGTTCTTCTCTTTGTCATCCGGGGTGGAAAGATGAAAATTTCCCAATTCTCGCTTGCAGTCAGCAAAAGCAAAATCGAGCCTTCGGAGATGGTGTCTCCCACCTGCTTGTCCACCTTCGGGAAAGGGGAATGCGTACTTTGTTACCGCAACAAGGCAAGGAGAAAACGGAAGGATGGTGGGTGCCACGGCGACGACTTGTTCCGCGACCGCTGCATCACCCCTCTAAGGGATTCCTTCATTCCCCCATTTTCCTGATCCTTGTAGACTTTTTCGTCCTAGCTATGGATGGAGGAATAAGTGCAGGCAGGCCGAAATATGCCTAGGATGACGACATGGCAAATCGTGTCGAGATACGGGGAAAGTTAGATCGCGAAGACGCCGTGATGTGTCTTCGGTTTTGAGAGAGAGGAAAGCGGCGGCAGGAGCTGGCCCGCCACTCACAGCTAGCCGTGGTGGTCTCCGGTTGGACATACACAGTTTCGCCCAGCAGTGGCAACCTTAAAAATAAAATAGCCAGTTATTTTACTAGCAAAATGAGTCTGTTCGGGGATGGCAGAGGCATTGCAGTTAGGGACGGACATGCAAGCTAGGGGGGAGCCTACAGGCAAGTCCGAAGAGGCAAAGGGAAGGTCAGCTTTTTTTTTTTTTTTTGCTTTTTTTATTTTTTGGAAGGTCAGCTTCTTTTAGGTTTTAGGAGGACATTGGGGAGGCTTGCTTTGAACAAAAGTTCACTGGAGAAGAACAAGAGTTTGAGGTTGTGGCAGTTTCCCATCAAAGTGCAAGCGGTGGTTAGTGCCTGGTTGCTGGGGCAAGGAGGGCTCTATCCTTCTTTTTCTTACAGGCAGGAGCTGAACTGCCTATGTGAAAAGGTTCCCCCTTGTCAGAATAATTTTTGTTTTCCTTCTTCCTGCTGGTTAGGCAGGCCGCAAGGAGTGGTACGTGCTTGAGAGCTCCCCTTTCAGGGCTTCCTGGCTCCATTTTAAGTGAGATTTCCTTTATTTATTTTCAACATCAACATGAGAAAAGGCCGCTCTGGGACCGCGACGAATCAAGACAGAAGAAGTGAGACCACTCCGTGGTCACGTCGGACCGGAGACAAAAAAAGAAGAATGTTGTCCGAACAACAAAATGCACCAAACACCCCCCCTTATCCTGGCTAATACGAGTAGCTGCTACTCCTTTACCAGTTTGCAGCTTTGGCCTCACTCTGTTTTTCCTTTCTTCTGGGTAAGATTTATTCAGCTACCCAATCACTGAATTACCCTGACTTCCCGAAAGCATCTGTAGGGCGGGGGACGTCTTTTTCCTTCTCCCCTTCGAGGTTCTTGGGGTGGGGGTGGGGGGATGGCTGGGGCTTTGTCACAAAAGACAGATTAACAAGAGAAAAACAAACGGAAGTTTATTAGTGTGTATATCTCATATATACATGGGAGAAACTTAGGGATGAGTAACTCAATGGGGTGGCTAGAACTTGGGCTTATATAGCTCCTTAACACAGAAGGAACAGGAAAAAGAGAAAGAAGAAATAAATAAATAAATAAATAAATAAATAAATAAATAAATAAATAAATAAATAAATTTTCAGAGAAGTGACAAGACAAAGTAAAAGGGCTTTGAGTTTCTAGGGTGGCAAACTGTAGGAAGTTAAATATAGGGGGGAATAGTAGAAGATAAGGGCCGTCCAGTAAAGTTTGTTACGTAGAGTCCTCTGGTGCCAGTCTCTGGGCCGATAAGGATCTAGGGTTGTCAGTGATCAACTTCTGTACACATTTCTGTCCTGCTTTGGGGCAAATCGGAAGAGGGCGGAGTTCTTCCTTCTGTCTGTTTCAGCTCAAAACAATCTTTCTGCCAAAGTGGCATATTGGGGGGTGGGGGGTGGGGGGTGGGTTAGCAAATGCTGCTACCCTTCACACCCCATTCAAAGGAAGGCCTCGCTTGCTTAAACTGTCCCGCAAGCCCACATCCTATACGTAATGAGCCATTCCTGACACCCTCGCCCCGAAGCGCGTCCCCTCTCACTTTTGCAACTAGGATAACCCAATTCGTCTCATCACGGGCGTGTTCCTGGTGGTCTTTGGCTGGATGGTGTTGGCAAGTTATTAAGAGGCTCCACCGAAGGACCCCTCTGGTAACTGCAATATGGAATGAGTTTTGTTCTGTTTAAGAGGCAAGGTTTTCTCTTTTTTTCATTACATACATCTGAAGGGTCTCGTGACTAAGGTCTTATTAGCTGATAATAAATGACCTTTTCCCAACAATAGCTAGCCCCTTCAAGGTCCTGGAAACCTTGCTTCCAAAATTCCTTAGAGACTTGGGCTATCCCTAACCCTTCCCAGCTGGAAAGTATATAATGGACCACTCCTCATGACCCCAGTGCAGCTCTTTCTGCCCCCGGGCCCTGTCCCCGTGCTTTCGTGAAACCGCCGTTTTGCACCGGAGACGTCTCAGGAATTTTTTCTTGCCCGTTGGCTTCGAACCTTAACGTTCTTTCCTACATCATGGGGCGCCCGGACGTGGGGAGACTCTGGGTCCAGAGTCTCATCTGGACTCAGCCTCGGTGCAAACTTGGCGAGTGCTTTCTCTTCTCTTCCTTTACTCTCATTTTCGGGGCTCGTCAAGGAGCACGGTCTTCCTGGAACACTTTCACGCCGATTGCTCAGGCTGCAATCCTCTAGCCCGTGGCTACTCTACAGGGAGGAGAAAGCCTGCCTTTTGGCTGGAAGTTAGTAGTGCCCTGGCCGGGATGGTAACAAGACGCAGAAACTTGATGCCCTCTCTTATTCCTGTCCTTACACAGAGTTGTCTGTCTTGGGCACGGGACAGCCACCTAAGTCACCAGGACGGCTGCCAATCTTAAGACTCCCGTGTGAGGTTTCCTCCTGATTGATCTAATGGGATCCCCTTCACATCCCTGGTCTAGCCGCTTCTGGCCGCGGGACCTCCAGTGGGAGCCGGCAGAAACCAGTACCCGATGGAATTAAAACCCAACCGGGGACCGTTTCCTAGGGAAGTTCGCTGTAAGGACTACCTGTGTTGGAATGTCGCTTGGATCATGGTGGATTTCTGTCTTTACTGTTTTCCATCAACTAAGTACTTAGTCCTCTACTAAGTACTTAAGCTACAAAATTCGGTAATTTCCCCTTGTAAAACTTTTCTAGTGTTGTCCATGGGTTAAAAACAGCAAGTTCTTTAAGGCAAGGTAAAATAAGGCATGACCTTCAAGGCGAGGTAAAATAAGGCGTGACCTTCACGGCACGACCTCCAAGGCACGGTATTTCGCTCCACACGCCAGGCACCTATCTGTAGCCTAGGATGCAATGGGGAAGCTGGGGGGTGGGGAGGGGCGGGGAGGGGGACGCTAGCATCCCTCCTACAGGGGCCTTTATCGGTGGCGGTGGTCACAGCGATTTCGTTCAGGGGACGCCTCGGGTCGCTTTGACACCAGGAACCTCTGACTTATCCTGCGTGGGATGCCACCCGGGAATCGGGGAGGGGGGGGGGACGGGGATTTTCTAGGTAATGGACCTTCTCTTTTCTTCAGTTCCCAAGGACTCTCCCTTGGGGTGACTTTTAACCCACTGGAAACAATTCGGATTGCAAAACGTAGGAAAGGACTGAGCTCCTGTGACACCGCATGGCCTCAGTGGGATCTATCAGTTAGATCTCTTCTGCAGGAAACAGGGCAAATGGACCTAGGTTACCTTCATTGCTCTACACCAAGACCCCGACCTAAGGGCCTCTTGGAGAATGTGTTTGCCTGAGTGGGGCGGCTAGTAAACTCCCTCCTGACATATTGGATGATAATTATCTAAATAGGCCCCCTCCGAATAAACCCAGGTTGCTGGAAGAAACATAGGCCCTCCCTAGCAAAGGGGACTCTGACACTCTCTCTCTCCCTCTCTCTCTCTCTCTCTCTCTCTCTCTCTCTCTCTCTGTGTGTGTCACTGTTCCTCCTCCTAATAGATGTAGGGGCTTCTTCCTCACTCATTTCCCGGGTTAATGGCTATAACTGGAGCCAACTGTGGTTAGTCTACCTCGGGATGGGGACTTTAGGGAATATTCCCAAGCAGCTGCCGAAACTCCCTTTGTTTCAGGGAAATTTCCTGTCTTCTCTGGCCCGGCGCAGACCGCCTGTTCCCCCCTTACTGGGGGGGAGGGGGGGAACCGTGGCGTCTGCGCCTCTGTTGGAGCCGATGAGCTCTAAAACCGGGAACGCTTTCTCTGCCTTCTGGCAGCACTTGGCCTCTTCTGTCTCCCCCTCCCGCTTCTGTGTCCGCACCACCTTGGGTGCAGCCTGCACAACAGGCTTCCCTACCATCCTCGGTGGCGCAGGCCCCACGGCTCCTCCCTTCACTGTCAAGGAGCAAGAAGAGGGGCGCGTGGGTGGCTCAGTCGTTAAGCGTCTGCCTTCGGCTCGGGTCATGATCCCGGGGTCCTGGGATCCAGCCCCGCGTCGGGCTCCCCGCTCAGCGGGAAGCCTGCTTCTCCCTCTCCCGCTCCCCCTGCTTGTGTTCCCTCTCTCGCTCTCTCTCTCTGTCGAAAAATAAATAAAATCTTAAAAAAAAATAAAATAAAATAAACAGCTGGAAAATGGGATTGGTTCCGCAACAGTTGTATAACTCAACTAGCACCTTGACCAATTCTATGTGGCTGGGATGACAAAATCGTTCCCTAAAAGCCAGAGCATACCCCGCTCTGTAGGGTTAACTATGGGCTTGTGGAGATAATGGATGACCCCACTTTATGACTGGATTGGATGATGCACTTGGGGATGCCCTTATCTCTTGACAAGTCTTCTCCCACTTGCCAGTGATTCCTTATAATTAGGATATTGTTAAGGCTAGACCTCAGACAAAAAGGGCTTCTTGATGGTTTCATCTTTCATAGTCGTATTTATCCTAGAGGCCACCTCTATTGAGGTACAATTGCAAACAAGGGCTTTAGCCAAGCGCATAATAGCCCTCCTGGTTTAAAAAAAAAAAAAAAGAGCCTCAAAGCTCACTACGGGACGGTCCCTGACTGTAATGACGTCACATCAGGTCCAGAGTGTCTTAGAGACCAAAGGCCACCAACGGACGATGGGAGGCCGACTTACTAAGTACCGGGTTATGCTTACAGATATGCCTGAAATAATACTCGAAACCTGTCAGACTTCGAACCCAGCTACCCTTATACCTGGACCCGAGCATCGTACTTCTATAGAGCATAACTGTTCAGAGGTTATTGATCTCGTTTATTCTAGCCAACCAGATTTTTTTTTATTTTATTCTTATGTTAATCCCCATACATTACATCATTAGTTCTAGATGAAGTGTTCCATGATTCATTGTTCGTGCACAACACCCAGTGCTCCATGCAGAACGTGCCCTCCTCAATACCCACCACCAGGCCAACCCATCCTCCCACCCCCC
>NC_138383.1:17432378-17449132 GCF_054177405.1 Leptonychotes weddellii
CACGGGTGGGTGTTACTCCAAGCCTGAAAACCTTGGACGTAGGACTACCCCAGAGTTACAGATGATCGAGGCAATGCATGTGGGCCAGCGGAGTGCCTGCCCCCCAACCTCCCACCCCAAATGTGTTCAGGATCCTGGGGCTAAAATATTCAGGGTTTGTGTGCTGGAGAGCAAGTTGCGTGTCCAGCTAGACCAGATCCGTAAAACTAGTTCGACTCAACCAAGGACGGGGCTTCAAAACTTGCCTGCCATTATGTAGCACCCACTGTGTGCTAGCTAACCCCCGCATTTTCTTTTCTCATTTTTTAAACCTAAATTCAAGTAATTAATACAATGTATTATTCATTTCAGAGGAAGAGGTCAGTGAATCATCCGTCTTATATAATACCCAATGCTCATTCTGAAGCGGGAGAGCTAGATTCTTGTCTCATGGAGTCGAAGAATGAATTGAGGACAAAAGATTGTAAAGGGATAGAAGTTTATTAAGTGAAGATACAGAAAAAGGTGTCAAGAGTGAGAAAGGTGCGAACAGGGTTGCCAATGGAGGGCCTTTAGCGTTGGTCTTTTATAGAAAGCTAACCAGGGAACTTAAATCCTTTTAACATCTCTGTTGATAACCATTGAGCAAGGACTAGTGATAACAGCTTCAATGGCTTACTTCCTCTTTAGGGTCTCGTTATTTTTTGTTGGTCACAGGTGATTATCATAAAAAAGACACCCACCCCCCAAGCCTAGGTACGGTGGTCCTAGGGCAAGGTGGTCCAGTTTGTTCCCTTATCTCTGGTTTTCCGCACACCTCCAGATTTTTGGGATTTCTGTGAGTCTGACCACATAGCCCCCTATCTATCTCTCCCTACCTAGCTCCACTTGTCCCTTACTCAATCTCAGGGTCATGAGATAGAGCCCCAAAGCCGGCTCTGTGCTCAGTGCAGAAGAGTCTACTTAAGTTTCTCTCTCCCTCTGCCCCTCCCCGCTCTAACAAATAATTTTCTTTTAAGATTTTATTTATTTATTTGTCAGAGAAAGAGAGAGAGAGAGGGAGAGCACAAGCAGGGGGAGTGGCAGGCAGAGGGAGAAGCAGGCTCCCTGCTGAGCAGGGAGCAGTATACAGGGGCTGCGATCAGGACCTGAGCCGAAGGCAGACGTTAATTAACCAACTGAGCCACCCAGGCGCTCCTCTTTATTATTCCTTTTTTGAGTTTATTTGTTTAAGTGATCTCTACACACAATGTGGGGCTAGCACTCATGACCCCGAGATCAAGAACCACACACTCCTCCAACTGCACCAGCCTGGCACCCCAGAATTTAACTTTCTTTAATCCAATTTAATAGAGATCTTTTACAAATTAATTTTGGCAGTATCACCCGGAGGTGGAAAATACCACACGTCTATAACACACACACACACAAATATACAGAAAGATATAAACAGAGACCTTATAATTTGCATTTAAAAATTATTGCCATGGGGGGCTGGGGTGGCTCAGTCAGTTAAGCCTCCGACTCTTGATTTCAGCTCAGGTCAGGGTCCATGTTTGGCACAGAGTCTGCTTGTCCCTCTTCCTCTGCTCCTCCCCTCCTCCTGCTCTCTCTCTCTCTCAAATAAATAAATAAATAAATAAATAAATAAATAAATAAAATCTTTTAAAATTCCTGCCATGGGGGTACCTTGCTGGCTCAGTTGGTAGAGCATGTGACTCTTGATCTTGGGGTCATTTTTTTTCAAGTCCCAGGTTGGGGGTAGAGTTTACTTAAAAAAAACAAAAATGTTGAGCTGGGCAGAGTAAAAAAAAAAAAAATTACAACGTATAAAAGTCAGATCAAAGTTGTTTTTCTGATAAATGGAAGAAGTTAAGGTTACCTGCTCAGGTGACAAGGACTTTTTCTATTAATATTTGTGGGGAAGACATTGAGGATTTAGATTTGTCCTTGACAAAGCAAGTTCCAAATGACCTTTCCTCTTTTCTTTTGATAAGAATTACCTCCTTGAAGTTTGCAGATCAGGAAGATGGTCTACTCTGGTAGAACATTTACATCTCAAAGGCAAAAGGGAAAAAAATGCAAGCTCCTACATACCTTTTGAAATAAATCACATACCTTTTGAGCTAAATCTGGACTTTGAATAACAATTCTGGAAACATCTGGAGCCCTCTAGCAACTAGCCTGTAAAGACTAGATTTGTAAAGCAAGGACAGCTATCTTTAATTCCTTAAAGAACAGGTTGCCACCTAAATGATTATCAACTGTTGGAAGGTTTTTCTTCCCTCTGGGTACATTTAGCTTAGAGGAGAAGGTCTTAAAAAAATTCCTATCAGGGGTGCCTGGGTGGCTCAGTTGGTTGGGCGACTGCCTTCAGCTCAGGTCATGATCCTGGAGTCCTTGGATCGAGTCCCGCATCGGGCTCCCTGCTCAGCAGGGAGTCTGCTTCTCCCTCTGACCCTACCCCTCTCATGCTCTCTCTCTGTCTCATTCTTTCTCTCTCAAAAAAATAAATAAAATCTTAAAAAAAAATTCCTATCAAGCTTTGAATATTCGCTTGCAATGTGGCCAAATTTCTGATCATAGTGTTATTGAATCCTTTCAAATATCTTGTCAGGTTTCAGCGAGGATAAGCAGTAAATATTTCAGACCGTATGGCACAACGCCATTAATTAATTATAGTTTCCCCTTAGCTGTTTAAGGGAGTAACATAGCAATTTATAGAGAATCCCGCAGAATCCCATCAACTTTGGCAGGGGCCCATGAGGGGGCCCTCGTCTGAGGGTAAATGTAGGGGCATTTGAGTTGATGTTACAGAATTTGTAAAGGACCTTTGAGGACAATCTCTTCTAGTATCCCAGTTGATTACAACTGAGATATCAATCTTTGGGCCTGTGTTTTGATGGTGGAGTCCTAGGAGGGTGTCATGGTGGAGGATAAGGTGTTATTTTGCATGCCTGGCCTTGGAGCTGTTGTAGCTGTAAAGTGAATACCATGGTGGGCCTTGGTTTACAGTCTTGTTCCAAAGTTATTTCAACATGCTCAGTTATGGTCACGAGTTCAGTCAGACTGGTGCCCTCCCATGATATATTCTGCCTTTTTAGCAATCCACTAATCTCAGAAGATAATCCACTTACAAATAGGGCAACTAGAGCAGGTTGAGTGACCTTAGGAAGAGAGCTTCCAAACCAGCTTTAAAGTCGGCCACAGATTCCTCTTTCTTTGGTTCACATATTTGTTGTTTTAAGATTTTATATTTTTGGGCGCCTGGGTGGCTCAGTCGTTAAGCGTCTGCCTTCGGCTCAGGTCATGATCCCAGGGTCCTGGGATCGAGTCCCACATCGGGCTCCTTGCTTGGCAGGAAGCCTGCTTCTCCCTCTCCCACTCCCCCTGCTTGTGTTCCTGCTCTCACTATCTCTCTCTCTGTCAAATAAATAAATAAAAATCTTTAAAAAAAAAAGATTTTATATTTTTTAAGTAATCTCTACACCTAATGTGAGGCTCGAACCTACAATCCCAAGATCAAGAGTCCGGATGCTCCACTGACTGAGCCAGCTGGTTGCCGATGTTTGCATATTTGAATAATTGGCTCATCAGTGCAAACAGGGAAGACTCTAGGAATGGCTTGTCAAAGATCAGTTGCTATTTTGCAAGTTTTTCTATCTATGAGAACATATTGAAGATCGAGGATCTTGAATACCATCCTTGGGGTTTTGCCATTTTCCTTCCTGCATCCAGTTTTGGCCTTTACCTGGGTCCTACCATCAAGTACATAAGGGATAAGTACCTGGCAGCCTAGGGTCAGAGGCCCCAATAATGAAAAAATTCTTCTTTTTTTTTTTTTAAGATTTTTGTTTATTTATTTATTTGACAGAGAGAGACACAGCGAGAGAGGGAACACAAGCAGAGAGAGTGGGAGAGGGAGAAGCAGGCTTCCCGCTGAGCAGGGAGCCCGATGTGGGGCTCGATCCCAGAACTCTGGGATCATGACCCGAGCCGAAGGCAGATGCCCAATGACTGAGCCACCCAGGCGCCCCGAAAAAATTCTTCAAAAAACTTGTGGGGGTCCTCCCTAGGCTTTGGAAATTCTTTAACTATGACCCTAAGTTCAGCCTTTGACTAAGGAGTGACAGATGCTGAGGAAGATCTTCTGCCACTTTGGGTAGTTTCATTTCATTTTTATTTATTCATTTTTATTTATTTGAGAGAGAGAGTGCAGGAACACAAGGCGGGGTGCAGAGGGAGAGGATCTCAGGCAGAAACCCACTGAGCGCGGAGCCAAGGTGGACCTGAGATCATGACCTGAGCTTAACCAACTGAGCCACCCAGTCACCCTGGGTAGTTTCTTTTTTTTTTTTTTTTAAGATTTTATTTATTTATTTGACAGAAAGAGATACAGCGAGAGAGGGAACACAAGCAGGGGGAGTGGGAGAGGGAGAAGCAGGCTTCCCGCCAAGCAGGGAGCCCGACGCGGGGCTTGATCCCAGGACACTGGGATCATAACCCGAGCTGAAGGCAGACGCTTGACGACTAAGCCACCCAGGCGCCCCTGGGTAATTTTATTTTAAAAGGTAACTTTAATAGTCTCTTCAGAATAGAAAGGCAGTTTAGCCGGTAAAGCAAGCAAGATCTCAGCAGTAGGAGTTATGTTCGTCTCACTGTATTTTATTTTAGGTACCTCTTGGGTCTTTAATTTTTCATTGGCCTTTTGTTTTTTGTTTTGTTTTGTTTAAGATTTTATTTATTTATTTGAGAGAGAGAGAGCATGAGCAGGGGGAGGGGCAGACAGAGAGGGAGAAGCCGACTCCCTGCTGAGCAGAGAGCCCAACTCAGGCTCAATCCCAGGACCCTGGGATCATGACCTGAGCTGAAGGCAGATGCTTAACCAACTGAGCCACCCAGGCACCCCATCAAGTGCATTTCTTAAATAAATGATCTTGTTTGATTGGAATGTTCCCTATAATGGCCACTGTAATTCTAGTTTTTTTGTAAGATTTTTGCCATTTTTGTAGGTATCTATAGCTTCCAGGACTATAGTTGTTAGACAAAAAATAAGCAGGTGTGCTGGAAGATGGCATACTTAACTCTTTAGACTTAAAAGATACTATTTTGTTAACTAACTGGAATTTAAATAAAAACCTTAAAATAAATAATAAATTAAAAAAATTCTATTTCTTTTAATTAAGTCTTTTTGGGTCTCTTGGAGCCAGATTAACACCTAAGAGTGATGTGCTACAGGCCTGGGGAACGCATGCTGTTTTACTCTGCACGGAAATCTCCTTGGGGTTTGTGGGTGACCTAGTGTCCATCTAACCCATTCCATGACCAACTTATCTTTTTTTTTTTTTTTAAGATTTTATTTATTTATTTGACAGAGAGAGCGAGAGAGCACAGCAGGGGGAGCAGTAGAAGGAGAGGGAGAAGCAGGCTTCCCGCTGAGCAAGGAGCCCGATGCGGGGCTCGATCCCAGGACCCGGGATCATGCACTGAGCCGAAGGCAGACGCTCAACCATCTGAGCCACCCAGGCGCCCCCATGACCAACTTGTCTTAACCTGGGAGTCTTTTATTTTATTTTTTAAGGATTTTAAGTAATCTCAGGTGCCTGGGTGGCTCAGTTGGTTAAGCGACTGCCTTCGGCTCAGGTCATGATCCTGGAGTCCTTGGATCGAGTCCCGCATCGGGCTCCCTGCTCGGCAGGGAGTCTGCTTCTCCCTCTGACCCTCCCATGTGCTCTCTCTCTCTCAAATAAATAAATAAAATCTTTAAAGAAAATAATAAAGATTTTAAGTAATCCCTACACCCAACGTGGGGCTCGAACTTACAACCCCGAGATCAAGAGTTGCATGCTCCACCAACTGAGCCACCCAAGGCGCCCCCTAACAGCTTTTAAATTCTCGACCCATGCCCTCCTTCTGTGGCTCTTTTGGCTTCCAAGTTTCCCATTACCAAGAGCTTTTACTTACTGGACCCAGTTCAGTTTAAGTTGGACCCAATCTGACTCCAGCTGGTAACCATCAACAGTTCCCAGTGAGGAATCTGGGGACTGGGGAAAGGACTGAGCCAGCAGACCCAGAGAATGGGGGCTGCAGACTGATTCTAAATGGGGAATTGTAGCTGTCACCAAGCGGTTCCCAGCATGGAATCTGGGACAAAACCAATGACAAAGATTTCCAACCAAAGAAGGATCTGTGCAAAGTCAGTTAGGTCAGGGCTTGATGCAAAGAGAGTGGAGAATTTACTCACTTAGAATTTACTCACGGCCCTCAGAACCGGCCAGAAAGAGAATGAACGCACCAGCTTCACAGGGTACCACACCTGTTTCTCATCCCCAAATGCTGTCTGAAGTTTGCTTGGATTCTGTCACTGGCACTAAATGTGTTTAAAAAAAAAAAAAATTCAATGGAGTAAATTTGAAGACCTCATTGGCCTTATTCATTGATTCATGAGTTAGGTAGCATCCCATCTGGCCAAGTAGAAAGGGGCTCTGAGGAGCTGTATAAAATGGAAGACTTTCATAGGCAGAAATGGGGCTGGACAAGGAAGTTATCAGCAAAAGAAAAGAAAGGATTATTTCAGGCATGGTCACCTTCCTTTGAGGGGAAAGGCTGGAGGTCTATCACGAAGACTACCTTACTGGTGCTGATCAGAAAATTCCAGACTGACTGGTTAAAAGTCACATTCCTGCAATTAAATCTTGATTTGCTGTCTTGGGGGCAAGCAACTCCATTTTGGACCCTTCCTTCTTCCCTTCCTCCCTTCCTTCTTCCCTTCTTTCTTTCCTTCCTTCCTTCCCTCCTTCCTCCTTTACTTAAGTAGTCTCTGCACCCAGTGTGGGGCTCAAACTCACGACTCTGGGACAAAGAATGGCATGCTCTTTTAACTGAGCCAGCCAGGCATCCTTCTTTTACCTTTCTTTTTCTTTTTTCTTTTCCTTTCCTTTTCTTTTTCTTTTTTTTTAAAGATTTTATTTATTCATTTGCGAGAGACAGAGAGAGCACAAGCAGGGGGAGAGGCAGAGGGAGAGGGAGAAGCAGACTCCCTGCCAAGCTGGGAGCCCAACGTGGAGCTTGATCCCAGGACCCTGGGCTTATGACCTGAGCAAAAGGCAGACACCCAACCATCTGACCATCTGGGCCACCCAGGTGCCTTTCTTTTTCTTTCTTTCTTTCTTTCTTTCTTTCTTTTTTCTTTCTTTCTTTTTTCTTTTTTTCTTTCTTTCTTTCTTTCTTTCTTTCTTTCTTTCTTTCTTTCTTTCTTTCTTTCTTCCTTCCTTCCTTCCTTCCTTCTTCCTTCCTCCTTCCTTCTTTCTTTCTTTCTTGAGCCACCCAGGTGCCTTTCTTTCTTTTTCTTTCTTTTTCTTGAGCCACCCAGGTGCCTTTCTTTTTCTTTCTCTTTCTTTCTTTCTTTTTTTCTCGAGCCACCCAGGTGCCTTTCTTTCTTTTTCTTTCTCTTTCTTTCTTTCTTTCTTTCTTGAGCCACCCAGGTGTCTTTCTTTCTTTCTTTCTTCCTTCCTTCCTTCCTCCCGCTCTTTCTTTCTTTCTTTCTTTGAGTCACCCAGGTGCCTTTCTTTCTTTTTCTTTCCCTTCCTTCCTTCCTTCCTTCTTTCTTTCTTTCACACATGGCTGCACATCTTTTTTTCTTTCTTCCCTTCACAAGTCCATAAAATCTCAATTGATAACATCTTAAATTTATGAAATACTATACAGATGGTCCCCAACTTATGATGGTACAATTTACATTTCCTTGACTTTACCATAGTGTGAAATGGCAGGCATTCAGTAGAAATTGTACTTTGAATTTTGAATTTGGATCTTTCCTTGGGCCAGCAATATATGATACAATTCTCTCTCATGATGCTGGGCAGAGGCAGCCACAGCCCCTAGTTAACCACGGGATCTCGAAGGTAAACAACTGACAACCATTCTGTTCCTGTACGACCATCCTGCTTCTCACTTTAAGTACAGTATTCAATAAATTACACGAGATATTCAACACTTTATGATCAAATGGGCTTTCTGTTAGATGATTTTGCCCAACTGTAGACTAATGCTTGTGTTCCCTTTCTCGCTGTGTCTCTGTCAAATAAATAAATATAATCTTTAAAAAATACGTATTTTATTTATTTGAGGGGGGGAGAGGGGCAGAGGGAGGGAGAGAAGCAGACTCCTGCTGCTCAGGAAGCCCAGTGTGGGACTCTATCCCAGGACCTTGAGATCATGACCTGAACTGAAGGCAGATGCTTAACTGACTAAGCCACGCAGGTGCCCTAAATTTTTATTATTTTTTTTTAATTTAAATTTTAGGTAGGTGACATACAGTGCAATATTGGTTTCTGGAGTAGAATTCAGTGATTCATCACTTACATGTAACACCCAGCGCTCATCATAACAAGTGCCCTCCTTAATACCCACCACTCATCTAGCCCATCCTCCACCCACCTCCCTCCAGCAACCCTCAGTTTATTCTTTATCATTAAGAGTCTCCTGGGGCGCCTGGGTGGCTCAGTCGGTTAAGCGTCTGCCTTCAGCTCGGGTCATGATCCCAGGATCCTGGGATCGAGCCCCATGTCAGGCTCCCCACTCAGTGAGGAGTCTGCTTCTCCCTCTGCCCCTCCCCCTGCTCATGCTCTCTCTCTCTGTCTCTCTCTCAAATAAATAAAATCTTAAAAAAACAAAAACAAAAAACAAAGAGGGGTGCCTGGCTCAGTCGTTAAGTGTCTGCCTTCAGCTCAGGTCATGATCCCAGGGTCCTGGGATCGAGTCCCGCCTCGGGCTCCCTGGTGAGCAGGGAGCCTGCTTCTCCCTCTCCCACTCCCCCTGCTTGTGCTCCTGCTCTCGCGATCTCTCTCAATCTGTCAAATAAATAAATAAATAAATAGATAAATAAATAAATTCTTATAAATAAATAAATAATACAAAAAAGGAAATCCAAAGAGTCTCTTATGGCTTGTTTCCCTCTCTCCTTTTTTGTTTTCCCCCTTCCTGTATGTTCATCTATTTTCTTTCTTAAATTCCACATATGATCTCACTCATATCTCACTTTTCTTTCTCTGACTGACATTTCACTTAACATGATACGTTCTAGCTCCATCCATGTCGTTGCATATGGCAATATTTCATTCTTCTTGACGGCTGAATAATATTCCAGTGTGTGTGTGTGTACCATATCTTCTGTATCCATTCATCAGTTGATGGACATTTGGGCTCTCTCCATAGTTTGGTTATTATTGATAATGCTGCTATAAACATCAGGGTGCATGTATCCCTTCGAATCTGTATTTTTGTATCCTTTGAGTAAATACCTAGTAGTGCAATTGCTGGATTGTAAGGTAGTTCTATTTTTAACGTTGTGAGGAACCTCCATACTGTTCTCCAGAGTGGCTGCACCAGTTTGCATTCCTACCAGTGCAAGAGGGTTCCCCTTTTCCCTCATCCTCACTGACACCTGTTGCTTCTTGTGTTATTAATTTTAGCCATCCTGACAGGTGTGAGATGGTATCTCATCGTGGTTTCGATTTGTATTTCCCTGATGATGAGTGATGTTGAACATTTTTCATGTGTCTGTTAGCCATCTGGATGTCTTTTCTGGAAAAGTGTCTATTCAGGTCTTCTGCCCATTTCTTAACCGGGTTATTTGTTTTTTGGGTGTTGGGTTTGATAAGTTCTTTGTAGATTTTGGATACTAACCCTTTATCACATATGTTGTTTGCAAATATCTTCCATTCCGTAGGCTGCCTTTTAGTTTTGTTGGTTGTTAGGAAGCTTTTATTCAGTGTATTAGGGGGCTGGGGCAGGGACCTCACGTAAGCACTTTAGTTCAATTGTGCGTGCCTAGCACGTCAGCATGTTAGTACATACACGGTATATTAAAAAAATGGCAGAGAACTCCACCCATAGGAGGAGATCTTAGTATTATAATGAGCTAACGGGAACTTCAGGACAGGGAGGTTTCTTCCCAGGTTGTCAGCTCCATTCCAGCTCAAACTGGCTCACATAAGGGGCTATCAGGTGAAACACCTGGCTAAGTGTCTCCTTGGCAGGAACTTCTGGACTTGCAAAACAAAACATATCCCTTCCCTGCTTTTGTCTCTTCCCCTCCTCCTTTTTGCTGATGGCTTTCAGCCTCTTTATTTGAATAAGTTTCCTTTGCATCCTAGCTAACATTCTGAGTACATTTAAGGTAGGCTAGGCTAAGCTATTGTCAGCAAACCCTCTTGCTCAACCACAGACCCCAATGGTTATTTCTTATCGCATTTTCTTAAGGCATTGACAATGACTGGAACATTCCCATCGCTGGACCAGAAGCCCTGATGGCAATGGAATGTCTAGAAGACCACACTTCACACATTCCCTTCCCTGCCCATAATCATGGGCTGAACACATACCAACCCCCCATGATCATATGCTCCCTGCCTTTTCTCTTGCATGTACCCTCCTGAACCTCTATACAACTCTAGTTGTCCATCTTGCCATTGGAGAGGTCGATTGTTAAGGCTTGAGCCTGTCACCTTCCTTAGCTGCTGCCACCTGAAATAAATCTTTCCCTTTCTCTTTTCCAAACCCTCCTCTCTTTGAGTTATTGGCTTTTTGAGCAGCAGCAGCAGAATTTATCTGACTTTGCTTGGTAGCAGTGTCAGCAAACCCAGCCAGGAGCGATGCTTTTGATTTGTCCAGCCCCATCCAGCTTCCCCAGGACGGAGCAGTTGGCCGCGACAGAGCGTCAGGGCTCACCCGTTTGTTTCTGGAATTAGGAGCTATGATAGATTGTTCTGTAACACTATGATGTTTCATAGGCTGGCGTATTAAATGCATTTTCAACCTAGATTTTTTTCAACTTACGATGGGTTTATTGGGATGTAAAAGCTTCTATTTATTGAATCCTGTGCCTGACATGGATTACTTCCTTTAATTATCACAACACCTCCTGAATAGAGGTATTATTATCTCTACTTTGCAGGTGAGGAAACTGATCAGAGAGAGAGCGACTAGGCCACATTTGTACATGTAATAAATAATACAGCTGGTATTTCACAGGGCTTACCTGGCCCGTGCTTCTAAATACACTGTTGTTCCTTCCACAACAAAGATTCTGAGGTGGGGGTTGGGAGAGGCAGTGTGAGCAAGAGACGGGGAGGGCACGATTCACCTTGAAAATCCCTCCTCTGGCATGAGGATTGGCTCACGCTCACTGTGAGGGCAGGCATTTTCCAAGCATCCCATGGGGTCTTCCAAAATGTGGTTTCTCTCCCTATCGATCGGATGGGGGCCCCTAACTGTGGGGCGTCCCCATCGGGTGGGGGCTGATGGCATGGGCAGTGACAGGATTCACCTCAGGCAGAACAAAGGAGATAGAAGAGATTGAACATACTGCCAGGGAGCTGTGGGCAGGAGAGCAGGAGAGAGCCGGTCTGGTCTGCCACGAGGTAGGGGGTGGGGCTGTATTTAAAGAGGGAAGGTGAGGAGGTATGGGGACATATGGAATTTTCCATTTTTTGGTAACTGTGCCTGATCGGTTAGGTAGGGCCTATGGATAGTTTGAGGTGGGTTGCCCAAGGAGCCTGTTGGTATTCACTTTGGTGGTGGCTGGCCACCGGCCCTTTCTACATTCCATTGCTCAAGCCTGTTGCTTAAAAGCGGCCTCTACACAAACAGTGTCACCGGAAGGGCTTGGAGACACTGAGTGACCTACCTAAGGACCACCAGCTAATGGTGGCAAGAGCGTGATTCAGCCCGAGCGTGTTGGACTCCACAGCCCGGGCTCCGTCCACTAAAGCAGCTGACCAGATTGACAGGTTCTCCAGGAACCTGTCTCTTTGTGTCCTCTGGCACAAGGGCTGCTCTCCACTGTCACCTTCCCACGGCACCCTGCTTTCTACCAGCACAGTGTTTGAAGCTGTGACTGGCTTTGAGGACCTTTTTCACCCATGCCCTTTCCCTGCCCCCACACCTGAAGCTGGACTCAGGCTCTGCTGCTTCTAGAAAGATTGTTATCTGTGGGTAAGGGCATGTGGGTGTAGGAGGGAGCCTAGCAGTCAATAGCCCACCCAGTCCCTGCCCCCAGAAGCCTTCCTGGGTTGCAGGAAATGATCCCCTCCCCTGGCCATTCCACCTACCTGGGATGAAAATCAGGTAGGAGAATAAAAAATATCAACCTGCAGCTGGATAATTTTCTGCTTTGTCTTGTACATTTCTCATCCATTAATCCACTTGGTCCTGATGCCAGTCCTGTGGAGGAGATAACAAGTAATACCCTTCCCATTCTACAGGCAAGGAGACTGAGGCCCAGAGAGGTTATGTAGGGTCTCCAAGGTTAGAGGAAGAGGTAGACCCTAGGCTTGAGCCCAGCATTGTGAATCCCCAGGCAAATTAGCCACCCCATCTTCACAGAGGCTCACACCCCAGTGAGGGTTCATTGGATTTTATATTTTCTTTCCTCTTTTTTTTAAGATTTTATTTATTTACTTGACAGAGAGAGACACAGTGAGAGAGGGAACGCAAGCAGGGGGAGTGGGAGAGGGAGAAGCAGGCTCCCGCTGAGCAGGGAGCCCGATGCGGGGCTCAATCCCAGGACCCTGAGATCACGACCCGAGCCGAAGGCAGATGCTTAACGACTGAGCCACCCAGGCGCCCCGATTTTCTTTCCTCTTGACTCAGTATAGCAGGAGGAGACGGAGGACTGAGGGAAAGGTAACTCCAGAGAACTTTGGTGGTGGGCAGATGGGGGTCTGCAGAGGGCCAGATGAGGATGCTGGAATCCTGGGAAGGGTGGGAGAAAGAAATCAGAGAGAAGAGCCAGCTGACTTGGAAATTGTCCCTGGGACCCATGGAAACTCAAAGCTAAGGTGAAAAGGTGTCTTTTACCTTCACAGGGCCTTGGAGAGAAATGTAGTTTACAGGCATTCCCTAGGCAACTTAGGAAGACGTCCTCCCTCCTCCCATTGTGAGGTGGTTCTGGTTACAGGCAGTGGGGTGGGGGTGAGAGGAAACAGAGGCGGTGGGGGCAGCATCCTGGGCCCTGCCTGCCCCCACCCCCTTCTGAGGCCTTCTGTCACCCCCACCATCATGGGCAGTGCTTACCACTGGGAGGCCCGGCGCAGGCAGATGGCTTTGGATCGGAGGAGGTGGCTGATGGCCAAACAGCAGCAGCAGCAGGAGCAGGTGCATGAGAAGGTCCAGGCTCATTGGGGTCCTTCCAGGGGGCTGGAAGGGAATGCGGAGGGGAGACAGATCCCTAGGAAGCTATTATCTGGCCAATGTTTTTTGCTGGGGGTAGGAAGAAAGTAAGGTTCCTTTGATAGTCTCTTGGATGGACTCTGTGTGTGTGCGTGTGTGTGTTAGGGTAACTCAACTTTGCTGTTGTAACTAGGCTGAGGCCTAGTGGGGGATCAAGGGAGGGTCAGGCCTGAGAGATTTTATTTATTTATTTATATTTTTATTTTTAAAGATTTTATTTATTTGACACAGAGAGAGAGAGAGAGCACAAGCAGGGGGAGTGGCAAGCAGAGGGAGAGGAAGAAGCAGGCTCCCCACCCAGCAGGGAGCCCGATGTGGGGCTCGATCCCAGGACCCTGGGATCATGACCTGAGCCCAAGGCAGACGCTTAACAACTGAGCCACCCAGGAGCCCTGGCCTGAGAGATTTTAAAGCTGCACTGTCCAATAGGGTGGCCACCAGCCTGTGTGCTGCTGAGCCCTTGAAATGTGGCTAGTGAGACTGAGGAACTGAATTTAAAATCTCATATACATTTAATTAATTTAAATCTGCATTTAAAAACAAATACTTTTTATGTATTGGAAAACTTTGAAGTATGTTTAGAACAACTTGGATATGTAAATCTTTTTCAACTGTAAATTTTATAAAATCTAAATCTAAGGCAATCATTTTTGATCAAAATGTAGTATCCAAATTAAGATGTGCTGTTAAATAGAAAATAAATGCTGTGTTTTGCACTTAGTACAAAAACAGAGAATATAAACTATCTCATTAATATTTTTTATATTGATTACAGGTTTTGGAGGTATTGGGTTAACCAAAATATATTAAATTAGTTTCACCTGTTTTTTTTATAGTGTTACTTTATTTATTTTTAAAAATATTTTATTTATTTATTTGACAGAGAGAGACACAGCGAGAGAGGGAACACAAGCAGGGGAAGTGGGAGAGGGAGAAGCAGGCTTCCCACCGAGCAGGGAGCCCGATGTGGGGGCTCGATCTCAGGACCCTGGGATCATGACCTGAGCCGAAGGCAGACGCTTAACGACTGAGCCACCCAGGCGCCCCAGTTTCACCTGTTTCCTTCTTGCTTTTTTTTTTTTTTTAATATTTTTATTTATTTATTTGAGAGAGAGAATGAGAGAGAGCATGAGAGGGGGGAGGGTCAGAGGGAGAAGCAGACTCCCCGCCGAGCAGGGAGCCCGATGTGGGACTCGATCCCGGGACTCCAGGATCATGACCTGAGCCGAAGGCAGTTGCTTAACCAACTGAGCCACCCAGGCGTCCCTCCTTCTTGCTTTTTTATGTGGCTACTAGAAGATTTTAAAATTACTGGTTGCATGCATTATATTTCTATTGGACAGTGCTGTCTCCCAGGGTTTGCAAGAAAGTATTCTTTATTCTTCCCCCACTGCAAACTGTTTTCAGTGCACAGCTCCCAAGGTAGGAGGCAGGTGCCCGGAGACTGCTGTTTCCTGGGCCGGGGCTGTGCCAGGGGGGCACTGTCACCAAAGACACAGTTCTCGGGTGTTGCAGTGGGTGAAGGGAGCCCAGCCTCCATGTCTAGGGAGCAAAGACCTTCCGGCCACCTCTGCCTCTCCACTGATGGCTTGCCTTGCTCCCCGCAGTGTCCCCAGCAGATGGGCGATGGGGTGGGGAGGGAGGAGGATGCCACTTGTGGGGGGCTTCTTGCCAGGAACTGAAGAAACTCCAAGAGGAGGAAGGCCAATCCGAGAAAAGACCCCAGCCCCCTCGGGGGTCTCAACAGGAGCAGCAGTTGTCACTGCCGCCGAGGCCACCAGGAGCGTCACCAGAGCCGCAGGTGCCCCCCGCCCCACCGCAGCCTCCCCGACCGCAGCTCCCGGAGCAGTCAGAGACCCCACCTGCGCCGCCGCCTCAGTCCAGGCAACAGAACGCCCACGACCCTCTGACTCAGTGCACGTCTGTGCACATTCTGCAGGATTCCCAAAAGCCAGGTCCCCAGCTTGGTTCAGTAGGGATCCATCAAACTGGAGGGCAATCCGACTTTAACGGATTCCCAGGAGAAACAAAACCCCCTCAAGGCCCTAGTAAGTGAGATGCCTGGGAGGGCAGGTGGTGAGGAGAGAGCTCCCTGCTCCCACCCCCAGCCCTATAGTCCAGAATGCACCTCCGTCCTCCCATTGTCTTGTACTCTCCCAGGCATCCTTGGCCTTTACTTGGGGGCCACACACCCCCTGGGGACGTTTGCATCACTCTGGGGGTGCAAAGGAGGCTGCTGACTTTTGCAGAGGGTGGCAGCCCCTCCTCCGGGACGAGGGTGTCAGAGGGAGTGAGGGTGGGCTTAACAAGAGACGAGCTGAGCCCTGGGAAGTCTGGAACAGGAATCACGGTGCAGCTTCCCGGGTATGAGTTTTCCGGGTGGGCTCTGTCTGTGCCTTGCCCTAGATAGGGGCTGCCGCCTGCCCCCCAGACACATAGTAGAGAGTCCAGCTCTGCCGTGTTCCATTTTCAGAAACTGTCAGATGAATAACGTATGCTTGTTTCACCATCAGGTTTCGGGAACTCATTCCAGTCAAATCCAGATAAATACACCGAGCACTCACGATTCACGGTGAGACAGTGTGAAAGGCAGGTCGACTCTGGCTGCGTGTGTGTGTGTGTGTGTGTGTGTTTGTGTGTGGAATCTAGAGAGGCTTCCTTGGCGGGAGGGGCTGCAATTATTTATATTTTATAAAGTCAATTACATAAAGCCTTTATATGCAATTATATAGTCACTGCTGAATGGCCCATTTGTGGCCTGTTGCTTGGCACTCAGCAGAAACGGAGGGGTTGACAGTCTATTCAAAAAGACGGGCCAGGTGCCAGAGAAGCAAAACAGAGGGGCTGTTTTTTTTTTTTTTTTAAAGATTTTATTTATTTATTTGAGAGAGAGGATGAGAGGAGAGAGAGAGCACATGAGAGGGGGGAGGGTCAGAGGGAGAAGCCGACTCCCTGCCGAGCAGGGAGCCCGATGCGGGACTCGATCCAGGGACTCCAGGATCATGACCTGAGCCGAAGGCAGTCGCTTAACCAATTGAGCCACCCAGGCGCCCCCAGAGGGGCTGTTTTAAGTGCTGATTGGGGCGGAGGCAGCTGGAGCCGGAGGAGGGCAAGACATGAAGTCACAGGCTGTGAGTCTCGGGATCGCCAATCCCCAGCAGCGTGACTGCATCTCTGAGCCTCATCTGCCCCATCCATTAGATGAGAGTGCTAATACCACCTCCTTAACAGAGGTGTCGGACCACTGAATGTGGCCATTGAAAGAGAAGGCGTCACAAGCCCTTAGCTTAGGACCTGGCTCAATCCAGGCCTTCAAACCCAGGGTGGTCACTCTTGATGAGAAGGCTCAGTCGGTTAAGCATCCACCTTGATTCTTTTTTTTTTTATTTGACAGAGACATAGCGAGAGAGGGAACACAAGCAGGGGGAGTGAGAGGGAGAAGCAGGCTTCCCGTGGAGCAGGGAGCCCGATGTGGGGCTTGATCCCAGGACGCTGGGATCATGACCTGAGCTGAAGGCAGACGTTTAAAGACTGAGCCACAA
>NC_138383.1:17449632-17480579 GCF_054177405.1 Leptonychotes weddellii
CTGTCTTGAGAATTCAATAATGGGCTCTATATAGATTCATCAGATTAAAAAATAAGCCAGGGCTTCCTCCCCTACGCCCAAGGACAGGATAAAGATCACCCATGAGAAGCAGGCAGAGTGATTTAATACGAGGCCCCTCCTCAGTAGCGTTGGCTGTGCCAGTCGTTGTTGTTGACCTGTAGCAACTCTGTCACAACCTGCAGGATGTTGTAATTGTGTTTCTTCAGCAGCCTGAGATTCAGCTGCCGGTCACAGAATCCCATTTCGAAGAGATGGGCCATCAGGGCTGCTGTCTGATCTTCAGAAACTATTGGCTGTGTAGAGTCAAGAAAAGCAGAGCAACGTTTTTGGTATCATTTATGTGCCTTGTAAATTGTTATCATCTTGAAAATCTACAAATCTTTCCAAGATCTGTTTAAAATATTAGGGAATTGGACGCAAGGCTATGGCCAACTCCTGTCCACCTGACACTATGAGGCCGCCTGAGGGAGCACTGGGAATGCCCTGCTCTGGATTCTGTATGTTTGTACCCGAAACCGGGCAACTAATGAACTGTCCTCAGAACCAGGAGGAGGAGGCTTCAAAAGGAAGCATTCTTTGGCCTGATGAAGGAAAAGATGCAAGCAAGCACTGGAAACACCGTGAAGATAAAGGTAACTGTGCTGACGGGGCCAGTGGACGCAGGGGCAGAGACGGCTACCAGCAGAGTTCAGTCAGCTATGCGAAGGGGCTGAACAAGAAACTGCTTGCGAAATGACATCTTGGGCGACCTTCTTGGCATTTTTTTCCCTTTTCCTTTTTAAAGAACAGAAGCAATCCACAAAAGAGGGAGCTAACACTCCTTTACCTCCCTCTTTGGGCCAAGCCCTGTGGTGGACACATAACCTTCCTAAATCCTAACACTTTGGATTACCCTCACTTTTTTTTTTTTTAATTAACATATAGTGTATTATTAGTTTCAGGGGTAGAGGTCAGTGATTCATCAGTTGCATATAACACCCAGTGCTCATTCCATCATGTGCCCTCCTTAATGCCCATCATCCATTTACCCCATCCCCCCCACCTCCCCTCCAGCAACCCTGTTTGTTTCCTAGAGTTAAGAGTCTCTTATGGTTTGTCTCCTCTGTTTTTGTCTTATTTTTAGTTTTCCTTCCCTTCCCCCATGTTCTTGTTTCTTAAATTCCACATATGAGTGAAATCATATGGTATTTGTCTTTCTCTGACTTACTTCGCTTAGCATAATACCCTCTAGTTCCATCCACGTCGTTGCAAATGGCAAGATTTCATTCTTGGATTACCCTCTTACCATTTACTTACTGTGCTGACTATCAATTAACTCTCTTATGTAGGAAAACGGAGATACAAAATACCTCGTTTGGCAGGGTTGTTGAGAAGATTAGGACAAGACTGTGTGTACGTGTTGAGCACAGTCTCTGGCATTTCTCTCTACACCTAACTCCACTGTTCCCTTCTTCCCTCTTATTTCAGAAGAAATTATCCATCCTCCTTTCCTGGATAATCCTTCCACATGTCCTTTGCTTGCTATTTCATGATCTCTCACCACCTCAGAAATCTCTTTCTGTGAATTATCCTCTCTCACCTTGACTGTTAACCTCCTTTGCTACTGGCTCGGCCAACTATAGAAACATTTATCTCGCTCTGCCTTCTGTGGCCCAGCTTTCGCTCCTTCCCTTTGTGCTACAGCTCCCTCTTGAGAATGAAGCATACTTGCACTCTCCGAGTCCTCTCCACTTGTGCCCTGTTCTCTAGAGGCACTGGCACCTCCTCCTCATTCAAGCTCCCTTCCCTGAGCTCCAGCACATCTTCCTCCTACTTCTTAGGCTCCTGGGCAGGGCCCTTCTTCTTTCCTGGATCCTTAAAGGCTGCTTCTTGCTTTACACCCCTTCTTCCTGGGAACTCTCACCTAATCACATGGTTTCCGCTAGAATCTGTATACAGGTGACTTGACCTCCAGGCCAAATCACTCCTCTGGGAGCCACAGGTACATGCCCACCTGCACTGTGGGTAACTTTACTTGGATGTGCCTTAAATTCCACACCATCCAAAACGGACGTAATTTTCTTCTCCTCCTGCCCAAATATATCCTTCTTCCTGCACATCCTCTCTCTTTTAAAAGATTTTTTATTTATTCATTAGAGAGAGAGAGAGCACAAGCAGGAGCAGAGGGAGAGGGAGAAGCAGACTCCCTACTGAGCTGGGGACCCAGGACCCAGAAATGAAGGCAGATGCTTAACCATCTGAGCCACCCAAGCGCCCCTGCTGCACATCCTCTCTTAATGAATGGTACTATCCATTGCCCAAAGCCAGAAACTCGGGATTCCTCCTTGACTTCTTTCCAGCCTCTTAATCGTTCTGCCATTTCTCTTTCTCTTCTACCCAAGTTCTTTTCCACCTTCACATGGATTCTCAAATGATTTCTTTAGGGCTCCCCCAACCTCCACACTATAGTGGAATTATCTTACTAGGTAGAAATCTGATGTTAATCATTTTCCTAAAACCCATTCACTCTCCTCCCCCTCAACCCCCCAATTACCCTTTAAAATAACACCCAAACCACTTAATACAGCACCCCACCTACATAAATTGGGCTTTTCTCTTCTTTCTCTTCCCAGCCCAAATTCACCTTTCAGGCTCACATTTCCAACTTTTTACTGGCTAGTCTCTGTCACAATGCTGTTTCTCTTTCCTGGCACATACTTATTTTGTCCTTAAGGACTCAGTTCAGGCATCACCTACCAGGAAGCCTTCTCTGGCCCCGCGCAGGGGCCCACAGCAGGCTGAGGTGTTCCACCCGAGAACACTGGTGCAGGATCTTATACTGTACTGTTTACCTCACTTGCGTCCCACTCTCTTTGGGCAGGGACTGGTGTCTTCTTCACCTTGTAGCATGTACTTGCAAGAGCTCCCCACACGTAACAGGTCCTCAACAAACACTAGGCTTTTTTTCCTTTCTTCCCTTAAATAACTTGGCTAAAGTCCTACAGCTAGAAAGTGGCAGAATGCCATACTATTCTCCAACCCAGACAGGCAGCATCATTTTCACCGGTGACTTGGCTTTGGTACAGGAAAATGAAACATACACTGACCTGGGCAGTGACTGGTGGCCCAGCAAACAAGGCCTTGTATGCAGAAGCAGCAACGGACAAAGCCCCCTTTACCAGTCCTCCAGCAATGCTGCTCCCATGGTGGTGGTGCCTGGGGAAGAAAACCAAATTATCTTCCTAAAAAACACAAACCATTATCTTCCTACAAGCTAATCTGGGCTCTAATCCTTGAAAGAAAATGGATTTCCCTGAGAAAAGAAGTCAGATGTAAAAAGAGAATGTGATCATTTTCCTACTAGTTTTATAGCTACAAAGCTTGGTTTGATGTAGACCCCAGATCTACTGCTGCAAGATAAGGCCTGCAGGAAGACACCCCTCAGGTTAGTATACCAGCCTTCTGTCCCAGCTGAAAATTACAGGGTCAAGGGCACAGAGGGGTGTCAGCAGTCTGTCTCCTTAATTATCATCTCAGAGGATACACTTCCAAAGGAAATGTGATTTTCTGGGCACTGAAGGGAGGAGTGCACCTTGCCACTAATCTGAGATGATTGGGAACAGAGATGCAGGTGTGTCTAAGTAACCATTACTAAGATGATCTTCCTGCCTTCTTTGGTACTAAGGTGAGGTGAATTTGAGAGTACTGGTCTGGAATGTGAACACTTTTTTTTTTAAAGATTTTATTTTTTAAGTGATCTCTACACCCAATGTGGGGCTCGAGCTCACAACCCCAAGATCAAGAGTCACACGCTCCACCGACTGAGCCAGGCAGACACCCCTGGAATGTGAACACTCTTAAATGTAACTGGAGCCCTCTGTTCAGTGTTGCTCACAAGCTTCAGGAGAAATAAGAACAAGAAGGAATGATGGTGCTCCTTCTTTGTCCTCTGGAGGTGGCACATGAGCTTTGAGAAGCTTGTGTAAGCAGAAGCAGTACTAGGATATCCACCTGCTTCTGAAGGAAGAGGCTGCACAGGGTCCAGTTACCTTGAGTGGTCATAGCTCTTCTGTCTGCTGTTTACAAGTCCTGATGAGCCTCTGGGCTCTAAAAGCAAAAGGGCTATTGGTTAGATGCGGCATCCACAAGTGCCTAGTGTTTAACTCATAGTGAGGCGAGTTTTGAGAGGCAAGCAGCAATCTGATCACAGCATTTATTTATTTATTTATTTAAAATATTCGGGAAATTTTGCAGGTGGTTTTTAAGTGATAAGGAGGAACTGTCCAGAATGCAATGCAAGGTGACTGTTTATTTAATCAGAAAAACAAAGCCTATAATCCTATCATACCCATTTATTAGTTTCTAAGTACTTTCAGGTTTTGTTTTTTTGATTAAGAGTGGGAAGTGACTTTGAAGGTCTACTAACAACTTCAAGGTGCTATTCTCCTTATTTTCGATACAACAGCCCCTCAGGTTTTATGACCGTGCTGAACCACTTCAAGGTCACACAGTGAGGAAAGGGGAAGCCAGGCCTGGAACCTAGACTGGTCTAGCTCCAAAGCCTGTGTTCTTTCCACTGCAGCACAATGCCCACCTCTGTGAGGTCTCATTTAATAAATATGAACCTAGAGGACAGAAAAGAATGTGAGGGAGGGCCACAGAAAAAATGCAAGGGCAGGTTTCCAAATAATGCCAAGAATCACAAAGACAGAGTGCCTATTTGTGCTTGGTTTCGTTAGAAAGGAGCACAGAAAAAGACATCAAGCTCAGGCTGGTCGTTACCTCCTCTGATCTGATCGGGGACTGAAGGAACTTCTGGTACGGTAACTGGTAAATCCACTCCTGGGGAACCATCTGGCTGTGCACAAGGAGGGCTCCTTTCAGAAAGACACAATATCAAAAGTCAGCTGAAAAGGCACCTATGGGGACGCTGGAGAAACAGTACACAGGGCACAGCTGTGGCAGATTCTCTACAAAGGCTTCACTTTTCTGCTCCAGATCTCACGTTTGAATGTAGGGATCAGGTGGGAAGGGCTCATTCTACTTCTGGTTTTCCTCTTTAGCTACGGTCAAGCTAGAGAGACCGGCTTGAGTTGGGTCGCTCCCTGCTCCATTAAGTGGTACTAGTTAAGGGAAATGTCTAGCTCCCTGAGAGAGTGGTTTAAATCCTAGTCCAGGCTCCACCATCTGCCATACCATGACAGAACAATGACACACACAGATCAGGAGATAATGAAAAATAATTGCTCTCTGGTTTTAGAATACATTTTTTTCATAACAGTTTAAACTTCCTATTATACTTTGGGTTGACATTAAGAATGAGTTTTGCTGCCTTTACCCATGAGTCAATAAAGTGGGGAAGGAAACACAACTTTTATTCATCTAAATTCTGACTTTCCTATGGGAAAAAGTCTCTTCCCATGCTGACCAAAAAAAAAAAAAAAAAAAGAGAGAGGGAGTCGTTTTCTCCCTATGCCACCTGTGAAGAACAGCCCAGCTGAGGGGGGTGTGGATAGTACCTGGACAGCTGTGGTGGAGGCCCCACCACCTCTGGGATGAGGGGTACTGTGTCCAGAGTCTGTGAGGTCATGAGGATGTCGCTGATGCTCTGCTCCTGCAGCTGGTTCTCCCCTCCAGTGAGTCTCTCCCCAGCCTCAACCCCAGGTTCGCCTTCAGCCCCTCGCTCCAGGCCTGGCTGTGAGAGTGCAGAGCTGTACATGGAGTCGCCCAGGGGGCGACTGGTATCAAAGCACTCAGGCAGGATGATGATGTAATCCTCTGAAGAAGTAGAGGACTGACTCTGAACTTCATCTCTGAGTTCATCCTGCTCTTCCTCTTCCTCCTCCACAACAGCTTCTTTGGCGCTATGGACAACCACCTCCCGCTCATCTCCAAGTGGTCCCTCTTCAGGGGAGGCAAATTTCACTAAAGGACGAAAGCAATCCATTTTAAGCTATAAACCAAAAGCAACTCCTAGTGCTACCCTTACCTGATAAAGCCTTGTGGGTCACGAGCTACAATCATGAAAGCCAGAGGAGGGGGATGGCCAGAGGGCAAGGCTGCCCGTGAACCACTAATGGCCACATTCTAAGTCTGAAGCCTAGGCAAAGCCAGAAAGAACTGAAGCTCACGAGGTACAGAGAAACACCAAGGCTTCTGAGAAGCACCATGAATCTTAAAGACTAATCAAAACGGATATATTAGCTAAGGGTGCTATAACAAGAGAAAACATTAGGTGGTGAGTACTGCAGGACTGTATGCCTACTTTCCTCCCTTTCTTTGCTAGGTAAGGGATAGTCATGGCAGAAAATCAGCAAAACAAGGATGAGGGAAAAAGAGATACCTATAATCCTATCAGACATAACTACTGTAAACATTTTTTGTTATGCATTTGTACATAAGTCTGGGGGGGAGGGGGAAATGAGTGTGTGTATTTTAAAAAGAAGTGAGACAAATCGTATTTAAAAGTATAGGTCTTGGGACGCCTGGGTGGCTCAGTCTATTAGGCGTCTGCCTTGGGCTCAGGTCATGATCCCAGGGTTCTGGGATCGAGTCCCACACTGGGCTCCCTGCTCAGTGGGGAGCCTGCTTCTGCCTCTGCCTGCCGCTCCCCCTGCTTGTGCACGCTCTCTCTCTCCCTGACAAATAAATAAAATCTTTAAAAAAAATAAGTAGAAGTAGAGGTCAAATTTTATTATAATAAGCACCAGAAATTTTCCCATATTATTTTGATGCACTAGAATTTGAAGTTTTGGATAGTTCTTGAAATACATCGTATGGTCTCTACCTATCCAACACCTAGAAGTTTCTGTTATAAAGGAAATTAATTACAGCAGAATTTAACCTTGGGAAACTTAGTTTGGTATTCATGCTTCTGCCCACTGTTTCCTGGACTGTGTCCTTGGAGAAAGGACACAACTACAGCTGCCAGTGCAGGTCTCTGCTGAAGAACTCAGTCAACTTACAGGAACACTCCTCAGTGCAGAATTCAGGCAGCAGAAAGCAGCTGCTATAGTTCTGCCCCTGAGAAAGGGTGAAGCTGGGACATGGTGGCTGCTTTGCTTCTGAGGCTATAATTACAACGGTCAGGTACAGTGTGTGGAGTTTACAGAAACCACCATGATCCAAATTCTAACAAAGACCACCCAACCGCCACTCTCAGTGACGAAGAGCCCTTCTTCCTATTCAGGTTGGGCAGTCACAATTCAATCAGTGCCCTGCTAGCCGGGGGAACTCGGGGACACTCACTGTGCAGGGACTTCTGTCTGCAAGGTGGGTTGTGATCCGGGGCAGCATCCAAGGTAAGGGATCGGATTACAGTCTCACACACGAATTGGGTCCCACTCAGGTCATCTTCTGCTTCCTCCACTGAGGCAATGTTCGGAGCCTTCCTCTTCACTGACACTGTGGGATCTGAAAGACAAAATGAGATGCTACAGAAAACCCACTGAGATGCTAAGGTAAGTGTAGGAGGGAGTTTGTGTGAAAATGGTGTAATACGGCAGGGGACAATGCATACACTTGACAAATATTTAACCCCTTACCGGGAAGCACTTTAAATCCCGCCCCTTCGCTCTCTTCCTGTATCTGCCCCAAGCCTGGCTTCTCTATTAAAGGATTGTCATGCGGCAGAGGAGACATGCAGGGAGTCATATCTGGAGAATGAAGACAGAAGAACCATCAACCAAAAAAAAAAAAAAAAAAAGCAACACATCATTAATGGTGTCTAGAAGCAACAGCTCACAGGCTTCTTGCCTCCTGCAGGGCTGAAATAAATCTAGGTATGCTTCAAGGTCTGTTGTAAAGAATTTCTCCAGACCATTAGGTGTGGAAGTATTTCAGATCAATGAATACAAGAAGGGTCACAGTCGTCTGGCCTGAGAAACCATGGCCAAGACACAGAACCAGGAATGTAAAGGAATAAAAGGACATAACATTTAGAGAAAAATGAAGACCCGCCCCCCAAAGATTTTAAGTAATCCCTACACCCAACATGAGGCTTGAACTCACAAACCCAAGACCAAGAGCCATACGTTCCACTGAATGAGCCAGCCAGGTGCCTCAAGGGTCCCTTTATGGTGGAGAAGCCTTGCACAAACATGTATTGCTGACTCTGACAGACAACAGGGAAAAGGAGGAAAATGGACCCATGGGTGCAGTTTTAATGTCACGCTGTAAGAGAAATCCTTGCCATGTATTTCCTCGGAATAAGATTCTCACTACCAGGGTCTACGATGTAGCACTTTTGCATCTGTTAATAAAATAAACAACATGGGTTGAATGACATTCTTACCCACGGGAGTATTGTGGGGCACTCTCTCCAATTCTTGGACAATGTTTATATCCAACAGCTCAAAGGACAGCAGGTCCTGAGGACAAAAAGGGCAACATTAGGCTACTTGCAGTGGATGTTGGAGCCAGGTTTTGTCTGAGGGGCCTTGTAGGCCATTGAGCTCCACACCTTCCTGGACTCTGTTCAAATTCATGCCTCACACCTCAGTCAAGTGAAATCAAGATGAATGAAGTGGGAACTAGATGTCCAAATAACCAAGTGGCAGGAAAGAGAGAAAACGCAGTGGGGGTGAAAGTGAACCCGAAAAGCAGAAACGCAGAGGCAACTAAAGGGAAGCTGTGGGGAAGCCCAAGATTGAGTTCCTGATTCAGGAGAAACATTTAGAGGCCTGCTTCCACAGGCGATCCCCCTGCCACTCAATGCATCTGACTCGATCCAAGTGGGCAGATCTCTAACTCACTGAGCACCGCCTGTCGCTATACCACCTTCTCAACAAGGGTAAGGACTCTTCCTCCACTGCCTTCTGTCCCTTGCCCCCCAAAGTGCTCAATCTTCCACCTGGGCAGTCAGAAGGTCCACGGATGGGATATAAAGCTCCCTCTCGCTGGCAACATTTTTTGTCTTCTGTGTGATGCAGGTTCCTGTTCCTTTGGTCTGCTCAGTCGCTTCATCAAGCTGAATTTCTTCTTTAGCCAGAAGAAAAGTTTCCTATACAGACAAACCATTGGGACAAATTTTAGGCCCTCAACTGAACTCAAAAGGAAAACTGATAGCTGCCTCCCTAAAAACCAAAACACTGCTGCATCTTGTTTCGAGATCATCTTAGACTTACGGAAAAGTTGCAAAAATAATACAGTCTGTTCACTTACTATCCCCTTCACCTAGCTTCCTTTAATGAGGAGTTAGATTAACCATAGTAACAACTGTCAAAAGCAGGATGTTAACTTTGGTTAACTAAATCTAAGCAGTAAAATGCTCTAAAAAACAGTGCTCCACCGCCTGGGTGCGGGTAGAAAGAAAAAGAAAAAAGTGCCCCAGTAATAAAGGGAAGTTGCTTAAAAAAACTGCACCAACTAAAAACAAGGGCAAGACTTCCTTAGTATTTAGGGAACACACGCATGGGATGTTCGGGAGAGAGGAGTGCTAAGGAGCAAAGCCATCAGTCCGGCCGCTCAACAGGCCAGGCAGTTCCGTCTTCCCACGTGCAGCAGAGGCTGGCCAAACTTCATTACAAAGAGATACAAAAGCATTGAGGAATGCCTGCACCAAGATCCTAAGGACATGCCAACAAAGCCCAAGGAATGGGCCCAATGGAAGCATACTGGCCTGTTAGGGGGAGGAGCTACCCTTTCCTGATTTCTGGAGGAACGACCAGCTGTGAGTGGGCTGTTGTAGCGTTAGTCTCCCCTTCCAATGCTCACCTCTTGCTGGCAGGTGAGCTCATTAGCTTTGCTTGAGCGAATCATGCCCTTTTCAATGTTCTCAGGGCTCTCTGTAGAGGGGAAAGGATCCACAATGATACTGCACCAGATCCGAGGCCCAAACTGCTGGCCTTTGTGAGAAAGACGCCAATGGGAAGTGTACGTTCCCTCCAAGGCTGGTGCGATGAACTCCACAGACACAACCCCCACATGGCCGGCCTTCAGGCAGGGAACCAAAACATCCTTCTTTTCTGTAGAAGCCAAAGTTAGGTTTCCCCACATGAACTTGAGCTGAAAACAACAAGGATAAGAGAAAGAAAGCTTGTCAGCTTTCTGTCACTTCAAATCACGTCATCTTCATTCCGTGGGGGGAGAAAATACCTTTGTGTCTCCACTCCATTTGACATTTCCGGTATTTTTCATCCTCCAGTGTTTGATAAACTTGGTTCCTGGTTGAAGGTGAGTCCCATCAGGCAAATTCTCATCAACAAATGCTGCACTGAGGGTCGGCATAACCGGGGCACAGGGCTGCAAAGGAAGCCTGAACAGAAATTCAGACAGTCACTTATGTTGGGTATGATGGCTTCTGAATATCTAACACTGTGGTTCAAGAGGCTGAGAGTGACACAATGTACTGATGCATTTGCCTTAAAAATAATACTAATGAAGATGCCTGGCTGGCTCAGTCAGTGGAGCATGCAACTCTTGATCTAGGAGTTGTAGGTTTGAGCCCGACGTGGGGGTACAGATTACTTATAAAACCTTTAAAAATAATAATACTAATAAAATTTTTGAAAAAACAAGACAGAGGAGCACCTGGGTGGTTCAGTTGGTTGGGCATCCAAGTCTCGATTTCAGCTTGGGTCATCTCGGGGTTGTGGGATTGAGCCCCGTGTTGAGCTCCATGCTCCATGGGGAGTCTGCTGGAGATTCTCTCCCGCCACCCCTCCTCCCACACTCTCACTCTCTCAAAAAAATAATTGATTTTATTTGTTTATTTGAGATAGAGAGAGAAAGAGTGTGCGAGTGCACACAAGCAGGTGGGGGAAGGAGGCAAATGGAGAGGGAGAAGCAGACACCTTGCTTAACACAAAGCCCGACATGGGGCTCAATCCTAGTACCCCAAGATCATGACCTGAGCTCAAGTCAGATGCTTAACTGACTGAGCCACTCAGGTGCCCCATAAATAAATAAATCTTAATAAATAAATAAATAAAAATAGAAAGACAGATTTGGGGCACCTGGCTGGCTCATTTTGTAGAGCATGCGACTCTTGATCTCTGGGTTGTTAAGTTTGAGCCCCACGTTGGGTGTAAAGGTTAGTGAAAATAAAATCTTAAACAACACAACAATAAACACCACCAAGACAAATCTTACTCCTGAACTGAAAAGCTCTGGTGAGGATAAGCATCCATAAATAAAAGAACTGGAGAGTCAGGCTCTTCAAATCCCAACTGCCTCCACTGAAGAGAGGTCATACCATCCAGTTTGGAACCTTACGGGCTGCTCTAAGAGTCAACAATGACCACCAAACCACCCTTTACGAATGCTAGGATCAGAGAATGGGAAGTTTTAATTTTTTTTAAGATTTATTTATTTGAGTGAGAGAGCGAGCTCGCGTGCATGCTAGGGAGTATGCAGAGAGGGAGAGAGAAACTTCAGCAAACTCCCCACTGAGTTTGGAGGACTGACGCGGGGCTTGATCTCAACACCCTGAGATCATGACCTGAGCCAAAGTTGGATGCTTAACTTGACTGAGCCACCCAGGCGCCCCTAGCATGGGAATTTTTAAGAGTTTGGGTGTTAGGAACTGCCGATAAGTAAGAGAAAACCTGGCTGAAGTTCCAATTTTGGAAGGCTGAACCTCCAGCCTTGGTGCCCGTCCTGGCCCCGGGCTTACATCAGGGTATTCGATTGCAGCAGGCTCTCGGGCCGGCCCAAAGGGGACCTGGGGCTCTGGAGTCCATGGATGGAGCTCCACAGATGAATCTTCCTGTGGAGTTTCAGCTGCTTTTTGAGTTCCTTGACCTCTGCCTTTCGCTGCTTCTTCTCAGCTCGCAACCTTTGCTTTTCTGCTTTAAGAAAATTCTTGTCGACCTGTTTCTGGAGCCTGTGAGGTAACAAATGAAAAGTCTTAAAAAACAAACCTCATAAACAAATCTTGAAGCTATTTTAAGCCACTCGTAGCCTCCATCAGTGCCAGCTTCTAGCTTAACTTTCTTTCTACAGTTCTCATTTCTGTCTCATTAGCTTCGGCTCATCGTCCCCATTGTCACACATCAACTGGAAATGCCCAAGAACTAAGGAGACTGCAGTTCTGTGATTCATGCCCCATCACCACAACCAAGATGCCCATCCGAGAACAAGCCTCCCGTGTACTTATGGTTTTACCTGGCTTGTTCCAGAGCAGCAGGGAGACGAGGGGCAGGGAACCTCGGATGAGAGAACGCTTCAGAAGAACCCACCACAGGTCTCCGCAACTTCAGCAGGATGTGGTTGGAGTCATGGGCATATGGCCCGGATTCACAATCTTCACAGATATTGTAGGATGGGCACAGGCTGTGGGGAAAAGCATGGCAAGTGGGAAGTACCAGAGGTAGTGAGAGAGGAGACCAGACTTCCATACTGGCTATATTCCTAGCTAGGTGGTAACCTGAGCATGTCACCTGGCCATGCCCTGTCTCAAGTTTCCTTATTAATAAAATGAAGGTAACAGCACTTAATATGTATCCATTTCAAAGGAAAATCTATGGGAGAAAACAAGACATGAAGGCATATGGAACAACAGGGAGAAGATAATCCCTGGTGATATAATTTTGTTTTGGGGAACATAACTTCATCTGGCTCTGTCAGTTCAAATGTATATCCAAACACATCAACAATCTGAATAGTTACCTTTTTTTTTTTTTTTAAAGATTTTATTTATTTATTTGACAGAGAGAGACACAGCGAGAGAGGGAACACAAGCAGGGGGAGCTGGAGAGGAGAAGCAGGCTTCCCGCCGAGCAGGGAGCCCGATGCGGGGCTCGATTCCAGGACCCTGGGATCATGACCCGAGCCGAAGGCAGACGCTTAACGACTGAGCCACCCAGGTGCCCCTGAATAGTTACCTTTCAAATAGTATTTCTTGTGGGTGACGAATAGCTGGTTTCCAATCTAGAGCTTCTATCTATGTGTGATGCTCAGAGAGAGCGTATGCCCAATTTCCCTCTACCTCTCCAGAATGCCAGGAAGGCCTGTTCAGAGGTCTTCTAACAGCTCCGCGTTCCGAGGGGACCGCTCACCTGCACTGGTAGCGCACACCGATGATCCTCCTCTGGCAGCTGCTGCAAGCAATATGCCAGTTGAACTGGTTTTCTGGCAAAAACAGTGTTTCCTCTGAAATGGGCACTGAGACTTCTGATGGACAGGAACCCAAGGATGGGTTCTGGAGGACTAGCTTCTCGTGTAATTTCTGTTCAAGTTTCTCAACTGTTTCTTTAACCACTTGCTCTCTGAACTAGAATACAGAAGATGGGAAAAAAGCCTCAGCTCCAACATTGGAAAAAAGCCTGAAGATATCAAATAGACCAGAGACCTTACTGTCTCTGGTATAAGAACATCATAAACAGCTAGTAGCTACTGACTGAATGGACAGAGATGTAGCGAAAGGAGGTCTATTCTTTCCACATGTACACTGGTTCGAAGGGGATACCAAGAAATCGTTTTGATGAGTAAATTGTTATCTAACCTCTTCCTTCTCAAGCATAGAGACTTGTTCCTTTCCCTCATCCTTAGAATGAGGCTCCCTCTTTTTCCGATACATCCCTGTAGAAGTTAGGAGCTTTCTGGACTAGTACTGCTCTAGTTTGGAAATGATTAGCTATTCTCATTCTCCTGCACCAGAGGCAGCAGACATCTGGGTTCAGCTTTCTATTCCTCCCACACTCCACCTGTGCCAACACGGCTGCTAAAACCCACACCAGAGAGAACACTCACTGTCTCCAGGTAGCTTGTGAACCAGTCTGGGGGCTTGTCTTGAGGCTGGTCTGCGTCACGGGGAGCAAGTGGAAACCGCTGCAAGGAAACACAACCCAAGATCTTGGAGGGTGCCTTTTTTTCCTGTTTAAGATAATTATTTTTTCAAAAAGATTTTGATTTTTTTTTTTTTTTTTTAAGTAATCTCTACACCTAACATGGGACTCGAACTCACAACCCTGAGATCAAGAGTCACATGTTCTACCAACTGAGACAGCCAGGCACCCTTGTTTAAAATCATTTTCCTGAAATGCAATACTTCGAAGTTTCTTTTGTCAGGTAACAGAAATGTATGGTCAAAAAAACCCAATAAAGAGTATGACAAGGTACAAAAGGAAAACAAAGTCTCTATTATCACCCTCTTGCCCCTTCTCCAGAAGTAAGCAGTTACCAGTTTCAGAAAGTCAGGCAGAGATGGTCATAGTAACTCCCAAATCTTTGATGGACAGCTCAAATGTTACATCAGAGACAATGAGACCTAAGGCTCGAAAAACTATGTAGAGACAGGTCCATTCCCTTCATACCTGGGCTGTAGGCCCCTCTGGGGTCTTCATGTCTGATCCTAAGACCCTCACCAGTGACGAATAATGTGCAAGTGGCTTCTTCCCTGCCCTCACGACTGGCCGCTTTTCTGGTACAGCTGGTGGTGGGGCTTCGTGGACTTGCATCTGCAGTTGGTTTCCCTGCTTCACTGCCATCTGAGAGGGTACGTTACGAAATAAAGACATATCACGTGATTCTCCTTTCCCAAATGAAATCTCAAAGACATCTGAACACAAGGGGTATGGTGATTTATGCTGAAAATATTAGAATTTACCTTTATTTTATTAAATCTAATGGCATATACTATGCTAATAGTCATCCTGCTGTTTTTTTTGCCCAAAGTGTTAACTAGGAATGGTTTTATTATCAAAAACACAAAAGTAGGTTTAGGACAGCACTTTATTAGGTGAGATGTTCTCATTAACTGGGTTACTACTTTTCTGTTGAACTGGTTTTTATGTATGACCCCCCTTCTGGGTTTAAAAAAATTTTTATTTATTTATGAGAGAGCGAGCGAGCATGAACAGGGAGAGGGGCTGAGGGAGAGAGAGAAACAGACAAACCACTGAGCAGGGAGCCTGACGTGGGGCTTGATCCCAGGACCCTGGGATCATAACCTGAGCTGAAGGCAGATGCTTAATCAACTGAGCCACCCAGGTGCCCCATCCCACTTATGGATTTTAACCTCAACTTTTCAAAAAAGTCAATCCCAGACTACCAGAACCCAGGAAACTTAAAAGTTATATCCTATAATTAAGCGTTTATTTTTCCATTAAGAATAGTATTTTGGAAAATATGCTTGGGTGGCTACCTCTTTTTGAAGAGCATCTTCTTAAAAATCCTATTTTGAAAACTCTACTTCAGGGAACATTTGAGGTTCCATGAAGGTACTCCAGTGTCCAAGAAGAGATTAGGGGTCAAGTCCATCTGTTTCTAGATCTCCCCACTTGTCACCCAGTGACAAGAACTATTTTTTAATCTATTTTTACATATTAAGACTTAAGCTTCCATTTAAAAATAGCATTCTATGGTCAAAAAGTTTGAAAGGTATTATTTTAAGATCAGGGATCAGCAAATTTTCTTAAAGGGCCACATAATAAATATTTTAGGTGTGCAGGGGCGCCTGGGTGGCTCAGTTGTTCAGTGTCTGCCTCCAGCTCAGGTCATGATCTGAGGGTCCTGGGATCGAGCCCTGCATCGGGCTCCCTGCTCTGCGGGAAGCCTGCCTTTCCCTCTCCCACTCCCCGTGCTTGTGTTCCCTCTCTTGCTGTCTCTGTCAAAAAAATAAAATCTTAAAAAAAAAAAAAAATTTTTTTTTAGGCTTGCAGGCCATACAGTTTCTTCTCAAGTCTGCACAAAAGCAGCCACAAACAATATGTAATAGGAATGGCTGGGTTCCAATAAAACTTTATTTATAAAAACATATGCCCAGCCCACTGGCTAGTTTGCCAGCCCCTATTCTAGACCATAAACCAAGAAGCTGGTAGTAAAATGTATCTATATAGTCTGTGGAAAAAAACTGCTCAAGAAAGGACTATAATGAAATGTGTCAAAATATAAACATGGGATCTCATTATAGCAAGTACTATGTAAAAATGTATATAAAAAGTCTTGCTTCTTGAGACAGGGCAGGCTTAAACAACATCTAGACTCCCGAGGTCTGAGATTTCTTTCTTTTTTTTTAAAGATTTTAGTTGAGGGGTGCCTGGGTGGCTCAGTTGTTAAGCATCTGCCTTCGGCTCAGGTCATGATCCCAGCATCCTAGGACTGAGCCTCGCATCCGGCTCCCTGCTCTGCGGGAAGCCTGCTTCTCCCTCTCCCACTCCCCCTGCTTGTGTTCCCTCTCTCGCTGTGTCTCTGTCAAATAAATAAAATCTTAAAAAAAAAAAAAAAAAGATTTTAGTTGAGAGAGAGTGCGTGAGCGTGTGCACTGGAGCACAAGTGTGTGTGTGGGGGGAGGAGCAGAGGGAGAGGGACAAGCAGGCACCCTGCTCCGCAGCCATCAACGTGGGGCTCGATACCAGCACCCTGAGATTATGACCTGAGCCGAAGGCAGAAACTAAACCGACTGAACCACCCAGGCATCCCCCGAAGTCTGAGATTTCTGACTAAACAGGTAAACAGTGATTATGGGAAAGACAGAAGAGTTTTGAAGCCCACACACTTTTTTTGAGTGAAATTACTGTAGCTTCTGAGAATAGGGAAAGAGAAAAGCCAGGAGTTGGTAAAGGGTGAAAGGGTGTGGGGGACAGCATGTTACAACACCTTAAAAGCAAAAAGGAAATGGGGCAGCTAGGTGGCTCAGTCAGTTAAGCATCCGACTCTTGATTTTGGTTGGCTCAGGTTGTGATCTCAGGGTCATGAGATCGAGCCCCAAGTTGGGCTCCACGCTGCGTGTGGAGCCTGCTTAAGATTCTCTCTCTCAGGGCGCCTGAGTGGCTCAGATGGTTAAGCGTCTGCCTTCGGCTCAGGTCATGATCCCAGGGTCTTGGGATCGAGCCCCACATCGGGCTCCTGGCTCAGCGGGGAGCCTGCTTCTCCCTCTCCCTCTGCCTCTCTGCTCATGCTCTCTCTCTGTCTCAAATGAATAAAATCTTAAAAAAAAAAAAATTCTCCCTCTGCCCCACCCCATCGCTCCCCGTGCACTCTCTCAAAAAAAAAAAAAAAAAAAGGCAAAGAGGAAATAGGAAGACCACATGAAAACTGGGAAGAAGGAAATTGTGAAGCATGAGATTACTCAGAGTATCTCAACTAAGAGAAACCAGGGTGGGGCCCGAATGTCCAAAACCAAGAGACAGCTGGTAAATAAGAATTTCTGAATAAAAACCAAGAAGACTGGCTAAACTGTTGAATCCAGTGGCACCCACAATGGCGATTTCGACCAGGCAAGAGAAAGGGTTAAACCAGCTCCCAATTTAAAACAATCTTGCCTTGGGGCACCTGGATGGCTCGTTAAGCATCAGACTTTTGATCTCAATTCAGGTCTTGATCTCAGGATTTTGAGTTCAAGCCCCACCTTGGGCTCCACAATGGGCGCTCCATGATGGAGCCTACTTAAAAAAAGAGAATCTTGGGGCGCCTGGGTGGCTTAGTCGTTAAGCATCTGCCTTTGGCTCAGGTCATGACCCCGGGGTCCTGGGATCGAGCCCTGCATCAGGCTCCCTGCTCAGCGGGAAGCCTGCTTCTCCCTCTCCCACTCCCCCTGCTTGTGTTCCCGCTCTCCCTGTCTCTCTCTCTCTGTCAAATAAATAAATAAAATCTTTAAAAAAAAAAAAAGAGAATCTTCCCTTTCCCTCCCTAGACCAAAAGTGATTGTGGAAAAGAGTTTAGTCGTGGATTAGAAGTTCATAAAGGATAGTCAAACTTTAAAGAAAAAATCTTAATTACAAAGGTGGTAATGAAGGGACAGCTGGGCACACCTTAAAGAAGTGACCTTGAGGAATGCTCTAAATCATTATTGACAAACAAGAGGTGAACTCAATAGTTTGTACCTTAAATTCTCCTGCATTATCCTGTAACATTCTATAGGAAACAAGGTAAAGGAAGACGAAAAGTGTGGACCAGAAAGCATCATTTCAGTTATTATTATTTTTTTAAGTAGGCTCCACATCCAGCGTGGAGCCCAGTGAGGGGCCTGAACCCATGGCCCTGAGATCAAGACCTGAGCTGAGATCAAGAGTCAGATGCTCAACCAAATGAGTCACCCAGGAGCCCCTCTTTGTATTTTTAAATGCTACAATGGTTATACCAAGACCAAAAATGAGAGGAAACAATAACTAGAAAAGAATCTTTATATCAGGAGCTGCCTGGCTGAGTGGTAAGCCCTACTCATCACATTCTCTCTAAAAATCTGTTCTGCTGGGATGCCTGCGTGGCTCAGTTGGTTAAGCATCTGCCTTCGGCTCAGGTCATGATCCCAGGGTCCTAGGATCGAGTCCCATATCAGGCTCCTTGCTCAGCAGGGGGCCTGCTTCTTCCTCTGCCTCCTGCTCCCCCTGGTTGTGCTTTCTCTCTCTCTCTCTCTGACAAATAAATTAATAAAATCTTAAAAAAGAAATAAAAATCTGTTCTGCTGTGTTTCATTAATGTCTGCCCATGGCTACTGGAATTCAGGTTCTAGTTTTAATAAATTTTTTAAAAAAGATTTTATTTATTTATTTGTTTGTTTGCAAGAGAGGGAGAAAGCACAAGCAGGGGGAGGTGCAGAGGGAGAAGCAGGCTCCCCACTGAGCAAGGAGCCCGATGCAGAGCCTGATCCCAGGACCCTGGGATCATGACCTGAGCCGATGGCAGCTGCCTAACCGACTGAGCCACCCAGGCACACCTAGTCAGTAAATAGTTTTAAAATTATTTGAAAATAAGATGAAATGATCAATGATCCTTACCTTAAGTGCTTCTTCATACTCTCCTAAAAAGACAAAGAACATATACTGTGATATTTCTTCACCAGCCCAAAGATTCTATTTAAGTACAGCCAATCCTTACTTTTAAGGATTTTTTTGCTTACAATCCTTATACATGAACAGCTGCTACCTTTTTGCTGACAAACTCCCTTCCGATCCCATTGTAAATAGAAACTACTTGTAGATTAGTTCTCTCTCTTAAATTCCCCTCTTTCTGCTACTGGAGCCTTCCAGCTACTGAAACCTCAACCCAGCGGCCTCATACTAGGTTTAGGGAAGCTCAGGACTCATGAGAGTTCATGCATATTGTTAATACAGGCAGGCCTCCAACATACTGCAGGTTTGGTTCCAGACCACTACAAAAGTGAATATCGCAAAAAAGCAAGTCAAATGAATTTTTCTGTTTTCCAGTGAATATAAAAATTATGTTTATACTATCTGCAATCTATTAAGTGTGTAATAGCATTATGCCTAGAAAAAAAAAGGTACATACCTTAATTTAAAAAAATACTTTATTGCTAAAAAATGCTAACCATCATTGGGGTTTAGCAAGTCGTAATTACTGATCACAGATCATTATAATATATATAATAACAATGAAAAAGTTCGAAATATTGAGAGAATTGTCAAAATGCGACACAGAGTGAGCAAATGCTGTTGGAAAAAGTGATGCAGGGTTGCCATAAACCTTCAATTTGTAAAAAAAAAAAAAAAAAAAATTAGAGCTGGTTAAAATAAGCTTTGGGGGGGGCTAGCCTGGGAGCCTATTCTTCAAAGAGAACATTGTTCCTGTGGGAAAAGGTGCTCCAAGCTCTGAACAATCAACCATCTTATAATTAAATTCTGGAATACCATTTTATATGTTTGTAAGTTGACAGTAATATATATACCAAGTCAGGGACAAAGGCAACACCAGGAGAACAGAGTTGTATGTGTTGAACTGGGAGGCATATTTTCAGAAGATTACCATCTTAAATATAAGAGAACCTTCCATTAAAGCTGTCCTAGGGTCCAATCAAACGCACTAATCTACATACAAAAAACTGCTACAAAATAAAAATCCGCTATGTATCTAATGCCGATGGCTGAGTGAATCAGGTGTCAATTTACTGCATACTAAATTCCACTCTAAAATAAATACTGCAGCAAGATCTGAGTGGAAGTGGAAGTGTATACACTCATGAACAGACTAAAGCTTTTAAATATGGCTGAACAGGTTCTCTCAGGAACTCACCTTGACTATTGATGGATACCTGTAAAAGGACAAAAGCAACAGTGAATATAAACTTCCTGTCAGTTGAACATTTTTGTTACTAGGACCAGCCTCACAGATAAGATGCACAATCTCAGATTGGGGGTCAGCTTTTCCATTATCATGAACTAATTGTGAATAATAATTAAGGACTTTTATTGCTTAACTCCTGTATCCTCCTTATATTTCAGGTACATTAAGAGGCAACATAATACAGTGGTTAAGAGCCTGGGCTCTGGAGCCAGAAGGTAGGGAATGAACCGCTACTCTACTATTTCCAAGCTTTTGTGCTTCTGGGCAAGTTACTTAGCCTCTCTGGGCCTCAGTTCCCTTATGGGTAAAAGATAGATAATAACATAACACCTAATACATAGTAGTGTTGTTAGTCTGACATGTAACCACTCGATAAAGGTTTGCCATTATTTTTATTATTATAAACTAAATGGCAGCTTGTAAGATATTTGAACTGTATCACTATATAGTTTTAGAAGTTATCTCTCAAGTTTCCTTCTTCAATGTTGCTTCCTTATTTCTTAACTCCATCTCAGATGCCGCTGTCAGCTCAGAACATGCAATTATCAAGTACATTTAAACCACTACACAATGAAAAAAACACTAGTCTGAACTTTTCAATCCACCATCACTCTTGAGAAATAAGATCCCTATTCTGGATACCTGGCCATGGGTACCGTCATATACTTTACCTCTTCATTTTCCTCATCCAGGTATTTTATTTGAATAGTGGTCAGATCAAATGAAACTTTTACCTGCAAATGAAATGTACATGCTATATGATCAAGATATCAAAAAGGCAGGTTGTAACAGAAACCCAGAAGTCATAAAAGAAAGGATGGGCATATTTCATTATGTAAAAATCAAACATTTAAATGGCATAAAAGAAAAAAACCATGAACAAAGTCAAAAGACAAAGAATAGTGGGGGGGTATTTACAACTCATAACAAAGGGTTATTATCTGCAATACACAAAGACCATCTGCAAAACTGCTAATTGTTAAGATCAACACAACCCAGGTAAAAGGGGGCAAAAATGTATAGAGATTTCATACAAGAGAAACAGTTGTGCCCAACAAATATATGAAAAGATGTTCAACCTTAATGGTAGTCAGAACAATGTAAATTTAAGCAATGAGATGTCATCTCAACAGAATGGTGAAAAAAGTTTAAAGCCATAATTTCCAATGTTGTCAAAAATCCAGGGTATTGTCATACATTTCTTTTATTTTTTAAAGATTCTATTTGAGAGAGACAGACGGCACAAGGAGGGGTAGCAGCAGGCAGAGGGAGAAGCAGGTTCCCTATTGAGCAAGGAGCCTGATGTGGGACTTGATCCGAGGACCCTGGGATCATGACCTAAGGGTAAGGCAGGAGCTCTAAAGCCAGGTGCCCCTTGTCATACATTTCTATGAGGTGCTACAATTGTTCTGCAAAGCACCTGGCAGTATCTATTAGAATTTAAAATTACAGGTATTGTGACCCATTAATCTCTCTTTGGGAAACTATCCTACAGAACAGTGCATAAGTTATAAAGACAAAGAGATCTCTCCCGTAGTTTATTATACAATGGTAAAAAGCAAAACAACAACAACAAAAAAACCCTTTTTTTGAGGGCACTGAGTAAGTGAAATAACAACAATGAACTCATAGATACAGACAACACATTGGTGGTTGCCAGAGGCGGGGGTGGGAGGTGGATGAAATGGGTGAAGGTGGTCAAAGGTACAAACTTCAGTTATAAAACAAATCCTGGGGATGTAATGTACAGCATGGTAAATACAGTTAATAATACTGTGCTGTATATCTGAAAATTGCTAAGAGAGTAGATCTTAAAAGTTCTCATTACAAGAAAAAAATTGTAACTATGTGTGGTGACAGATGTTAGCTAGACTTATTGTGATCATTTTGCAATCTATACGAATAGAACTGTTATGCTGTACACCTGAAACCTATATGTTATAGGGCAATTATACCTCAATTAAAAAAAAACTAGATACAATCTTTCAGTAAGAAATAGTTAAATTATGGTAGGACAATATCAAAATATTGTAGACAATCCATAGCTTTAAAAAGGATGAGCTCAGATCCTTATCTATTGATCGAGAACTCTCTGTAATATACTGTTGGGGAAAAAGAGCACACTGCAGAATTATGTTTATAGTACGATCCTAGGACGAAATCTGTATGAACATGGAAAATGTGGATAAGTATATACAGAGCTGTTAACACTGGTTACCCCAAAGAGGCGGGAATAGTGGATGGAAGGAGGAAGGAGTAGAAAGATAGTAACTTTTTCTTTATATATATTTGGATTGTTTCACTTCTTATAATGGGCACGTATTACCCTTGTATAATTTAAAATTTACAATAAAGAAAAAAGTTCAACTCATTTAACTACTAGAAAAAGAACACTAACTGTGTTTAATTTTCAGATCATTTGACAAACAGACCCAACTTTCTGGATAACCACCTGTTTAGAACAGTATAAAGAAATAATTGCTGGAAGACAGAGAACTAGATCAGATCATCTTGTGAAGTCTCCCCACCTTTTTTTTTCCTTTTTAGTTATCATTCCACATAACCAAATAAAAGCAGGCTTTTACCAGAGTTTCGTTGGATAAACACAGTTGTGTAGGAAGTAAAACATTCACCACTGCAAACCAAACAAAAACAGAAGAGTACAAAGGGCAAACCAAGAGGAAGAAAGGCACTGACAACAACACAAGAACAGATGAGTAGTTAAGCACCTGTGGGAGTTTTTCTGCTCAACTTTTTTTTTTTGTAAGTAGGATCCAGGCCCAGTGTGGAGCCCAATGCAGGGCTCGAACTCACTACTCTGAGATCAAAACCTAAGCTGAGATCAGGAGTCAGATGCTTAACCAGCTGAGCCACCCAGGTACCCCACTGCACAACTTTTAGATACTCAACCTCTGACCTAGCAATAAAAACGATTAGCTTGCAAAACATAGGTTATATCCTTGGTGGTTCACAAACCACAGGAACATATCTGCTCTCAGGCAGAACATTTAGCTGGGGCCTGGTTAGGGTGAGGCCCACACCAATTCATTCCTCATGCTGTTTCTAAAATAAACAGTTTTTAAAAGTCCTAGCTGCAAATTAAATAATTTGTTTGTACCCTGGGGGGTGGTGGTGATGGTGGTGCACATCTATATGAATACTGAACCCCTGTCAAAGGTAATTTTCCAAAAGGCCTAAAAAAGGCAAATATGACAGCTATGAAACAACACAGCTAAAAATAGCTACCTTTGAAAAAATTACGCTTAAAGGATGGAGAAAAAAGTAACACTCACCATAGCTTCGACATCAGCCCAAGTTGTATTTTCTGGATCGGAAACCAGAAAGCTTTGAGTTTCATTTTTAAAAGTCACATTTAGAGTAACCTGTGGTTCCATGCTGTGGGGCTAGAGTTGAGAGGATGGGGGAGAGAGAACACATATTAGAGCCAGTTCTAGAAACTGCATAAACAGGCATTCAACAAAAGCTTGTGAAGACCTAATACAGGCTAGGCTAGGAAGATACCTGAGTGAATACAACAGTGTCTCTGCTCTTTTGCTATCTATCTGTTTAAAAGATTTTATTTATTTACCAGAGAGAGAGAGAGCATGAGCAGGAGGGAGAGGGAGAAGCAGGATCCCCAGAGTGGGGAGCCCGATGTGGGGCTCAATCCCAGGACCCTGAGATCATGACCTGAGCCAAAGGCAGACGCTTAACCGACTGAGCCACCCAGGCACCCTCTTCTCCTATTTATAACCTGGTGGGTGGCTTAAAACAAACTCACTGTTTTGTTTTTTATTTTGTACTATTTTTTTATTATGTTAATCACCATACATTACATTAGTTTTTGATGTAGTGTTCCAGGATTCATTGTTTGCGTATAACACCCAGTGCTCCATTCAGTACGTGCCCTCTTGAATACCCATCATCAGGCTAACCCATCCCCCCACCCCCTCCCTTCTAGAACCCTCAGTTTGTTTCTCAGTGTCCATAGTCTCTCATGGTTCGTCTCCCCCTCCGATTTCCCCCCCTTCATTTTTCCCTTCCTGCTATCTTTTTTTTTAACATGTAATTTTGTTTTTTAAAGATTTTTATTTATTTATTTACTTGAGAGAAAAACAGAACAAGAGAGTGTGTGGGCGGGGGGGCAGGGGGGGAGGAGCAGAAGGAGAGAGACAAGCAGCGGACTCTTGTGCTGAGCACAGAGCCTGATGCGGGGCTTGATCCCAGGAGCCCGAGATCACGATCCAAGCCAAAACCAAGAGTCGGATGCTCGACCAACTGAGCCACCCAGGAGCCCCTTTGTGTGTGTTTTTTTAAAGATTTATTTATTTTAGAGAGAGAGTGCACGCAAGCAGGCAAGAGGCAGAGGAAGAGAAGCAGACTCCCCGCTGAGCGTGGAGCCCCACCAATCCCACGACCCCAAGACCATGACCTTAGCTGAAATCAAGAGTCAGAGGCCCATCCAGGTACCCCCAAATCTCACTGTTAAATGCTTGTTGAGACAGTGTAAATTTTGGCCACACCCACAGAAATCATCTAACATTTGTAAAATCCTTTTGGATTTTATGGAACTTTATATGATTAGTTAATTCAATAGATACTACTGAATATCTGCTAGTAGCAGGACAGAAGAATAAGACCCATCGATCTCTAACCTCAGGGAATTTACATTCTCATAACTTGAAAGTGACATTCTACATTTTTTTTCTTGGAAAAGCAGCCTTTTCCTAAATTTGAGCAACCCAGGTTCTCTGTTAGATCAGTTTTAACAATTTAGAGGACAAAATACTAGCCAAGAAACTACACAGGGGTAGCAGTCAACACCTTTCATTCAAGTTTATGTGATTTTTTTTTTAGTAGTTTTACTTTTCTCTTTTATGGAGAATTTCATACATAAAAGTAGAGAGTGATGGACGTATAATTAGAATAGAAAACTCAAGGCTACCCTCATTTCATCTATACTTCTGTATTGCCCCACCCAATTCCCCCTATATGGATTGACAGTAGTCAACTGTTTTAACCTAACTATAGTAATCTAATTAAAAAAAAAACTATTATGGGAAAATTTAAACATATACAAAAGAGAAGGATTAATATACAATGAACCCCTAAGGACCCATCAGCTATCTTCCATAATTATCATCAACACAGGACTAATCTTATTATAGCAATACCTGTTCCCTATTGGATTATTCTGACAGACAGCCATTACTTCGTGCATAAAATTGAGCATGTAATTCTTAAAAAAAAAAAAGGCTTTTTGAAAACCATAATACTATTATCATGTCTAAGAAGTTAACAATTCTGTAACTGAATGTCTTCTCTGGTCAGTTTTTGTTTTGTTTTTTTTTTTCTTTAAAAATTCTATTTTTAAGTGGTCTCTACAGCCAACATGGGGCTTGAACCTAAAACCCCAAGACCAAGAGTTGCACATTCTACCGACTGAGCTGGCAAGGCACCCCTCTGGTCAGTTGTTTTTAATTAAGGATTTTATTTACCGATGAGTTGTTAGATTGGTTTGTTCTTAGGACTTTATGAAAAAAGTTTGTTAAAATCTAAACCTAAGTTATAATGAAAAAGGTCATCTTTTTTTTTTTTTTTAAAGATTTTATTTAGTTATTTATTTGACAGAGAGAGAGAGACAACGAGAGAGGGAACACAAGCAGGGGGAGTGGGAAAGGGAGAAGTAGGCTTCCCGCCGAGCAGGGAGCCCGATGTGGGGCTCGATCCCAGGACCCCAGGATCATGACCTGGGCCGAAGGCAGACGCTTAACGACAGCCACCCAGGCACCCCGAAAAAGGTCATCTTTTAAACATATTCATCAACAAATCTTTAAGAAATCTCTTCAAAGAACCAGATTCTGCCCTACGCACAGGAGGTAGGAGATGAAAAAGACTAAGTCTCAGGAGTTTGCAGCGTATCAGGGGAGGGAGCAAAAGGATTGAGGAGAGCTGGGCTCCAGACACAGCTCTGACACATTACTAGCCACGTAACGGTGAGCAAGTCATTTAACCCCTAAGCTTCAGCTCCTTAATTTGAAAATAGGTCAAATAAAAATGTGTGTGCAAGTTCTCTGAAAACGTTACTCAAATATAAAAATGATTACGATAAGTTAGTCTTTAGAAGCCAAAATGCACTGCCCTGTGAAATAATACAATTGAGGCTGTCATTAAAAAGGACCTTGAACTCTGAGGATCAGGGATTTTTTAATCCCAAAACAATTACCCTCCAATTTTTTCCATTCTTCGTCTTTACCTAGAGCCAAGTTCACTACCAAAAAAATACCAGTTTCTAGCACCAATCTGCCGACATCTAGTATTCATTTATATGGAATGCAATTCCTGGGGTCCTTAACATTTGGACAGAATTCCTGTCAACTCCCCAGATTCTTGGGCAAAAAATATCAGGGAAATGAAGTAACTGATTCAGTCAGCCAAAAAGTGGGTATTTTGAAACACATTCTCACTTTTCAATTTCCGAGAAACTGGGAACTTCCACACTTTTGAGACTCCAGAAGGAAACTAATCTAACTCCCCTTTTCTCAAATTACACAATTATAGTTACTTTGGAGCTTATCCAGCTGGTAGGCTGATGAGAGAAAACAGGAAGTGGGGGGATTCTAGCTAAGCTGGATCAAATCCAGGTCTTCATAAAGAATTGCCTATTTCTGTTTGGCTTTTATGTGAAAATTCTTTCAGCAAAAGCATTAATCTTGAACGTGTGGAAATACCAAAGCTATACTTAGCACCATCTGTCCTTGTAGGTTTAAAGTCAGTAAAGTCAGATGGCTGGGGCCTAGGCCTTCAGCTTTCAAAACCGGCATTATTATAAGTTCACGCCACTGGCTCACCTCTGCTTGGCACAAATCAGTTTTTCCTCCACGTCAGTTTTTTCAGGAATACCAAAAATCCCATTAATGAAGCAGACCTGGAAACCTGAGCTTTGATTACTGTCTCCGACAAAGGCCTGACAAGCTATCCGGGGGTTAAAATGTGTGACCTATAGCTGGGTGTTTGACAAAAAAGAAACACGGTGTCTTTCCAATACCAGAGGTCGCTGACCAAGGAGACCTCTTATGAGGTTCTCAACAAGCGGAGAGGGATGGGGTTGGGAGGCTGTGTGGGCAGTGTCATTTTTTTTTCCTTGCAGACTTTATCCTAGTCTTCCAGTTATCGTTTCCTAGCACTCCACGTCCCCAAGACAGTGTCACCACCCTTTGAGGATTCTCTCTCGTTTTCTCTGCGTAGGCCCCCTTTCTGCCAGGGAGTCTTGGCCTTCCATCAGCAGATGCCGACGTTCTAAGCCACGGACCCTCCATCTGTCTGGCAATATCCGCCCCCTCGGCCGCTCGACCCGAACGGCTCCCTCATACGGCCACTAACAAGACTGGCTGCCCCCCAAACACGAAAAAAGTAGCCCCTCTTTTTTGCAGGATCCCTTCCTTAAACTTCCCCTAGCCCTCTTAGTGGCGATGTGCTCCCACCCGTCCGTAACCGCAGCTGCTTCCTTACCAGCTCCCCGCCCCCGGGGGGCGCCTGTCGGAGGCCAGCGCAAGAACCGTTCCCTGCCAGCTCTGCGGCTATCCCTGCAGGGTGAGTCTAACATGGCGGATAGAAATAGGGCCTAGTCCCCAGTTTCTGAGTTTCCGACAAGGTGATTGGCTCTTACCAGTTGTCCCTCAAAACTACCATCCCACTGATTGGTCAATCATGCGGGGCAGGGGCGGGGCAGGAGCTGCCAGAACACCACAACAATAACAAACACTGAGGCAGAGGGGCGGAACTACGAGTGCGCCGTCGTGGGCCAAAGTCCATTTCCCCTTCCCAGGTAAATTCGGCGCCCTCCGCGTTCCCTTAGGTCACTGACCTTAGTGGTCTCCTTGCCCGAGACTCGCGGGGCTGGATGGGAATTGTAGTCTTCCTGGGACTTGTAGGTTCTTTAGCCTATTCGCCGCTCTCAAGATACGAAAACCTAACACTCCAATCCATATCTATCGACGTGCGTAGGCCCACCGAGCTCCTCAAACTATCAACTGGCTTGCCGTGAGAATCGCGCCCGCTTCCGGTGTCGGAATCGCCTCTCCATAAGACTACAGTTTCCAAGGAGCACTGTGGCGAAGGCCTTTCGATCCGCAATGCATGCTGGAAATCGTAGTTTTTCCCACACAATCTTTTTATTTACCGAAACTGGAGACTTCCATTGAGGCGGAAATGGTGAGGGAACGGGGCCCCTTTTTGCGACTGCTTCAGGTACTATCTTGCGCTCATATTCGGGCCTCAGGTAGTGATTCCGGCCCTAGTCCAGCAAACTCTATGACGTAATAAGCCGTAAGTGGAAGCGTAGAGGTGAGGGGGCAGGGGCCTAATAGAAAACTCCGGGAGAATTCTTTCTCTTCCGTCTCTTTCTAATTACGTAAGGCGGGGAAAGAATGGATGGCCAATCGGGAGCCCGGAGAGACTCTCGGCTCTTTCTGCTCCGCTCTTCCGTAACGTGTTTCGATCTCGTATTCTGAGAGGTTCTCGCTCAGTGGCTGCGGCCGGTTTCCCTGGCAACAGGAAAGCGCGGGAATTACAGATAAATTGAAAGTGCGACTGCGCGACGTGAGCTCGCTAAGGCTTTCTGGATTGAGGGCATTCCGGGGAGTTTTTCAGGGAAGTGGGACCCTGGACCCGGGAAGCCCGGACGCTTTGCTCTGGGTGAAGGTGAGAGAGCCCACGGGAAGGGAGAGGGTCCAAGCGGTGCTCCGAGGGACAGGAAAAGGTGTGGACTGTGGGAGAGCAAGATGGGTGTTACCTGGCAGGGACAGGCAGAGGGTGGAAACTGAAAAGACTAAGACGTTGAGTCTGGGGAAGTCGTGGGGACGGGGGCACTTTGTGGGTCTCGGGGCAGGAGAGACACTGAGGATAAGGGAGGGGGGTAGGGTATGTCCGAGGGGGAATCCTGATGGCAGGAACTGGAATGTGTCCTGAGGGGAGCATCATAGTATAAAAAGACCGGCTGGTATATGTGAGAAGGAGATCCTGAGGAGGGAAAGGGGCTAGGAATGTGTCTGAGAATAGGAGGATGCTGGATTTTGTTGGAGGGAGAGCCCTTAAAAAAGAACTGGCTTCATACGCGTTTCTGAGAAGGGACAAGAAGAAAATAGAGGGGCGTCAGTAGTCACAGATGCTATTGTCATGGACGTGCCTAAAGAGGATCCTGAGATGAATGCAGACCAGTGGGAAACACTGGGAAAGAGCAGGGGTGGGGAGCATTGGTTTTGTTTTTGTTGAGGTTAGTTTTCAGCAAGAAAAAGAAAAGAGCCAGGATGATTGGAGAAATATGAGGCTACCATCACTCACCCAGTCACCCCACTGTGGCTTTCTTTTTCTTGGAGAGAGGAAAAGACCAAAAGTGGCTTAGAGGCTTTATGTGAAAAAAAAAAAATACGGAATTTAAATAGTCTTAATTACAAAAAAAACAGCTTTTCAAATTAAAAAAAATAAAGCTTTTGTCATTAATTCTATGATTGGTATAATTTTAGAGCACTCCAATCTTAAATTTCTTGTTTAAAAATGACATTTAATGAAACTAGGCTGTTGTTCTTATAAACCTTTCAAAGTAACGTGTGTGTATGCATACAAATATACACATATATATTTAAGCTCATGCCTTAAAATTCATTGGAACAGGAAGAAATGGATTTACCTGCGGATCGTGTTGAAGAAGTACAAAATGTCCTTAATGCTATGCAGAAAATCTTAGAGTGTCCAATCTGGTAAGTTGACAGAAGAGTTTATTAATTTGAGATTCTTCTTTACTTGATTATATCCTATGCAAATAAGTAGAATTGACCTAGCATATATTAAGAAGAAAAAGTTATAATAACTATGAAGATTAGACTATTAAAGTTGCTGCTTGGGGCGCCTGGGTGGCTCAGTCGTTAAGCATTTGCCTTGGGCTCAGGTCATGATCCCAGGGTTCTGGGATCGAGCCCTGCATCAGCCTTCTTGCGCCACGGGAAGCCTGCTTCTCCCTCTCCCACTCCCCCTGCTTGTGTTACCTCTCTTGCTGTGTCTCTCTCTGTCAGATAAATAAATAAAATCTTTAAAAAAATAATAATAAAGTTGCTGCTTTTCTTAACTCAGGAGTTTTAGGAATATAGGAAATTACTCCTTTTTCTCCACTCTGCCTCTCCCCTTTCTTTTTTACTCCCTTAACATATTCAGCCCCCCTCTCTTTCCTAGCTCACAGACTGTCTTGATTGATTCTACTTTGCCGCAGAGATCTGGTTTGGAGTAATTGACCTTTTCATCCAAGCTCTAAAAACAGCTCAATCACTTGGAATGGGTAGAGTTAATAGTGGCAAAATAAAATCACAAATAATTTGTGCATGTGTGTGGTTAGGTCTTTGGTTGAACTAGCCCTGTATATTTAAATAAGAGTATTGCCGGGGGGGGGGGGGGGGCGGCGCCTGGGTGGCTCAGTTGGTTTAGCATCTGCCTCCCACTCAGGTCATGATCCTGGGGTCCTGGGATCAAGCCCCAAGCTGGGCTTCCTGCTCACTGGGGAGTCTGCTTTTCCCTCTCCCTCTGCCCCTCCCTCAACTGGTGTTCTCTCTCTCAAATAAATAAAATCTTTAAAAAAATAAATAAGAATACTGGGGCACCTGGCTGGCTCAGTTGGCAGAGCATGTGACTCTTGATCTCAGGGTTGTGAGTTTGAGCTCCGTATTGGGTGTAGAGATCACTTAAAAATAAAATCTTTTAAAAAAGGAATACTGCAAATCATCAAAACCTTTGGCAAGTCTCTGACTTTTTGAGTGAGCCTTTGTTTTTCTTCATCTATAAAGAGGGGGCTAGAATAGTCAAGCTTTTTGTTGTTGTTTTTTAAGATTTTATTTATTTATTTGACAGAGAGAGAGAGTGAGAGCACAAGCCGGGAGACAGAGGGAGAGGGAGAAACAGGCTTTCCACTGAGCGGGAAGCCCGATGCGGGGCTTGAT
>NC_138383.1:17480679-17501650 GCF_054177405.1 Leptonychotes weddellii
TTTTAAAGATTTTATTTATTTATTTGAGAGAGAGAGAATGAGAGACAGAGGGCATGAGAGGGAGGAGGGTCAGAGGGAGAAGCAGACTCCCTGCTGAGCAGGGAGCCCGATGTGGGACTCAGTGCTGGGACTCCAGGATCATGACCTGAGCCGAAGGCAGTCGCTTAACCAACTGAGCCACCCAGGCGCCCTCTTTTTTTTTTTTTAAGATTTTATTCATTTATTTGACAGAGAGAGACACAGCGAGAGAGGGAACACAAATGGAGGAGAGGGAGAAGCAGGCTTCCCACTGAGCAGGGAGCCCTATGTGGGGCTCGATCCCAGGACCCTGGGATCATGACCTGAGCTGAAGGCAGACGCTTAACGACTGAGCCACCCAGGCGCCCCTTTATAGTTAGTTTCTTGTATAATTTTATATTTTTTATTTTACGCACTTCAAAGCATTACTCTGAGAAGGGTGTTTATGGGCTTCACCAGCTGCCAAAGGGAGTCTATGGCACAACAAAGGTTATGAACCTCAAGCAGTCACTAGGTGATATCTATGGCATTTGCTAAATCTACAAAATAATTAAAAACTATACCTCAGAAAGAAAGAAGTTTCTAGAAATGTCTTGGTGAAAAGCCAGAAAGGAACCTTAGAAGAATTGTTGCCTATCCTCTTTCATCTTATTCCTTTTACTCTGGTCAATCTGGCCTCTTGGGTTTTTTTGTTTTTTGATTGTTTTTAAGTAGGCTCCACACCCAGCATGGAGCCCAGTACCGGGCTTTAACTCACAACCCTGAGATCAAGACCTGAGCTGAGGGGCGCCTGGGTGGCTCAGTCGTTAAGCATCTGCCTTCGGCTCAGGTCGAGATCCCAGAGTCCTGGGATCGAGCCCCGCATCGGGCTCCCTGCTCCGCGGGAGGCCTGCTTCTCCCTATCCCATTCCCCCTGCTTGTGTTCCCTCTCTTGCTGTGTCTCTCTCTGTCAAATAAATAAAATCTTTAAAAAAGAAAAAAAAAGCTGAGATCAAGGGTTGCGATGCTGGGCACCTGGGTGGCTCAGTTGGTTAAGTGGCTGCCTTCAGCTCAGGTCATGATGCCAGGGTCCTGGGATCAAGTCCCACATCGGGTTCCTTGCTCAGTGGGGAATCTGCTTCTCTCTCTCCCTCTGCTTCTCCCCCCACCTCCCTTCTCATGCTCTCTCTCTCTCAAACAAATAAATAAAATCTTAAAAAAAAAAAAAAAAGAGTTGGATGCTTACCTGACTGAGCCACCCAGGCACCCTTGGTCATTCTGGCCTCTTAATTCTTCTTCAGACATACAACATATTCTCCTGCCTCTGAGCTTTTATGCTTGTTGTTCCCTCTGCCTGGAATGTTCTACCCCTGATAATTGCATGGCTTACAGATCTTGATTAAAATACCGTCTTTTCAAAGAGGCATTTCCAGACAACCCTATTTAAAATGATAACACCATTACCCCCAACACACTCTTTATTTCCCTTTCCTGTTTTTTTTCCCTCATAGGTCTTATTATTATCTAACATTCTGTATAATTTGTCTATTCTTTTTCTTTACCCTTACAGGATTTAAACTCCATGAAGGCAGGGGTTTTTATTTGTTTTGTTTACTTCCGTATCCTTAGTAATTAGAGCAGTGCACCTGGGACATAGTAGCCACTCACTAAACATTTGTTGAAGGTATTAAATAATAAGCTAATTTGGTTCTTCGGTAGTTTAATGGTTTTTAATATGGTGATGGTTAGTGGTGGGTAATATTCAAAAAGTAAATTAGAAAGCTGCGCCTATTGCCCCTTACCTTCACTAAAGGAGAGTAAATTCAAGTAAATTTCTCTTTGTGCTTCAAAGTTGTTTTTCATATTTGGAGTCAAGTAAATAAGATGAAAGAAAATGCAAGTTGTGTTTCCAGAGAGATACAAGATTTATAAGTAGCCTTTCTTTCCCTTGCCCCTCAACATTTCAGCTAAATAAAAACAAGAGCTAAATGAGATTTATAGCCTACTTTATGAATCATCAGAGCCAAAGAAGCAGGAAATGACAACTGGAAAAAAAAATTGCTTTTGAAACAGCATAAAACTTACTCGTGATAATTACAAAGAGTGATCAGAAAGTCCTCAATAGTGGGGCGCCTGGGTGGCTCAGTCGTTGAGTGTCTGCCTTCGGCTCAGGTCATGGTCCCAGAGTCCTGGGATCGAACCCCACGTCCGGCTCCCTGCTCCACGGGGAGCCTGCTTCTCCCTCTCCCACTCCCCCTGCTTGCATTTCCTCGCTCGCTGTGTCTCTCTCTGTCAAATAAATAAAATCTTAAAAAAAAAAAAAAAGTCCTCAATAGTGTGGCATCGGGGTCCATTTATTTTACATTTCCACAAGACTCAGTCATAAAAATGTAATGTTCTTTCTCATTCTGGCAAATTAAGCCATCAATTAAAAAACACAGATACGTAAAAAGTGCAGATGCAAGAATGAAAGTTAATGCTAAATTTTCATTTTCAGTTAGCTATTGTATGTTTTCCAGCTCCCTAATTTTTTTTAATCTATTTCCTATTAGCAATAGACTTAGGTTTTTATTTATTTTTTTTAAAAAAAAGTCTTTTTTTTTTTTTTTTTTAAGATTTTATTTATTTATTTGACAGAGAGAGCAAGAGAGCACAAGCTGGGGGAAGAGTAGGAGGGTGAGGGAGAAGCAGGCTCCCCACCAAGCAGGGAGCCTGATGCGGGCCTGATCCCAGGACCCTGGGATCATGACCTGAGCCGAAGGCAGACGCTTAACCATCTGAGCCACCCAGGCACCCCTAGACTTAAGTTTTTAAACTACAACTTTTCATTCTCTTTGTTATTAAACCTTAGACTCATTCAAACGGAAAGTTCTAGGGTGGGATCATACCTACTCTACTTTTTGTTTATTTAACAGTCCCCTTGGGTCGCCTGGGTGGCTCAGTCAGTTGAGCATCTGACATCTGCTCTGGTCATGATCCCAGGGTCATGGGAGTGACCTTGTCCCTGCTCAGCGGGGAGTCTGTTTCTCCCTCTGCCCCTCCCCCCCACTCGTGCTCCCGAACTCACTCTCTCTCTCAAATAAATAAATAAATAAATAAATAATTTAAACAAAAAAACAGTGCCCAGATAATTTGCAATCGTGTCTTAATAAATGATTCCTGATTATGACTGGAAACAGTGTTACGGTAGCTAGAGGGTAGGCTTCCAGCTTCTTTGAGGTCTCTTGAGCTAAAATACCTTCTGTTGCCTCTATTTAAATTACCATTGGTGTTTATTTCTGATAATCGGTAGTTCTTTCTAACTTTTTGCACATGACTCTATAAAATTTTTGACTTTCAGAAGAGTTTGCTAAAATGTATATCCTGGTAGGTGGTGGTGGTTTTTCAAACCTAACCCAGCTTCTCTTTCCAATCACTTATACCCATGTTGGAAGCCCAAAATGCAAATACACAGTAAGTCTAAAATATTGCCTGACCCAAAAAGTATTTAAAATATTTGAATCACTTCCACAGCGAACATTTACTTTCATCAGGACCTAGAAGAGGACTGTCTAACTTTTTTCATTCCCATTCCCTCTTTTTTTTTTTTTTAAGATTTTATTTATTTATTTGAGTGAGAGAACAGGGGCAGGGTGGGGTGGGGAGCAGCAGGCAGAGGGAGAAGCAGGCTTCCCGATGAGCTGGGAGCCCAATCCGATGCGGGACTTAATCCCACTTAACCCCAGGACCCTGGGATCATGACCTGAGCCCAAGGCAGATGCCTAAGCAACTGAGCCACCCAGACGCCCCTTTTCCCATTCCCTCTTCAAGCTTTTTTTCAACAGTCCTTACCTTTTTACATATTGAAGTTTTCATCCGTTTAAAGTTTGTGTTTACATATGTTTGTATAGCTCGGCTTATAATTACCATACTGAAACATAATTATTTCAGAGTTGAGTCAGTGGTGAGAATGAAAGCCATCTGGTATCATAGCTAAATCCAATTTTGCCTTTACTGAGATTTCTTTGATATGTAGTTTATATGAGGAATTGTGATTTAGTAGCAAATCAGAGTTCTCTTTTTCGGTGATTTTTCTTTTTAAAATCACATTAGGTCTAGCCGGGTAATAATTCTCTCATTTGTACAAGTCATCTCAGATTGTGACCATTTTCTTAAGTAACATTTCATTTTATTCTTTTTTTTTTTTTTTAAGATTTTATTTATTTATTTGACAGAGAGAGACACAGCGAGAGAGGGAACACAAGCAGGGGGAGTGGGAGAGGGAGAAGCAGGCTTCCCGCCGAGCAGGGAGCCCGATGCAGGGCTCCATCCCAGGACTCTGGGATCATGACCTGAGCTGAAGGCAGACGCTTAACCGACTGAGCCACCCAGGCGCCCCCGTTTCATTTTATTCTGACAATAACCTGAAGAGAGTGGTAGAGTGGGTGACAGAGAAGGAACCCGGGGTTCAGGTTGAGGGCTTGGCCTGAGGTCACTCTGCTAATAAAAAAGAACTGGTGGTAGAAACCTGGCCTTCTGACTTCCTGTGGTATTTTCCTCTCTGTTACCTGTGCTGCGTCAGAAGCCCTGTGATCATAAGAGTTGTGTTACCAAACCTTTCACAACGAGGCTATTGTCCCCCAGGTTTTCTTGGGATCCTTTTTTCTTTTTTTTTAAGATTATATTTATTTATTTATTTATTTATTTATTTGACAGAGAGAGACATAGTGAGAGAGGGAACACAAGCAGGGGGAGCGGGAGAGGGAGAAGCAGGCTTCCTGCGGAGCAGGGAGCCCGATGCGGGGCTCAATGCGGGGCTCGATCCCAGGACCCTGGGACCATGACCCGAGCCGAAGACAGACGCTTAACGACTGAGCCACCCAGGCTCCCCTCTTGGGATCCTTTTTAAAAAGTGAAACACGTAAAGAAAAGACCCACATTCCTGCCATGCAGAGGTGGCCTGTTTGATGTCCTGGCTGAACTGTACCAAAAATCCGTTGCTGAAGCTCTCTTTCAGAATAAAAGATAAAGACTTAAAATCGCCTATAGGTTCCTACCTGCTCAGGCTCCCAGCTGCCTGTCTGACCTCTTCTACTAGTGCTTCCCCCATGGTCTGCTCGCTGACTCTCAGAAACACCAGCAGGGGCTTGCTCAGTCTGCCTTCTCTGCTCCCTCTGCTGGGATTGTTGCACAGCCTATTTCCTCACATTATGCAACTGTTTGCCAACGTCCCCTCAGTGAGGCCTTTCCGTATACACCCCCCGACACGCACACACAGAGCACTCTCCATCCCTGTTACCGGGCTTTATTTTTATTTTTAGCCCTTATTCCCATATGTTCTTGTTTAATTCTCAGTTAACTATTTTACTGCAACTAGAATGAAAGTTCTGTGAGGACAGGCTTTGTTTTGTCTACTGCTGTACCTCCATCTCCAGGAGCAGTACTTGTGTATAGAAGCTGCCCAATAACTCCTTGTTCTATTAGTAAATGAAATAATCTCAGGAAGATACTAAGATTTTTGTGAATGGACCGGTAGGGATGGGAATTTGAGTGACGAATTTTCTTTTCTCAAAATTTTAATAGTTTTCTATTTTATTTTTTTATTTTCTAAATTTTCTTTGGTATTTATTACGTTGTTTTTTACAAAGTAATCACAAGCCAAGCATCATGTACCTCCTGAAGTGACGTAATAAAAGTCCTAGCACACAGTACCACTAGTAAAGTGTTCTTACCAAAAAATTGAATCTGAATTTGATCGAGCCTGTAGGTCTAGTTTATAGGAACTAGAGGCTAGAGGAACATGTTAAACCACATTATAGGGTTACAGTCAGTAAAATCCAGAATGTGGGAAATGGTACAGATTGGGGGCACCTGGGTGGCTCAGTTGGTTAAGCATCTGCCTTCAGCTCAGGTCATGATCCTGGGGTCTTGGGATCGAACCCTGCATCAGGGTCCCTGCTCAGTGGGGAGTCTGCTTCTCCCTTTCCCTTTGCCCCTCCCCCTGCTTGTGCTCTCTCTCTCTCAAATAAATAAATAAAATCTTTTTAAAAAAATGGTACGGATCAAATGACCTACTTTTTAAAATAAATGACAGGGGCGCCTGGGTGGCTCAGTTGTTAAGCGTCTGCCTTCGGCTCAGGTCATGATCCCGGGGTCCTGGGATCGAGCCCCGCATCGGGCTCCCTGCTCGGTAGGAAGCCTGCTTCTCCCTCTCCCACTCCGCCTGCTTGTGTTCCCTCTCGCTATCTCTCTCTGTCAAATAAGTAAATAAAATCTTTAAAAATAAATAAATAAATAAATAAAATAAAATAAATGACAAGGGGGGAAAGGGAGGCGAAATCTATAGATTAAAAGACACCTGAGACATATCAACCAAATGCAATGCATGGATCTTGTTTGAATCCTGATCTAAATAGATTTTATTATTATTTTTTAAAATTTTATTTATTTATTTGACAGAGAGACACAGTGAGAGAAGGAACACAGCAGGGGAAGCGGGGGAGGGAGAAGCAGGCTTCCCGCAGAGCAGGGAGCCGGATGCTGGGCTCGATCCCAGGATGCCGGGATCATGACCTGAGCCGAAGCCAGACGCTCAACGACTGAGTCACCCAGGTGCCCCTAAATAGATTGAATTATTAAATTTTAAGAGACAGGGAAATTAGAATATTATATATTAGATGATATAAAGGAATTACTGTTTTTTAAAGATTCATTTATTTATTTGAGAGAGAGAACGTGGCAGGGAGGGACAGAGGGAGAAAGAGTTTTAAGCAGACTCCATGCTGAGCACAGAGCCTGACGCGGGGCCTGATCTCATGACCCTGAGATCAGGGCCTGAGCTGAAACCAAGAATCAGACATTTAACCTGTGCCACCCAGGCGCCCCTAAAGAAAATTATTTTTTGAGAGTAATAATAGTTCATGGTCACCCTAAAAAGATCTTTGTCTTCTAAAAATATCAGAAATATTTATAGATGAAATGAATGACTCCTGGGATTTATTTTAAAATAATCTGGGCTTTGGGTTGGTGTTTGTATGGATGTAGTAAGACTGGCTTTGAGTTGATAACTATAACTGAGTGGTGGTACATGGAGTTCATTTTACTATTTTATTTGTGTAAATGCTTGAAAATTTCCATATTAGGAAATTTAAGGGGTGCCTGGGTGGCTCAGTCATTAAGTGTCTGCCTTCAGCTCAGGTTGTGATCCCAGGGTCCTGGGATCGAGCCCCATGTTGGGCTCCCTGCTTGGCAGGAAGCCTGCTTCTCCCTCTCCCACTCCCCCTGCTTGTGTTCCCTCTATCACTGTGTCTCTCTGTCAAATAAATAAAAAATAAAAATAAATTTAAAAAATTAAAAAAAGAAATTTAAGGGATGCCCTGCTGCTCAGTCCATTGAGCATGTGACTGTTCATCTCAGGGTGGTGAGTTCAATCCCCACATTGGATGTATTGATTACTTAAAAAAAAAAGAAAAAGAAATTTAAAATAAAAAGGCAGGGGCGCCTGGGTGGCTCAGTCATTAAGCGTCTGCCTTCGGCTCAGGTCATGAGCCCAGGGTCCTCGGATCGAGCCCCGCGTCGGGCTCCCTGCTCCACGGGAAGCCTGCTTCTCCCACTCCCCCTGCTTGTGTTCCCTCTCTTGCTGTGTCTCTCTCTGTCAAATAAATAAATAAAATGTTAAAAAAATAAAATAAAATAAAAAATAAAAAGGCAGTCACATGCAAAAAGAAAGTTCTGTGAGGGGATCCAAAAGAAATACAACAAGTTTGTTGTCTTCATGGAGCTTAACGTTTAGTTAAGATACAGGATGTTCCGCCCAAATATAGCTTGAAAAATGTATCAGTGAAAACTAATAAATAATGGAGTAATGTCAGCCAATCTTTTAAATGCTAAAGATAACAGTATTGAAAAGAGTAATATATTCTGTTTTGATAGCTGAAAGCTCAGGAAGGTAAGGATCATAATTCTCTGTTGTATTTTTGGCTCCTAGCACAACAGACATTTAATAAATACTTATTAAATGAACTTAAAGCCTTACCTTGACTCAGTTACAGCAGCTTAAAGTTGTACTTCTTTACCAAGAATTTATTTATATTGAAATGAATTATTGAGCCTTCTTTCTTTCTTTTCTTTTTTTTTTTTTTTCCTATCCTTCTAGTCTGGAGTTGATCAAAGAGCCTGTTTCCACAAAGTGTGATCACATATTTTGCAAGTAAGTTTGAATGTTTCATGTGGCTCCATCGTTTAGCTTTTGTGCTTATTCTTCACAACATTGGAAATAACCTAACTTTATAGAAGCTTTAGCTACTTGAGTTAAGTGAAAAAGAAAAATCTAACTCTGTTTCATTCTGCCTCGAGTACTTACAAAACCTTTGGAAGTTGGTTGTAACCATAGTTCCTGGGAAAATGTTGGCATATTTATCTAGTGGGATATGAAATCATTCCAAATAGCTGTTTGTTTTTGTGTCCCTGGGTGAAAGCAGGTTACAAGCAATTGTGCAGTAAGCAATTTCCCAGTTTCTCCTTTCTGTTATTTCTGTTCATCACTCTGCTTTCTCTCTTCTAAGGTTCAATGTTTGCGTGCTTCATAATCCTTGTGAAGATAGGAAAAGATCTGATACCAGTTTATATTTAGGCTGAAATTCATTCATACCAATGATTCAAGTTATATTTACATTTTTAAGGATCTTGTCTTTTGAAAATGTTTCTTGGTGAAAGAATTTGGCAAAACATTTGGTAGGTGATTTGGTGGAACAAGGGGGTTCTCTCCTCCCTGATGTAAAGCTGTGACTGAGACTGGCCCTGAATACCAACTAATTTGTTTTTAGATATTTTTAATCGGAAATGAAAGCCATGTCTATGGTAATGAGTTTAACTAGCACAAAAGGTTATATGATGCAGAGCATGTTTCCCTTCTACCCCCAACCCCTACCTTTCTCTTTCCTCCATCTCTACACCCAATGTGGGGCTCAAACTTACAACCCTGAGATCAAGAGTCGCATGCTGTACTGACTGAACCAGCCAGGCGCTCCCTCAGGAACTTTTTTTTTTTTTTTTTAGGAATTTTTAATTCAGGAGTTCTTAAATTGGGATCTGTGAATGGTTTTCATGAATGTCCTAGAATTATATTCAGTTTTAAATTTAATTGTATTAAAAGCTATAGGCATGTGCAGTTTCCTGGGAAAGAAAGCCCATAATTTTGATCAGATTCTTAGAATGTTTCCATAACCTAAGAAACATGAAGACTTCTGTGATAAGGATAATGAGCCTGGTTGAAGCTGAAGGAAACCTGTTCCCTCCTGAGGGATATCCGAACGCAGGTCTACCAGCTAGCTGGACCCTTACTTCCTCTGAATTCTACCTTATTCTTCCCATTCATCTGTCCCAACAAGGATCCAGAGCCCATTCCCACTGCCTCTCACCCCTTTCCCATGCCACCTCACGGTCCTAGATCTGCTCCCACAACTTTCCTTCTGATTCCTGAGGCCCTTCTCCCCGTCAGGTGCCAAGGCAGCACAGCTTTATCACTCTGCTTTAAGAATTTTTAGTTTTGTGGCCCCTGGAGGGAAGCTTCTCAAACTATTGTGGTATAGAACTGGTTTCTTTGAGATAGATACTTTTGTAAAACAAAATTTAAAAGTCCAAGTATTGGGACACCTGGGTGGCTCAGTCGGTTAAGTGTCTGCCTTCAGCTCAGATCATGATCCTGGGGTCCTCGGATCAAGCCCTGCGTCCTGCTCCCTGCTCAGTAGGGAGCCTGCTTCTCCCTCTTCCTCTGCCCCTTCCCCCACTCATGCTCTCTCTCTCTCTCTGACTCTGCTCTCTCTCTTAAAAAATAAATAAAAGTCCCAGTATTTAAAAAGTTATAGATAGATGAAAATTAACCTTTTAAATGCTGGGACTTTCACTGTTTCTTCATGAGAATCTTTCTGAAATGTACTGTATGCTTTCCTGTCACCTTGAGTAATGAATACATAATATTATAGAGAGTAAAGAAGGGATTGCATTGTGAACATTCATTGCTTTGAGAGCTTGTGGAAGAAGGAAATTACAGGCAAAGTAAATAATATGAGCAAAGGTATGAAGAGAAGAAAGTAGACTGTCCAGGGAAAAGAAACTAACTGCATACATGTATAGGAGTTGTGTTGGGGGGCGCCTGGGTGGCTCAGTCAGTTAAGTGTCTGACTTTGACTGTGGTTGTGATCTCCGCAATCCAGGTAAGTGGTGAGTCAGTGTCAGGGAGGTTTGATGGCCAGATACATTAGATCATGATATCAGGGAATTCTGGAATTTAGCAGATTGGGTTGGTACATCAGAGATGTAGAAATAGGCAAGACAAGGATAATCTAGCAAATAGATTGAACATAGTCTCTCAGGAGTCCGGGAGCAAAAATGAACACAAGTGTAGGGTGGTGGTTATAAGGGAAGAGATGTGGCAGGGATCCAACTATAGGAGGCTGAGGGCTAGGGTAAAGATTCCTGTCCCTAAGAGACAAGAACTTTGACCGCAGGACTGGGATACTGAGCAAGGAACCTAGGCACTATCTTCCAGATGAAGAGCTCAAGATAGATTCTTAATCATTGGGACTAAGTACAAATAAGAGGTTTGATCGAGAAGACAGAGCCCTGTTATTAAAACTGACAAGGTGTGATGGGACCAGCAACACAAATGGACACTGAGGTGCTAAGCTATGGAGCTCTCAGGGTCTTTATTTCCTTTAACTAGGGACTGCATTGGTTCATGATCTGTTGGCAGGAATCCAGGGCACACCCAGTGTAATTGTAGGAAGCCAAAAGTCATCCTGCCTTTATTTCACCCAGACTTAGAACTATTAATTTATTGCTTCCTGCTGGGATAGATTTGGACCAACAGCTCAAAATTAAATGAGTTTCCATAACATTATTAATTATAGACGTGCGCAGAAATGAGTACTCTGAAAGTCGCCCCAAATTAGTTTGTCACTGTGATTTTACTGTTTCTTATCAGCTTTAAAAATCTGACACCACTCTTAAGAAAACATACTACATTGGCTTAAAAAATACATTGTTTTTCCTTAAACACTGGGCTTTAGAAATTGAAGAGGCTGAAAACTTGGGGTGCCTGGCCAGCACGTGACTCTTGGTCTTGGGGTTGTAAGTTTGAGCCCCACATTGGGTGTGGAGATTACTAAAAAATACAATCTTAGGGACTCCTGGGTGGCTCAGTTGGTTAAGCGTCTGCCTTCGGCTCAGGTCATGATCCCAGGGTCCTGGGATCGAGTTCCACATCGGGCTCCCTGCTCGGCGGGGAGCCTGCTTCTCCCTCTCCCTCTGCCTGCTGCTCCCCCTGCTCGTGCTCTCTCTCTCTCTCTCACAAATAAATAAATAAAATCTTTAAAAAAAAATACAATCTTAAGAAAAAGAAGACTCACATTTTTACTGAGAACCTCATATAGAACTTATATGTATGTGTGTTCTCATTTAATTGGTGCATCACATGGATTCCCCAGAGCTCTAAAAAAGAATTTAACAAATTCTTCTCAGCCGTGAAGGATATACCAATGTTCTGTTGGTCTGTTGGTACGTTCCTTAGCTTAGTCTTTTCAAGTCATGTACAAGTTCATTTTCTCTTTTGAGTTAACAACCTTGAGGCATCTGTTCTTTTTCTAGTATAAGGAAAGATTGGAACCTATGTCTTGGTTGATTTCTACTTACCTAGCTCCCCTGCATTATTTGTGTAATTATTGTACGGGCTACAACACTCTGTAATGTAGCTTGTCACTCTGTGGCTTAGCTACTATATGTTGCAGTGCTCTGTTCAGGAGATTCCCTCCCTATCCCTCCTATGAAATGTGTAATTATACCATTTGCCAGTGTAATGCACTGATGCCTCCTAGGGCCATTATGGTATAGTATAGGTAGGATTTGCGTCTTCTCAAGGAGTGGTAGCCTCGTCTGTGGCTCTTTAAAGGGGATTATATACAATGCAGGTAGCTTTTTGACACCCCTGTCCCCTACACTATAGAACTGTTGTTGAGTACAGCATGGTCATGGAGCATCTGTGTAGGTGAAGAAGGACTCTAGTCTCCTTGACCATCCCTGGGGCCCTCTGTATTGTAAAATGAAGACAATACATCAGGGTTGTTGTGTAGAATAAGAGAGGGCACTGTGTGTTTGAGAACTGGGTCAGTTCAAAGTACTCTCTGCGTCTGCTGGCTCACCATTCCCGCCGCCTTTTCAACTCCCTCTTTTCTTTTGTGGTTCTTTTCACTGCCAATGTCCGCTCCCTGCTCCCTTCCCCAGTCACCTCCCTCGCCAGAATATTCTGTTCTTTATGATGGCAGGGATTTTATTTTGCTTTTCCGCTGAATCCCCTGCATCTAGAACAGTACTGGACATGTAGTAAAGATTGGTGGTATGACTGAATCCCTGTTTATGATGATTGTCTCCACAGCTGTCTCTACTGCTCTCTTTCCTTTTTCCCTTTCTACCTGTCTTTTCTCAGAGTCTTTTGTCTTCTTTCCTAAGGGAACATTGATCTTTATAGACACCACCAGTCAGTAGGAATAGTATTTTTTTTTTTTTAAGGAAGCAGACTTATTAGAATATGTTGCATGTGTCCTTCATGTCTTCTTAGGCATATTCGCTGTCAGAGATAACCACCAAAATTGTTCTCCACCCAGAGATGCTCTAAAAGCCCACCTGTTCCAGAAGGGTGGAACCTTCTTCATTCCTTAGACTTGTAGTGAGTGACTTGGTTATGCCAGCTAACACAGCACACACTGTGAACATGAAAATGAGTACATTTTCTCCCTGCCTTGAGCTTTTTTTTTTTAACATTTTTATTGAAATACAATTTATATGCTATAAAATTCACCCATTTTAAATGTATAGTTCAGGGTTGTGGGGGTTTTTTTTGTTTTATTTTTTCGGGTTGTTTTTTAGTATATTCACAATTGTGCAACCATCACTACAATCTAAGTTTAGAATTCTTTTTTAAGATTTTATTTATTTGAGAGAGAGTGAGAGAGAGCACGAAAGGGAGGAGGGTCAGAGGGAGAAGCAGACTCCCCACTGAGCGAGCAGCCGGACTCAGGGCTCGAACCTGGGACTCTGGGATCATGACCTGAGCCAAAGGCAGACATCTAACTGACTGAGCCATCCAGGCGCCCCAAGTTTAGAACATTTTCATCACCCCCCAAAAAAACCCTGTACCCATTAGCAGCTACTCCCCATTTCCCCTCCATTTCCTGTTTTGCAACCACAAATCTACTTTTTGTCTCTATAGATTTGTCTATTCTGGATATTTCATATAAGTGGAATCATATAATGTATGACTTTTGTGTCTGATTTCTTTCACTGAACATGATGTTTTCAAAGTTCATATTGTAGCATATCAATACTTTGTTCTTTTTTATGGCTGAATAATATTCCATTGTGTGGATATACCACATTTAGTCTATTCATTCAGTAGTTGATGGACGTTTGGATTGTTCTGCTTTTTGGCTGTAATGGATAGTGCTGCCATGAACATTTGTGTACAAGTTTTGTGTGGACTTAGGTTTTCATTAACTTTAGGAGCAGACTTCCAGAGTCATATGGTAACTCTGTATTTAACATTTTGAGGAGCTGCCAAACTGTTTTCCAAAGTTGCTGCATTGTTTTATATTCCCACCAGCAATGAATGAGGATTTCAGTTTCTCCACATCTTCTGCAATACATATTTTAAATTATGGCCATCCCAGTAGATGTAAAGTAGCATCTCATCATGGCTTTGGTTTGCATTTTCCTGATGGCTAATGATATTGAGCATCTTTTTATGTGCTTATTGACCATTTGTATATCTCCTTTGGAGAAAATTCAAATCCTTTGCCTATTTTTTAGTTGGTTTATTTCTCTGTTTATTATTGAGTTGTAAGAGTTATTTATATATTCTGGATACAAGTCTCTTACCAGGTGTATGATTTGCAAATGTTCTCTCCCCTTCTGTGGACTGGCCCTTCCCTTTCTTTCTTTCTTTCTTTAAGATTTTATTTGAGAGAGAGAGCAAACAAGCATGAGTCAGGGAGGTGGGGAGGAGCAGAGGGAGAGGGGGGAGCAGACTCCCCGCCGAGCACGGAGCCTGACACAGGGCTCAATCCCAGGACCGTGAAATTATGATCTGAGCCGAAGGCAGACACTAAACGACTGAGCCACCCAGGTGTCCCTGGCCGTTCACTTTCTTCATGGTATTATTTGTAGCACAAAAGTTCTTAAGTTTGATTTAGACCAATGTATCTATTTTTTCTTTGGTTGTTTGTGTATTTAAGAAATCATTGCTTAACCCAAGGTCAAAAGGTTTATAGTTTTAGTTCTCACATTTAATTCTGTGATCCATTTTGAGTTAACTTTTTTGGATTGTGTGAGGATTCTAGCTTCTTCTTTTTGCATGTGACCATTTGGTTGTCCCAACACTATTTGTTGGTAGACTATTCTTGTTCTATTTAATTATCTTGGTGTCATTGTTTAAAATCAACTGACCTTAGATATATGGGTTTTTCTGTACTGTCAGTTCTGTTTTGTCGATGTATAGGTCTGTCTTTATGCCAACACCACACTGTCTTGATTTACTATAGCTTTGTAGTGACGTGCTGAATTTTTAAACTAATTATAATTGTTTTACTTAAACTATTTACCATTTATATCTGATTATGCAATGTGAAATAATTATGAATATATCATTAAATATTATGCCATATTAACTTTTTAATTAGTTTTATTTGATCATAACAGTCATCCCTATGCATGTAAGTTCAGTTTTCTTAGATCATTGCTTATGTAGTTTGGTTTTCTGCTTATGCAGCATCTAAAAACAGTTAAAGCCATTGGTTGTAATTCACCTACGTTTAAAATGGCTCTTAAGGGCAGTCGTGAGATTATCTTTTCATGGCTATTTGCCTTTTGAATACTGTCTACCAAAAAAAAAAGTAACTTGAATTGTTCTTTTCGTTCTTTATAATTTATAGATTTTGTATGCTGAAACTTCTCAACCAGAGGAAAGGACCTTCACAGTGTCCTTTGTGTAAGAACGATATAACCAAAAGGTATCTAATTTGGGTAGTGATGGGAAGTTGGACACATCAACAGAGGGAAAAGTAGAAATTCCTTAATAACAGAGCCGGTGTTCCTCTCAAACTATTCATCAGTAGGAAAAATGTATAAGCGAGTGTTAGGCTAACGGAGTAAATTATTTCTGAAGTCATTTTCTTGAAAGTTTTATGGTAGATCTGTCTTATAAAGGTATTAGCAATTCATTGCCTCTTTCTAACGCTTCTGAATGGCGCAAAAACGTGCAGTCTTATCTAAAGTGGGACTGTACCATTCTGCCCCCATTGTCTCCAGGTGCTGCTTTTCTTTTTCTTTCTTGCGCTTATTTCTACGTAATTATTTATACACACACAGCGTGTTTATACATTGTGGGTCCCTCCCACCAGGACGTAAGTTCTCCTAGGGCACTGGCTTTTTCTGTCTCAGTCAATGCTGTTTTTTCAATGTTTGGCACATAGTAGTCACTCAGATATTTAAAGGAATAAATGAATTACATTGTCCTACAACTTTTCCTAAATCGAAATCTCTCTTTTGACATTATCATCTATGATGTGGGAAACAAAGGCAGAAGAAAAATTATTAAACTTCCTTACTACTTACAGTCCATTGACAAGTCCTTGAAACAGGCAGAGTGACATTCCTCTAGGGACTCAACTGCCTCCATGTTGACACTTTGCCCAGGGCAAATGGCAATCATAGCCTGACCCTCCAGGATCTTGTAAGTCTGCTTTAACATATAAAAATTCCTTTATCTCTAACCCCCAAGATAATGTTGGCAATCATCCCCCAAGCGTATGACCCACCGATATACATCTGAAGGGTCTCATGACTAAGGTTTTTTTTTTAATTTTTTATTTTATTATGTTATGTTAATCACCATTCTGTGACTAAGGTTTTATTAGACAGGAGTAAATGACCTTTTCCTAACAATAACTAGCCCCCTCAAGGTCCTGGAAACCTTGCTTACAAAATTCCTTAGAGACTTACGCTATCCCTAACTCCCTCCCGACTTGAAAGTATATAATGGGCCACTCCTCATGACCCCATTGCAGCTCTTCCTGCCCACGGGTTCCAGTCCCCGTGCTTTAATAAAACCACCTTTTTGCACCAAAGACGTCTCAAGAATTCTTGGCTTCGAGCCCTAACATCTTTCCTACATCAGTCTATCTGCTTTTGAAGTAACAAAATCATCATTTCACAGAAATCCCTGAGAGCTCAAATTAGGAGGTTGGGTGGATGGGGTTCGAACGGTGTTAAGAATGGTAAATTCTCTATGCAGTGGATTTATATCTACTATGGATTCACAGTACTGTTATTTTAGAGAACAGGCTTTTGGTAGGCTTGAATGGCAAAAAAAAAAAAAGAAAACAACCAATCCTGACACACAGTTTGTTCTGATGTTGATGGTGTTTTGATTTAATGCTGCTAATAGCTCTGTTCTCTAAATAGAATTTTTTTACTGTTGCTACATCTGTTTTTTGTCTACGCATCTTTCCTTATTTTAGTGTCCTTAAGAAGTTGATAATCCTTTGCTGAGTGTTTCTCAAACAATTTAATTTCAGAAGCCTACAAGAAAGTACAAGATTTAGTCAACTTGTTGAAGAGCTGTTGAAAATCATTCATGCTTTTGAGCTTGACACAGGATTGCAGTGTAAGTGTTGCATAGCCCCGGGCGCCAGCACTCAAGCGGCTGGCCATTAAAACTCAGGAAGTTTTCACAGTTATTCTGTGAATAGGCAATAGCATCTTTTGGTCTATGCTAATTTTAACTCTTTATCTGTGATTTATTTTTTAAATCGTTCCCGCTGGTCTCACACCTCATTTTATAGGTCCTGAGATGCACATTTTTCACATTTTAGCATCTCCAAAATTGGGAGCAATTTACCACCTGTGGTGTGCCATTGTTAATTTAGTGTGTTTTCTCTCTAAGTGGCGTAGAAAATAATGGTGCGTCTTGCATCATTGGTATCTTGGATTCAATGAAATATGGTATTAATAGGCAAATTTGTTAGTATTGAGGTGGGGGAAAAAAAGATTAGAAATAACTTTGACAGTCTGTGTGTTTCCTAGGAGTAGAATTTCCAAGGTAGATTAAAAAAATGTTAGGTAAGCTTTAATGCATTGTCTTAACAAACCAGAGAGAGCATACACAGGATTTCTTTTGGTTCTTTGATACAGTTACTATATTGTTTCTAACTACAACAATAACATTTCCCTTTGTAATTCATAGTTGCAAACAGCTATAACTTTTCAAAAAAGGAAAATAACTCTCCTGAGCATCTAAAGGAGGAAGTTTCTATTATCCAAAGTATGGGCTATCGAAACCGTGCCAAAAGACTTCGACAGAGTGAACCTGAAAACCCTACCTTGGTAAAGCCATTTTCATTTATTTTGGTAACATCTCTTTATTGAGCATTGTGAATTAGTGAAGGTGCTAGATGCTCATGGATTTATGTAAAAAGTCAGTAAACATAGGGCACCTGGGTGGCTCAGTCGGTTAAGCATCCTACTCTTGGTTTCAGCTCAGGTCATGATCTGGGGGTCATGGGATCAAACCGCGCATCGGGCTCTGTGCTCAATGCAGAGTCTGCTTCAGATTATCTTTCCCTCTCCCTCCTACTCAATCGCTGTCTCTCTAATAAATAAAATCTTTAAAAAAATAAAAACTTCTTTTTTAAAAAAAAGGCAGTAAACAAGGTAAGATAGTAAATTAAGTGGTTGGTCAAGAGTTAGAAGAGCTGAGAGAAGGTCCGTGTACCTAGTGTGGGCAAGAGAGACCTGGGTCCATCCCCTGCTTTAGTGCTTTATCCATTCTGATGCTTGTCTAAAATAGCCATGAGGTCACTGATGTCTTTAAGGTTTGAGCTTGCTGATTTTTAAAATAACCATCTCACGGCAATTCTTCAGGCATGAGGAAGTATCTTCTAATTTATTTTCTTTGAAAAGTTGCCTGGGAAAAAAGTCAGTTTTTACCATTTGAGAATTGCTTCAACTTAAGAGGTGTAATTGTCAAAGAAAATGGAGTGATTTGCTCTGTTGTTACTTGCATATGAATGAATAATGCAGATCTTAAAAATAATAGTTCTCATCGTACCAGCATTCATTTTTCAGTAGATGTTGAAGAACTCAAAAAGAAGGAAAGTTTCATCAAAGTAATGTAGGATTTTTAAATATTCTTTCCTATACTGAATGTTTTTAGGATTGCTGGGTTTTTATTCATAACCCTGTTATCAGATGTGATTGGAAATGTGTACTAAATGAATCTCATTCCCTTTCTATACTATAACACAAAGTATTAGCTTCAAAATATGCTTTTCTTCAAAAAATTACATAGATAATACATATTCAGTTTAGAAAAGCTTAAAACAACAGAGAGAGGAAAAAATATTCAAACCACATATAACTCATATACATTTCGATTTGTAGTTTGCCAAGTGTTTTTTCCGGGTGTCAAATTTTAGCTAATTATGATGGTCTGTTTTGTCCATGGCCTGGAGTTTCTCTTCAAGAAAAGAAACAGAACCGGCCAATAATTAGTTGATCATTCTTTACTGTACTGCTTAGCAGGAAACCAATCTTAGTGTTCAACTCTCTGACCTTGGACTTGTGAGATCTCTGAGGACAAAGCAGCAGATACAGCCTCAGAATAAGTCTGTCTACATTGAATTGGGTAAGAGACACAGATTTTGTAAGTTTAGAATAATAGTTGCTGGATTATTGTCTTACAGTTATACCAAAAGCCTCATAATTTATACAATGACAGGGAACTTTGGGAAGTGGAAATAAAATAATTTTATTTTTCCAGCCTTATGGTGTGTTACAGATAGTGTAAAGGATGTAGTGCTCACCTTTTTATAAAATAAGACCCTTATTTTATAAAGAGAACAAAGGAAGGCTGTCTTGATTATAGCATGTGTAAACATGCTTTGGGAAGATGGAGAGTAGGGATAAGAAATAACATGATGGGATGGCTAGAGCATTTGGAGGGATCCAGGATACATTGTACTAGACTAGGAAGACTTTTAAGAAGAGCAGAGCTCCATTCAAACAGGTCTCTCTAATTGTCTTATTTTTTAGAATGTATTTATAATTGGAAAGAGTGACCCTCTTTAGGTTCCCAAGCACCACCATATGTCTACCATAGCACTTACCAGATTCTTTGAAATTACCTGTATGTCTTTTCCCCTCTTAAAGATCATAAGTCCCAAGACAACAGGTGTGTCATAAAAATAATCAAAATAACTATAATAGCGAATATTTAGGAGCACTTACCACGGTCCAGGCACTAGTGGGCCTTACTTGCAAAACTCATTTAAGATCCTTGGCAAACCCATGAGGTTGTTAATGTTATTATACTTATTTTACACATGAGCAAAAAAAGGCACACGGAGGTTAAGACATTTTGCCAAGAAAACAAAGCTGGCAAGTGGCAGAGCTGTGATTCAGACTTGGGACTTCTGTGTGACCTGCCATATGTTTCATTATGTCTGAAGATTTTATATATAGTGAGTGTGCAGTAATATTTCTTGAATGAATATCTGTTGTGCAACGAGTACATTTATTGAGTTTAACTCTTTCAATAAAAATCCTTTTATTGATTTGTTATCTGGGGAATTTTTTTAGGATCTGATTCTTCTGAAGATACAGTTAATAAGGCAAGTTATTGCAGGTGAGTTAACGAGAGCCTGTGTCTGTGTAGTTGGCATTTTTGTGTTTAGTTAATTAATATTAAGGATTGGTATTTAGGTTAGAATCATGGCATTGGAACAGACTTTAAAGGTAGTTTACTTTTTATAGGTGAGAAAACCTCTTAATGGAGTCCAGAAGAGTATAAAATAACAGAATTCTGCTCAGACTTGCTTCCAGCAGACGGTTGTGTCTTAGTTCCTCACGCACAGTAGCATTTTGGCTCATGAAAATATTAAAGGACTTCATTTTCAATTCTTTTTTTGTTCCTTAATTCCATCTATCTCTCAAGCTTTGTCTATATAAATTATACAATAATCTACAAGCCACCCCCCACCCCAACTGGGTTACCTGTCAAATTGCTTTCCTTAGGAATTATTGCTTAACCCTTAGATCTGTGATGGCTTGTCTGAACTATGGTGGTACCATTGCCAGTCAGATCTTGTTTGCAAATGACTTTTTCCTAATCTCTCATTGGGAGAAAATGGTTTTTAGCTGGAAGAGAAGCACAGAGGCAGCGTTGTGTTCTATTAGAATGTCTGCTCTATCCCAGTGCTCCCTTTGTTTAAGTATCTTTGCTCTTGCTTTCTCATTGAGATATACTTTTAAATTATGTTGGGTTTTTTTTTTTTCCTTTACTATCTTTGGGTATTGTTTGGCTACCATTTAAATTTTAGTTCTCTTTTGCCCGTCCATAAAGCAATGTATCTATGCGACTACTCTGATTTTTGTGACTGTTTTTCCTCAGTCTTTGACCATTTCATTTTGACTAGAAGTTTCTAAAGCAGAGTGCAAACTTCAAAAAGTGAATCAAATTTATCAGCTTACTGCAACCATACCTAGAGGAGCTAAAATACTTGATCTTGCTTATTTGACAGCTCCGTGAGCATATAACTAGTGTTTCTCATTAAGGCTTCCGTCTTTTCTCTGTAGTGTGGAAGGTGACAAGTTGTTACAAATCACCCCTCAAGGAGCCAGGGCTGAAGCCAGTTTGAATTCTGCAAAAAAGGGTAATGATAAGTCTTCCCAACTTAACAGCCATTGAAGAGAGAATGGGTAGATCCTGTACTGTAATCAGATTATTCCGAAGACCATTTGGGACATTTATAATTCACAACATCTCTTTGCAGAGTTAGAATGTCCTTCTTTCTCAAATGTCATGGTACAGGCTGATCTGTTTCAATGGCACAAGGCTGATGTGATTATAATAGTACCCTATGTAACTGGTTGTTGCCTTTTACTTTTA
>NC_138383.1:17501750-17526868 GCF_054177405.1 Leptonychotes weddellii
AGGTGTGGTTTATGAACAGGGAGAATTCTGAAGTTAAAGTTTTAAGTATCATGAGTGGAAATAATGAGAATCTAGATAAATAGGAATTCTGTGAAAGTGCATGAGCTACATCTTCAGTATACTTGGTGGTTTCTGAGGTTAGTTTCTCTAAAAATAGCCAGGTGCTTTATTTCCAAGTTGTATTAAGTGTACATATTAAGTGTACATATTTTTTCATGATAATGCAGTTTTTAAGCACCTTGTTGTTTTTGTATACTTTCAGCTGCTTGTGAAATTTCTGAGGACATAACAAATATTGAACATCATCAATCCGGTAATAAAGATTTGACCACCACTGAGAAGCATGCAACTGAGAAGCATCCAGAAAAGTATCAGGGTATTTCTGTTTCAAACTTGCATGTGGAGCCATGTGGCACAAATACTCATGCCAGCTCATTATGGCATGGGAACAGCAGTTTATTACTCACTAAAGACAGAATGAATGTAGAGAAGGCTGAATTCTGTAATAAAAACAAACAGCCTGGCTTAGCAAGGAGCCAACAGAGCAGATGGGCTGAAAGTAAGGAAACATGTAATGATAGGCAGACTCCCAGCACAGAGAAAAAGGTACTTCTGAATGCTGATCCCCTGTGTGGGAGAAAAGAACTGAAGAAACAGAAACCTCCATGCTCTGACAGTCCTAGAGATTCCCAAGATGTTCCTTGGAGAACACTGAATAGTAGCATACAGAAAGTTAATGAGTGGTTTTCCAGAAGTGATGAAATGTTAACTCCCGATGACTCACATGACGGGGGATCTGAATCGAATACTGAAGTAGCTGGTGCAATAGAAGTTCCAAATGAAGTGGACGGATATTCTGGTTCTTCTGAGAAAATAGACTTAATGGCCAGTGATCCTCAGGATGCTTTGATATGTGAAAGTGAAAGAGTCCACACCAAGTCAGTAGAGAGTAATATCGAAGATAAAATATTTGGGAAAACCTACCGGAGGAAGGCAAGCCTCCCTAACGTGAGCCACACGAATGAAGATCTAATTATAGAAGCATGTGCTATAGAACCTCAGACAACGCGAGCCCATCCCCTCACGAATAAAGTAAAGCGTAAAAGGAGAACTACATCAGGCCTTCATCCTGAGGATTTTATCAAGAAAGTAGATTTGGCCGTTGTTCCAAAGACTCCTGAAGAGCTAGTTGAGGGAACCGACCAAATCGAGCGAAATGGTCATGTGATGAATATTACAAATAATGGTCCTGAGAATGAAACAAAAGGTGATTATGTTCAGAATGAGAAAAATGCTAACCCGACAGAATCATTGGAAAAAGAATCTGCTTTTAGAAGCAAAGCTGAACCGATAAGCAGCAGTATAAGCACTATGGAACTGGAATTAAATAGCTCCAGTTCGAAAGCCCCTAAGAAGAACAGGCTGAGGAGGAAGTCCTCCACCAGGCACGCTTGTGCACTTGAATTCGTAGTCAATAGAAATCCAAGCCCACCTGATCATAGCGAACTACAGATCGATAGTTGTTCTAGCAGTGAAGAGATGAAGAAACAGCATCTGGACCAAATGCCAGTCAGACACAGCAAAACGCTTCAGCTCATGGAAGATAAAGAACTTGCAACTGGAGCCAAGAAGGGTAGTAAGCCAGGTGAACAGATAAATAAGAGACTTGCCAGTCATGCTTTTCCAGAGCTAAATTTAACAAACGTACCTGGGTTTTTCCCTAACTGTTCAAGTTCTAATAAACCTCAAGAGTTTGTCAACCCTAGCCTTCGAAGAGAAGAAATAGAAGAGAGCCGAGGAACGATTCAAGTGTCTGATAGTACCAGAGATCCCAAAGAGCTGCTATTGAGTGGAGGACGAGGTTTGCAAACTGAAAGATCTGTAGAGAGTACCAATATTTCATTGGTACCTGATACTGATTATAGCACTCAGGACAGTATCTCGTTACTGGGAGCTGACACCCTGATAAGGAAGGCAAAAACAGCACCAAATCAACGTGCAAGTCTGTGCGCAGCAATTGAAAACCCCAAGGAACCTATCCACGGTTGTTCTAAAGATGCTAGAAATGACACAGAGGGTTTTGCAGATCCATTGACATGCGAAGATAACCACACTCAGGAGACAAGCATAGAAATGGAAGAGAGTGAACTTGATATGCAGTATTTATGCAATATGTTCAGGGTTTCAAAGCGTCAGTCATTTGCTCTGTTTTCAAATCCAGGAGATCCAGAAAAGGACTGTGCAACGGTCTGTGCCCACTCTGGGGCCTTAAGGAAACAAAGTCCAAAAGTCACTCTTGAATGTGGACAGAAAGAAGAAAATCAGGGAAAGAAAGAGTCTGAAATCAAGTATGTGCAGGCAGTTCATGCAACTGCAGGCTTTTCTGCAGTTAGTCAGAGAGCTAAGAAGCCAGGCGATGATGCCAAATGTAGCATAAAAGGAGGTGCTAGGCTTTGTCAGTCATCTCAGTTCAGAGGCAAGGAAACTGAACTCCTTATTGCATATAACCATGGAATTTCCCAAAACCCTTATCATATACCACCACTTTCTCCCATCAGATCATCTGTTAAAACCCTATGTAAGAAAAACCCGTCAGAGGAAAGGTTTGAGCAACATTCAATGTCACCTGAAAGAGCAATGGGAAATGAGAGCGTCATTCAAAGTACAGTGAGCACAATTAGCCAAAATAACATCAGAGAAAGCACTTTTAAAGAAGTCAGCTCAAGCAGTGTTAATGAAGTAGGTTCCAGTACTAATGAAGTAGGCTCTAGTATTAATGAAGTAGGTTCCAGTGGTGAAAACATTCAGGCAGAGCTAGGTGGAAACCGAGGACCTAAATTAAATGCTATGCTCAGATTAGGTCTTATGCAACCTGAAGTCTATAAGCAAAGCCTTCCTGTAAGTAACTGTAAACATCCGGAAATGAAAAGGCAAGGAGAAAATGAAGGCGTAGTTCTGACTGTTAATGCAGATTTCTCTCCATGTCTAATTTTAGATAACCCCGAACAACCTATGGGAGGTAGTTGTGCTTCTCAGGTTTGTTCGGAGACACCCGATGATCTATTAAATGGTGACAAAGTAATGGGAAAAATGTCACTTTTTGCTGAAAGTGACATTAAGGAAAGATCTGCTGTTTTTAGCAAAAGTGTCCAGAAAGGAGAATTCAGAAGGAGCCCTAGCCCTTTAGACGATACACACTTGGCCCAGGGTCACCAAAGAGGGGCCAGGAAATTAGAGTCCTCAGAAGAGAACACATCTAGTGAGGAGGAAGAGCTTCCCTGCTTCCAACACTTACTATTTGGTAAAGTAACCAACACACCTTCTCAGTCTACCAGTCACAATGCTGTTGCCACAGAGGGTCTGTCTAAGAAAACAGAGGAGAACCTAGACTCACTGAAGAGTAGTTTAAGTGACCTCAGTAACCAAGTGCCATCAGCAAAGGCATCCCAGGAACATCACCTTAGTGAGGAAGCGAGGTGTTCTGGTAGCTTATTTTCTTCACAGTGCAGTGCATTGGAAGACTTGACTGTTAATACAAATACCCAGGATCCTTTCTTGATGTTTGATCCTCCTTCCAAACAAGTGAGGCATCAGTCTGAAAACCTGGACGTTCTGAGTGACAAGGAACTGGTTTCAGATGATGATGAAAGGGAACTTGGCCTGGAAGAAGATAATCACGAAGAAGAGCAGAGTGTGGATTCAGACTTAGGTATTGGAACCAGGTTTTTGTGTTTGCCCCCGTCCGTATTCTAGAAATGAGCTAACTGTTGATGCCTTGTGGGGGAGCACGTTTTACAAGTTTCCAAGTGCAACTAAAGTCACTGCTTCTTAAACTTTACACATGTTCCTCCTAAGGTGCCTTTCCTTAGAAGTCCTTTACCCAACTAGCACATCTTCTTTGCGTGAGATCTAATTGTTGGTGGACTTGTTTCTGGTTTTCGTTGTTATGATTTCCAAGAGGAAATCCGGGTGTCCCAAAACAAGGAGTGTAATAATCATTTTGCATAACCCGAAAGTGAAGTTTGTCCTGCCAATGGGAAGACATGGGTACAGCAAGTTGCAGTATGTGCTGTCTGTTTTTACATCTGAGGCTATTTTTGTCATCATTTAAGGTGAAGTGGCATCCGGGTACGAGAGTGAAACAAGCCTCTCTGAAGACTGTTCAGGGTTGTCCTCTCAGAGTGATATTTTAACCACTCAGGTAAAAAGCTTGTGTGGGTGTGTGTCTGTTGTGTCCTCAGCGTTTGGTAGCATGCATCCCACATTCTGACATTTGCTTGTATCATCTTTTAGAATTCATGGTACCTTGTCTCCTCAAAGTAGATTGTAAGCATCTGAACGGAACTCATGCTGCCTTTTGTTTCATACACACAAATACATACTAGCTGGCTGAGAACACTCAATCCTGAATTTAATGAATAAGCTAAACCTTCAAAATGAATTCTCCCTATAGAAAGAATATCTATGAAAGCACTACTGTATCAAAGAGAGGGGTGTGTTTATTCTCGGGACCAAATTGGAACCTACAGAGTTCTCTTTCTGTTAGAGACGATCTAGCCTTTCGTTGTTTCATGGAGATTTCTTTTTGTTCTTTCTCTTCTAATCTGGTAGTTGTTTGTTCTTTGGTGCCTGTAAGTCCTCTTTTTTCTTTAAAAAAGAAAGTACACAATTTTACTTCCTGTATCTCATGGTCAAGACCAATATTGGGGTTACTTATGAATGGGATAAGAGCCTTGTCATATCTACGGCATTTGATAACATGAATGTTCCAGTATGACAGAAAGAACAGTCTTGAAAAAGCACTCTATCACAGCGTTTAAAGATTAACACCATCATCTTCACAGAACAGGTAATAGTAGTTGCCTTCGGAGCGGGGAAGTAGAAGACTGGGAGGAGAAGGAGGAAGCCCTACTTTTCCCTGAATATCCTTTTGTGCCTTGAGTTTTATACCATGTACGTACATTAGTTATTTAAAATACTAAATTCTGTGGGTTACCCAGTAATTATTATTATTAACTTATTGATACATATTCTTCATTCTCTCTGTGCACAAGAGGATGTGTACACCTTACCTTTAAAAAATATTTATATCCTACTCCATGTACTTACATTGTTTTTTTTTTTTTTTTAAGATTTTATTTATTTATTTGCGAGAGAGAGAATGAGAGACAGAGAGCATGAGAGGGGGGAGGGTCAGAGGGAGAGGCAGACTCCCTGCCGAGCAGGGAGCCCGATGCGGGACTCGATCCCGGGACTCCAGGATCATGACCTGAGCCGAAGCCAGTCACTTAACCAACTGAGCCCCCCAGGCGCCCCCCATGTACTTACATTGTAATGTTGTTTTTTCTGTCATTAAGTTTTCTTCAGTGATTGATTTTTAATTACATATAGTATTCTGTCTTTTGGGTAAGCCATGATTTATTCGACCTGTTGCTGAATATGAGGGTTGCAGGGTAAGAGGCACAGTTTGCTATTATGTACAGCACTATGGTAATATCTTTTATTTATTTTTTTTTTATTTATTTTTTTTTAAAGATTTTATTTATTTATTTGAGAGAGAGAATGAGATAGAGAGAGCATGAGAGGGGGGAGGGTCAGAGGGAGAAGCAGGCTCCCCGCTGAGCATGGAGCCCGATGCGGGACTCGATCCAGGGACTCCGGGATCATGACCCGAGCCGAAGGCAGTCGCTTAACCAACTGAGCCACCCAGGCGCCCCTATTTTTTATTTTTTAAGTAAACTCTACACCCAACATGGGGCTTAAACTCACGACCCCAAGATCAAGAGTTGCATGCTCTACTGACTGAGCCAGTCAGGTGCTCCTGTAGTAGTATCTTGATTACTAAATATTTGCCCATGTTCCCAATGATTTCTTTAGTATAAATTCCTAGGACTGGAATGTTTGGTCTTTGATACATATTGTTACATTGTTCTTCAGAAGGACTGAACAAATGTGTATTCTTCCAGCCCCTGTGGTACTTGATGATTCCCATTTCCCTGTATCTTTGCCAACACAGGTGGTATCCAGTTTTAAAATCTAATTCTTGGCATTGCTGTGAGGACTACAGAAAGGAAGGGCTTGTCTTTGCCTGTTTTCTGTACAGAGCAGATCCCTCTAGGATTTAAACCTGGTCAGGAAGTCAGGAAGAAACCTGTTCCGCACCTGAGTTGTCACCAATGTTCTCCCCGTCTACGGGATTGCCATGGTGACTAATGAACAAAAAGACTACGGAGACCCTTTCTCTGCAACTCCTATGATCCTTTGTGGGTGTGGATTTGGGGCTCTGTTGACCTTTCACCAATGCCTTTCACCTTTTTGTCCCTTGTGTTTTAAGGTTGTAGGTCTCAATTTCTGATTCTGTCCACCCTCCTTGTTTTTCATATTCCCGATCTTATTCCCAGAGATATGTCTATTTGTTCAAGATTCATTTTGCAAAGGCTTTTATCAAGCATTTACCCCAAAACAGACTTAAGGTCAGATTTCCTGGCTAACTTAAATCTAGAGTAGCACAGACAGGCAAAATGATTGAAGCAGGATCTTTTCCCTCTATCTGTTTAAAAACTGAATTAAGGAGAAGTATATAGGAGATAGAGAAATCCTCATTTGGTACCATCAGTATCTGTTTTTAATCAAAGACTGATTAACTGTATTCATTCATTCATTCATTCACTCATTTCTGCATTAAACATTGACTGAGTACTTACTACCTGTTAGGCATCGGGAACACAATGATTAAGGAACGATTCCTCCCATCAAGAAGGGTCCAGTACTCCACTTCGATATACTAATGCATTAGCAGTATGACTGAGGTAGTGGGGGATCGTTCCTGATAGTAGATGTAGATGGTGGGGACTTCCAAAGGAGCCATTTGAGCTGGACCTCACAAGAGGAGAAGAGTTTTTCCAGGTAGAAAGAGAAGGGAGGCAGCAATCGAGGTAAAGACACCGAGGCATGAAATGTCCAGAAAGCAGTTTTCCTGTGACTGGAAAACAGGGCACATGGGTAGTTTAGGGAAGAAATAAAAGATCAGGGTGTGAAAGGCCTTTTGAATGCTGTGCTTAGGAATTTGGACTTTATCCTGAGGGCAGTATGAGTAATAATTATATGGTGTTCAGAAAGTATTAACTTATCTGAGCAGTGGTATACCACTAAGGTCCTTATGGAAGAAAGAGACATGATAAACATGGCTTTTAAAGAACTTCCACAGTAATGCAGCTGTATTAAAAGAGATCAGAGTAGCATGTTGGGAATAGAAAAGAAGAATAGGGCCAATTCCAGAAACACTTAAAAATTAGAATTAGAAAAAAAAAAAGCCTCAGTAAGCAATTTGGTTTTGGTCTCCCAAATGTATCTGGGCAATTACCTGCAAGGGAATTTAGGTTATAAAGTAATTCCTTTGGGAAAGCCCAAAGGAAAGTTCTCTAATTACAGTTCTCCTGTTACTATTTTTCCTGATTTTCTAACCTATTTAATGGCCACAGAGAGGTTCAGATGTGATGGTCATGCCAGAAGTGACTAATAGGGCTTCAGAAGCTTATCAGATAGCTGTGCACTCAGTTTCCTTCCAGATTTACTGAGGCAGCTCCAGGGCCAGGCTGTGATCAGCAACAGAACTACCCACAAGCACCACGTGGTGGCGATGGCGCTGCCGCAGACGCTGGCCACAGGGCGGTCTCGGCAGCAGCAAAAGCCTTTGTGACGCTGGGAATACGTTTTCTGGTCATGAAAACCTGAAAACTGTGAACTCAGTGTTGTGGGAGAAAGTAGATGGCTTGTTCTTAGTAGAGGGCAAAGTCATTTGCAAGGATCAGAAGCAACGGAGGGTGAAACAGTCTGTTTCCCTGGGGTTCTCCGGCAACCATTGATGTTCCTTTTAACAGTGACGAAGAAATGTATGTTTTGGAAAGGCCTTTACTTACCAAAAACCTAAGGCTTAGCAGATTTCTTCTTGAAATGGAGAAATAAACATCAGAAGCCCCATAAGCAAGAAGAGCCCATTATCTTGAATTGAAAACAATAACTGTCCTTACAGGATTTCCCAGGGCTCTTTCTGCTAGGTCCTTTCCTCCAGCAGGTGATCTCTAGGTACCCTCTCCGCATGCAGAATGGCAACACAATGAGGACTATAATCCCCAGAACTAGAACGTGCCTCGCATATAATAGATGGTCAGCGAATAGTTGTTGAACAAATAGATAAATCAGTGGATTAGCTCTTTGCTCTCTCTCTTTTAGAAACTAAATGGTCAAAGAATCCCAGAAGAAGAGTCCTCAGCAGCCAGAAATCAGACATTACTATATGGACTAATCCAAATCTCTTATGAGTCCCACTGTCCCAAATCTGTGAAACACAGCCTGTGTAAAATGTTAACAGAATCATGCTAATTTTAAATATCGTGTTTGAGTACCTTCATTGTAGTTTTTTTTTTTTTTTTTTTTTGCTCCCTAGCTTTAAAAGAAAACCAGCTTTGAAAGGACATCACAATAAAGCCAAGTCTATTTGGGAGAGTTTGAAGAGTTTTTTTTTCCCCCACCCTAACATTATTCTGAAATAATTTCATGGGCATTAATTGCAGGAATATGGTTGGATTAAAAGGTGTTCAGCCAGAACTCATAATTCCATATGAGGTGGTTTTGGTTCCCATGCTAAAATTAATTGGTGTGACATATTCTTGCTCTCTGGCAAGTTGCTAAAAGAGTGTGACTTTCCTGGTGTCATTTCTTGTGTTTACAGCAGAGGGATACCATGCAAGATAACCTGATAAAGCTCCAGCAGGAAATGGCTGAACTGGAAGCTGTGTTAGAGCAGCATGGGAGCCAGCCTTCTCACAGCTCCCCTCCCCTCCTAGCAGACTCTTGTGCCCTGGAGGAGCTGCTCAATCCGGAACAAAACACATCAGAAAGAGGTTTGTCATATTGGCCAAGCTCTGGTATGTTAAGCAGAATTCTTCTCCTCCCTAAGCCTTTATCTTTCTAAAAGGAGTGGGCCTGGGGGGCCTGGGGGGCTCAGTTGGTTAAGCATCTGACTCTTGATTTCAGCTCAGGGTCCTGGGATCAAGCCCCACAGCTGACTCCGTGCTCAGCGCAGAGTCTGCTAGTCCCTCTCCCTCTGCTCCTCCCCCTGCTCATGCTCACGCTGTCTCGCTCTCGCTTTCTCAAATAAATAAATAAAATCTTAAAAAAAAAAAAAAAAGTGTGGGCCTAACTCCAACATTTTATGTTCTTTGCTCAGCATAGGTTTGCTGAGTCACTCTATGGGTAATTTTATTTAGAGCCTTGCCTCTGGTCCCTGCTCACACCTAATTTACCTTATAGAGTAACCAAGACAGTCACGAAATGTCATCGTCTGACTGAGTACCCACAATGAGGAGATGCTATGGGGAGCCCATAGGAAAGTGAGTGTGATGGGGGAGACTGGAAATAGACAACTCTTCGTTCTAGAAAGCTTAGAAAAAAACAACACTCAGACTTAGTCTTTTAACAGTGGTGTCAGGTCCGAAATCCCTTTTTTTTTTTTTTTTTTTAAGATTTTATTTATTTATTTGACAGAGAGAGAGAGACAGCGAGAGAGGGAACACAAGCAGGGGGAGTGGGAGAGGGAGAAGCAGGCTTCCAGCTGAGCGGGGAGCCCGATGCGGGGCTTGATCCCAGGACCCTGGGACCATGACCTGAGCCGAAGGCAGACACTCAACAACTGAGTCACACAGGCTCCCCGAAAGCCCTATTTAATGTGTGTTCTGGTTTTGAGAGAGAGCTATCCTAGGTGTCAGGAATTGCACCATGATCCACAAAAAGTCCAGTTATGCGGGAGAGGCAGGCGCTTTATAACACCATTGTGGTTATCAACAAGACCAGATGGACCTCTGAGAGAAGGCATTTGGAGTAACCAGGCAGCTTGGAATTGATCAGAAGTGAGCACTGGGGACACCTGGGTGGCTCCGTCATTAACCACCTGCCTTCGGCTCAGGTCATGATCCCAGGGTCCTGGGATCGAGCCCCACATTGGGCTCCCTCTTCGGCGGGAAGCCTGCTTCTCCCTCTCCCACTCCCCCTGCTTGTGTTCCCTCTCTCGCTGTGTCTGTCAAATAAATAAAATCTTAAAAAAAAAAAAAAAAGGAAGCACTGAGCTGAGGAATAACATGGCATAAATGAAGGAAAGTGATCTGGAAGTTTGAGTCTTTAATTGGACAGACCCTTGTGGAAGACAGCACATCAGGCAGGTTGTAAACAGGGGCAGATCAGCAGACACATGGGTGAGAGGCTGTGCACAGGCACGGATTCCACAAGGGAGCTGCTGCTTAGGGACAGGCAGGTGTGGTGAGCCCTCCCAAAGTGTTCTTCACTGCTGTCTCCATGATACCTACCCAGCTTACTTAGTGTGAAGGTTCCTTCTTCGTTGCTCCCTTCCACAGCCCTGCTGGGGGCCTTAGGGCCTGCCTTTTCATCTTTCTAGGAATTCAAGTCTTAATTCTCCAGAATAGTGTGGCCCTGGTCCCAGAATGTGCCTTGCAGTATTTTTGTGTTCAGGGAGAAACAGTAGCTCATGCATGAGAAGCTGGGGACTCTGTTGCTATGGCAGTGGTTCAAAATGTATTTCCTTAAATGCGTTCTTTGTAACCGTACCTTCATTTAGTCATCTCCCAGATAATGAAGCCCAAAGTCTCGTCCCCAGCACAGTTCTCTTCTTTGGGGTGCTTTCAGCATCTTCAGTCTAAAAACAGACTAGACTTTCCATGTTAATGCACAACATAGAAAATGTTATTGTCTGGCTTTGAATATGTGTATAAATCTACTGTCTCCTCTTTGGAGTGTTGTGTGTGCACATTTATTTTTTCCTGAAGATCTGCAGACAACGTGTTTCTTGTGGCTTTCTTTCTTTCATTTTAAAATTTCATAAGTGCTATATTTTTATACATTATGCTTTACTATGGATTTGAAAACCTTTTTGGAAATTTCTTCTGAATCTCTGTATAACATTTTTGTCAGGAGCTTTTATTCTATCCTTTATAGTAAACTTATTCACAGTCTTCTTTCTCATGAAATTATAGCATGCTCAGATTTCTGAGGTAGGTGAGTAAATGTTGAAGCAGAGGGAGAAGCAGGCTTTCTCCTGAGTAGGGAGCCTAATGTGGGACTTGATCCCATGGCCCCAGGATCATGACCTGAGCCGAAGGCAGATGCTTAACTAACTGAGCCACCCAGGCGCCCCTTAAGCAAACTTCTTGATCTAGGAAGGGTAGTTTTGTTTACCTTCAGCTGTATGGACATATTTTTTAATGCGCCTTTTATTTTTGGATAATTTTAGATTTACAGAAAAGTAGCAATATTAGTACAGAGAGTTCCTGCCAGAATTCTACCCCTTATCTAGTTTTGGTTTCCCTAATATCATCCTACATTACCATGGTGCTTTTGTCAGACCCAAAAAACCAACATTGGTACATTACTAGTAACAAATAAAACTGTAGACTTATTTGGATTTCACCAGTTTTTATTTTTAAGATCCTATATATTTATTTCTATATAAAATCTATAATTTAAGATCCTATATATAAATATAAATTATATATATATATTTTAATCTCTGGATGGCAGGATTATGGGTATTTAAGATCCAGTATTCTTTTTTTTTTTTTTAAGATTTTATTATTTGAAGGACACTTGGGTAGCTCAGTTGGTTAAGCATCTGCCTTTGGCTCAGGTCATTATCCTGGGGCCATGGGATCAAGTCCCATATTGGGCTCCCTACTCAGGGGAGAGCCTGCTTTGCCCTCTGCCTGACGCTCCCTCTGCTTGTGCTCTCTCCCTCTCTGGCAAATAAATACCATCTTAAAAAAAATAAAATAAAGATTTTATTATTTGAGAGAGAGCACAAGCGGGGAGAGGGGCAGAGGCAGAAGCTGACTCCCCACTGACAGGGAGCCTGCTGGTGCAGGGGCAGGGCTCGGGGGCTGGATCCCAGGACCTCGGGATCATGATCTGAGCCAAAGGCAGATGCTTAACCAACTGAGCCACCCATGTGCCTGATCCAATATTCTTAAAATGATGAAAGCCCTTTTACTAGAATCTTTACATCAAATGTTCTGCCCTTAGCATAAATCTGTCCTGGGGTTTATCTAGGGGTCATTCCCAAGCCTGCATATTTTTGTGCAAATGTGTGTCCTTACCCATTATAAATTATGTGTACTTCCCTCTACAGGTAAAGCTGTTTCATATCAGGCACTTTGTTGGGTTTTTTCCCTCCTGGATTACCTGTCATTCATGAAGCAAACGTTAGCATTTGTAAGATCACAGTCCGTTACAGTGGAAGGGATTTTCAGACGTATCTGAGCTTTTCTGTCCTGCAGTATGTTCATTCCTGGAAGCACTTGTTAAAAATTCCCAGGCTTCTGCCCTGGAAATTCTGAATCAGTTGGGGTGGGTGGGTTATGTACTTTTTAAAACTGAATTTCATTGTAGGTCCTGTACTTTGTAGTTTATCATTTCTTTTTTTTTTTTTTCCTTTTTAATTTTATTTATTTATTTGACAGAGAGAGACCAGGAGAGAGGGAACACAAGCAGGGGGAGTGGGAAAGGGAGAAGCAGGCTTCCCGTGGAATAGGGAGCCCGATGTGGGACTCGATCCCAGGACCCTGGGATCATGACCTGAGCCAAAGGCAGACGCTTAACAATTGAGCCACCCAGGTGCCCTAGTTTATCATTTCTTAGAACTGAATTTCATTTTAGGTTCTGTATTTTGTAGTTTATCATTTCTTAGTATCTTTCATTCTTCCCTGATGTTTTTTCCTTTGATCGCCCCCAATACTTTGCATAATTCTTAGTACATAATAGGCAGTAAGTTTATTAAATGTTTGGTCTAGCCCATATTCCCTACCCATGAAGAATATAATAGGTTAAGACCCCCAGAAGAGGGGGTGATTTAAGAGAGACTGTTCCAGGACTTGGGCTCTGGGTCCTGCTTTATGAAATAAGGATTAAGGAAGAAGAGCAGAAAACTTTTGTCCTGGGTTTTTTGTATACTATTGAGTTATTGAATCCAACTCAGGTTTGTTTAATTTCTTTGTAGTTTGAGCCTTATTGTATTGAAAAGAGTGGGGCACCTGAGTGGCTCAGTCAGTTAGGCGTCTGACATTTGGTTTCGGTTCAGGTTGTGGTCTCAGGGTCCTGGGATTGAGCTCCATGGGGCTCTGTGCTCAGCTAGGAGTCTGCTTGGGATTCTCTCCCTCCCTGTCTGCCCCCAACCCTGCTCTTGAGTTCTTGTGCATGCTCTCTCTCTCTCAAATAAATAAATCTTAAAAAGAAAAAGAGCAACTCATATGCCAAATGTTTAGACCATGGAATGACTGTAATATCTGTGTTTGTGTCTGAGGCTCTCCCCTCCACCCTCGTACCCTTTCACTTTTTTTTTTTTTTTAACCCTTTCCAGTGTTTAATTATTTGGTGTGATTCCTTAGAGACTACACATGACCCTTTTTTTTTTTTTTTAAGATTTTATTTATTTTTGACAGAGACAGTGTACAAGCAGGGGAAGCAGCAGGGAGAGGGAGAAGCAGGCTCCCTGCTCAGCAGGGAGCCCGATGTGGGGCTCCATCCCAGGACCCTGGGATCATGACCTGAGCCGAAGGCAGACGCTTAACGACTGAGCCACCCAGGCATCCCCACACATTACCTTTTATCAATTATCACCCTGTATTTGGGGGGAAATGATACACAGTTGAAAGAAAAACCTGCTGGTTCACTGTAAGACTGCTTGCTTTCAGCAGTTGGGAGTTCCTGTGTTCCTAGAAAGGCACAGGTCCAGAAAAGATAGACATAAAGCAAACTAGAAATAATGCATTTGAGGAATAACTCGGGAGATCAATGATTATTTCCCCCCAAGCTACCCAGTGACTTAAAAAACAATTTAGGGGCACCTGGGTGGCTCAGTTGTTGGGCATCTGCCTTCGGCTCAGGTCATGATCCCAGGGTCCTGGGATCGAGCCCCGCATCGGGCTCCCTGCTCAGTCAGGAGCCTGCTTCTCCCTCTCCCACTCTCCCTGCTTGTGTTTCCTCTCTAGCTGTCTCTCTCTTTGTGTCAAATAAATAAAATCTTTAAAAAACAAACAAAAAAAACAATTTAATAAATAATAGCCTTTTGTTTAAATTTTTCTACCTTGATTTATGCATTTGAGCTTTTCTAATAAAAGCTCAAAATAAATTACAGTCAGTGATTTTTTAGTGGGTAAAAGACGTTTGTAATTTTAAGTGTTTGTTTTTGCTTTTTAAAAGATTTCTGCCTTGAAGGCATTTCCTAGAAAGCAGTGGTACAATAATACATCGAGGAATTAATAAATAAAAAGGACACACCAAGATGCCAGAACTTTGCCTTGGGTCTGTTGTGTGTGTTTTCCTTTTCCTGTGCCATTTCATCAGCAGTTCCATAGATTACTTCAAAGTTCCTTATCAGTCAGCACCTTGGATTTTGTGTGTGTTGGTTTTTTTGTTTGCTTTTTTTCTTAGTCATTGAAAAAGGGAAGCAAAATGTCACCTGTTTTTTCCTTCTCATCCGACCTCTCCCGTTTCCCCACAAGTGCAAAAAGCTCAAACCCTCATCCTCTACAGTCTTTGATGTGGAGGCAGTAGAGAATGTGCTTTGTGCTTTCCAGTACTTTCTCTTCCCTGTTATCTAAGGGAACTTCAGGATAATTTATTTATTTATTTATTTGTTTTTTAAGATTTTATTTATTTATTTGACAGAGAAAGACACAGCGAGAGAGGGAACACAAACGGGGAGTGGGAGAGGGAGAAGCAGACTCCCTGCCGAGCAGGGAGCCCGATGAGGGACTCAATCCAGGGACTCCAGGATCATGACCTGAGCCGAAGGCAGTCGCTTAACCAACTGAGCCCCCCAGGTGCCCCAGGATAATTTATTTTGCTGCAGAGATTAAAAATTCATTTCCTATTCTTGTTTCCTTATCATTCAGGGCCAAAAAATGTATGTTTTTTTCCAGCCTCGTCTCAGCCAGGTATCTTCATTTACTCCGTCCTAAAGTGTTTCCTTTCATTGTCCCTACTATTTTTGAGTCATTTAGTTTCATCTGGTGCTGCATCACTTATGTTTACAAATTCTGTTTGATATACTTGTTTAAAAACCAATTTGATTGTCACAGGTTGCTGCTTTTGAAAAAATCGATATCCTACCTGAATTACCACCCTCAGGACAAAGCAGTAAAGTAGATTTCTTTGTTTTCTCATTCCATTTAAAGCAGTATTAACTTCAGAGAAAAGTAGTGACTATCCTATAAGCCAGAATCCCGAAAGCCTTTCTGCTGACAAATTTCAAGTATCTCTGGATAGTTCCACCAGTAAAAATAAAGAACCAGGAACGAGAAGGTAAGAAGTAATAAATGTCAAGTTGTAGTATCTAAGTAACATCTTTACTTATATTGAACGCTTATTATTAAATTTTTTTCACCATCCTTTTTCTGGTTTTTTGTAAAGAACCATTTCTAACCTCTCATTGCCCCAGGACACTTCTTTTGTTTAATTGCACATAGGTTTTCTGGATCTATACAGGGCATGAGCTACGAAGTCAGAAATGCACAGTAGATCTGTCCCTTTTGAAGGGCAGAATAAAATATAGAACTGAAACCTAAACAAGCCTGGGAGCTGACGTAGACCAGCAGCCCTTGGCCCTGATTGAAGTTTTGGCCTCTCTAGAAAAAGTTTAGCTATTGATTTACCCCAGGAAAATTCAGAATATCTTTCAGGGATGTCTATGCAAATCATTATTGAGATAAGACTGTGTAGCACTTCATATTTTCAAAAGTACTATATCTGCTTCCTCATTGGATCTTTACAATACTGTGAGGGTAAAAGAACAAGTAGGGACTGTTCTTCCTATTTGATAGTGCAGGACAGAACCTCAGAGCCATCAGAGTCCTGCATCTTACCACTCTAGGAAGGAAAAGGAATTCATATTTATTGAGTTCCTACTGTGTGTCAGTATACTTTTATTTTTTATTTGTCTTCCTGAAAATAGTGACAAGTTGTCGATAATCTACTCATACTATCTTTCAAGCCTCTTGAACTAGGATATATTTTTGAGGCTGGGAGACTGACATTGTGGCTGTGACAGAGAATGCAAAGATCTGGCCTCCACAGGCGCTAGCCCATGTTTAGAGGGAATGACTTCATTGCCATGTTTTAATCAATTAGCTAACCATCCATTTAATATTTACACTAAATATTCCTATACCTCCTCCTCCTCCCCAGTGTACCCAACAGAGACTTCTATTAAAGAACCTACACATTGGGGCACCTGGGTGGCTTAGACAGTTAAGGGTTCAATTCTTTATCTCAGCCCAGGTCTTGATCTCAGGGTTGTGAGTTCAAGCCCCACACTGGGCTCCATGCTGGGGCGGAGCCTACATAAAATATATATTGAATATATATTGAATGTATATTTCATATATATATATATGGAAAGAAAAGAAAAAATACCTACACATTGATTGAATGTCCTCTTTCTACTAGAGTACCTGAGAGCGGCGATTCGGGTTTTGCTCATCTTTAATGCACAAGGCCTACTTTTATTGCCTGACTTGTAGTAAACACCCAATAATTGTTTAATAGACAATTATTTAATGTATTTTAGTTATTAACATTATTATGTTATAATATCTTATATAACCATTATAATAGATTATATATTATAATAATTTTATTATTTGATTATTTGATAACCAGAGTTATTTAAAGGAAACTCTTAATAATGCATTTGAGGATGAATTCCTCAAATCTCTTAAGTATCGTTTAAATCTGTTGCTAAGTATCTTATTCCGCAAAGCCCTAAGCAGCTGAAAGAGTGGAGGACAGAATCACTGGGCGCCCAGTACTTTATAGCTGGCTTTTGTTTTGAGAATGGCTTTGGACATTGAAAAGACAGGAGGTAGGGATGATTCTGTGAATTCTGCTAAAATTGGGTAGAAAGAATGAGTGTAGAAATGTCAAAATTAATCAGCTTTCTATTTTCATGAGAGATCTGATTCTAATACATCCATTTGGACTCAAGTGGAATAGCGTATAGAATTTGATTGAGTGAGTGGCAGTGGAGAATTTGGTGAAATTTGCTGACACGCTTTTAAACAGCTGAGAGATACCCTGCCTCAGCCCAGGCCGTAAGGGGAGCTGTTATATGTCAGCCTTGACACATTGGCAGGCTTCATGAATCCAGACTTCTGAGCAGTCACTTGGGTTCTTTTTTCGCTAGTCATTCCCCATCTCCCTGACAGTGAGCTGTTCCACTTGTGTGTCTGCTGCCCGGGAAGTATGATGAGTCCTTTCACAAACTGTGGTGGTGTGTTTCTCCCTTCATCCTTCTAGGTCTTCCCCTTCTCAATCCCGGTTGTTAGATACTAAGTGGTATGTGCACAGCAACCCAAGGAGTCTTCAGAACACAAACTGCCCTGCTCAAGAGGAGCTTGTTAAGGTTGTCAGTGTGGAGGAGCAACAACTGACCAAGTCAGAGGCGCGAAATTTCATGGAGCAGTCTGATTTGCCAAGACCAGATCTGGGTACTGTTTCATCTGTTCTAATGGAGAAAACAACGTCTGTTTTACTTTGAATCTGACCTAAAGATATTTTGGTTAACGAACTTTTCAGATGTCTAGCATGTCTAGTCTATCTATAATGAATGCTTTTCTTATACTTAAACCCATTTTAGAAAAATAGCTTGAATATTAATCCAAACTGACATGAAAAAAAATTTTTTAAGATTTTATTTATTTATTGGACAGAGAGAGACACAGCGAGAGAGGGAACACAAGCAGGGGGAGTGGGAGAGGGAGAAGCAGGCTTTCCGCTGAGCGGAGAGCCCGACGCGGGGCTCGATCCCAGGACCCTGGGATCATGACCTGAGCCGAAGGCAGACGCCTAACGACTGAGCCACCCAGGCACCCCAAATTGACATGAAAATTATTGCAGCCCTTGATCTGTCTTTATTGGCTTAACTCTAACAGTTTTGAGGATGGGAGTCTTGTGTGCTCTAAGTATTTTATTTCAACTGTTAAGTAAGAATTCTAGGTCCCTAGGGGTGCCTGGCTGGCTTAGTCAGTAGAGGATGCAACTCTTGATCTTGGGATCGTGAGTTTGAGCCCCTCACTGGGCATAGAGATTACTTAAAAAGAAAAAAAAAGGTAAAAAATAAAGAATTCTAGGGCCCTAGAAAAAAGTTTTCAGCCTGTCCTTTATTGAAAAATGAGTCAAATCTCCAAAATAAGCTCTTATTTTATGAATTAATGAATATAAATGATTATGTATTTTATGCCTTATAAATCACTTTAAATGAATGGTGTGTTTTATGGCTTATAAATCAAAGTTTTAATCAGTAAAGAAAGTTTTAAATTAGTCCTCAAAAACACATCATAAAAGGTGCTCTTTGGCACCTAAATGTTGTATTTGGCCATGTACATTAAGGTCATTTTAGGAATCTCACGTGTTCTCTTTAGCTGTGCTTACTTCCTGATGGAGTGACATTTTCTGAAGTGTTTCAGGAATGGTCTTCTGTTTTAATTTGGTAATGATATCTGATGATTTATTAGGTCAGAAAGACAATGATATAATGGATAAAGAAAAATCACGTATTTGTCTAATTTTTCAAAATTGTTCTCCTTCCTTACAAAAGTACCATGCTCTTTATGGTCATTGTTAAAAAGTTGGAGAATATAGGTAATAAAAAATTTGAAAAGAATATTTAAAGTTACTCGTATTCCTGTCATTAGCAATAAAATGCTGCCATATTTTTTTAGTCAGTTGACTTAAACTTTTTATTTTTTAAAATATAGAATCATGAAGACTATTTGTAATTCAAGATTCATCATCATGTGGGTTAAACTTCTTCCCTTGTGCCTTTCAGAGGGAACCCCTTACCTCGAGTCTGGAATCAGCCTCTTCTCTGCTGACCCTGAGTCTGATCCCTCTACAGACAGAACCCCAGAGCCAGCTCATATCAGCAGCATGCCAACTTCAACCTCTGCATTGAAATTACCCCAATTTCAAGCTGAAGAATCAGCCAAGAGTACAGCTACTGTCCATACTGCTAATACTGCTGAGTATAATAAGAGGGAAGACAGTGTGGGCAGGGAGAAGCCAAAAGTTGTATCTTCAACAAAAAGAGTCAACAGAAGAATATCTATGGTGGCATCAGGCTTAACACCAAAAGAATTTGTGAGTGTATTTATGTATCTCCCTAACAACAGAGACTTCTTAACATATTGCAAATAGTTTTAAATAGGTACTAGCAACATTTCAACCTATAGGGAGAAATCTAGGAGCCAAGAATGATTCTATGTAATCTAATTTCCCTTGCTAATTTCTGAAGATTAGGACCTAGATAAAGCTGTAGCATGGACTATTTTGTATATATTTAAGAAAATAATTATTAAGTATTAGCAGAAAGGTTATAGTTTTGGGTATAATATAGAGCTTTTTAATTTTAATTTTTTTTATCTAAAAAAACAAGTAAGTATAGTTTTAATCCCCAGAGGAAACACCCTGGTTCTATCTGAGTGAACTTACGAGCATAATTAACTAAATCCAACTTCCAAGCAAACGGACAGATAGTGGCATTTCTCCAGTGTTTGTCTTTATCCTGGCTTGTGATACAGTTATTCAATAGCCCGCTCTTTCATTTCTTTTTTTTTTTTTTTTTAAGATTTTGTTTATTTATTTGACAGAAAGAGACACAGCGAGAGAGGGAACACAAGCAGGGGGAGTGGGAGAGGGAGAAACAGGCTTCCCGCCGAGCAGGGAAGCCCATGCAGGGCTCGATCCCAGGACCCTGGGATCATGACCTGAGCCGAAGGCAGATGCTTAATGACTGAGCCACCCCGGCGCCCCCCGCTCTTTCATTTCTGCCCTACAGCACCCCTTCCCTGTTAGGATTTGACATGTCCTTGGGCCCCTGGTACCAGAAATAGGAATTGTTTCACATTATAGAGAAAAATATCCATTAAAATATTAAGACCACTAAAAATTTTGTTTCTGCTTGGGCTGAGTGTAGATTTCAGACATCATAGGAAATTGACCTCCCTGGTAATTAATCACCATTGGTTTCCTTTCATAATAAAGTAGCTGAATGAATATTTCTTTAAAATCATAAGATAACACACCAGCTTATCAGATGGTTGCAATAGCGGGTGCCATTTATTGCACTCTGAGAGATGACCAGGTCATTCTTAAATATCTTTCTTAATATATCCTTCCTAGGCTTCCTTTAAGCTTTTCTTAATATAGCCTTCTTAGAATCATTTCTTGTCCTCTCTATAGGTAGTGGCTCAGGGGCCAAATGTATCCCACTACTAGAAGGGCAGAGTAACCTGTGTCTGCCCTAGTAGATACAGTAAATAAATTTTCATCAATAATGCTAGAATTCCCATCTCAAGACCATGCGCCCAGATCAGCTGTTTGTTCTGAAAATTCATACCTTTGTCTACTTATATTGCTCTTGATCATTTGCCTATACATCTAGAATTCTCATTTATTCATTGAAAATTAGCATTCCCCGGAGTGCCTGGGTGGCTCAGTCGGTTAAGCCGCTGCCTTCGGCTCAGGTCATGATCCCGGGGTCCTGGGATCGAGCCCCGCATCGGGCTCCCCGCTCAGCGGGAAGCCTGCTTCTCCCTCTCCCTCTGCCTGCCTCTCTGCCTACTTGTTCTCTCTCTCTCTCTGTCAAATAAATGAATAAAATCTTTAAAAAAAAAAAAAAGAAAATTAGCATTCCCCTTTCCTTTGTTTCGTGAGTTCAGCTTTTCAGAGAGGCTAAAATGATCTAATCTTTTCTTGCCATGGACAGCTCGGAGCTGCAGATTAGACTATAAGTGACTTGGGTACGTGTTGTCTTTAGGCAAGCCAAGGAGAAAACTTTGCAGCTCCATTCAGACTTGCTGAAGTGTGGTAAATTTATTATGAAAGCTGCTGACTGTAGTACACATGATTAATTCCAAAGCCCATATTAAGATGATCTTTTCAGCAGTTGCTCTTCTAACTGAACCTTGTTTCAAGGCTGGGATTTCAGCAATTAATCAGTTCAGAATTGCTAATGAACCTGGCAGAGGGCAGTGGCAAAAGGGGGAGGATGTCATTAGCTTCTCTAGCCTCCCTTTCGCAGTGGCCTGTGGCAGTAGGGAACAAGGCAGCTTGAAAGAAAGATGCCTGCTCCCCGCTGCAGTATTGCACAGCGCAGAAATATTGGCATGGGGGGCCATGACTAGTACATGATGGCCTTTGGGAAGCAAAGTTGTTTACCAACAGTAGCTACTGATTATGTCAACTGTCCATAATGGAACTGGTTAATCCCTTTTACTGCCTATTGATTTTTATTTGGTTGATAGATAATAGCTAGAAGGCTGGAGCTTTCTTTTGGGAAGCAACTGAGTCTCCTCCAATCCTTATCCTTAAGAGGAATTGATAGTGGGGCGCCCGGGTGGCTCAGATGGTTGGGCGTCTGCCTTCAGCTCAGGTCATGATTCCAGGGTCCTGGGATCGAGCCCCGCATCGGGCTTTCTGCTCAGCAGGGAGCCTGCTTCTCCCTCTCCCTCTGTCTCCCGCCTGCTCATGCTTTCTCTCTCTCTCCGTATCTCTGTGTCTCAAATGAATGAATAAAATCTTTAAAAAAAAAAAAAAAGAGGAATTGATAGCTTTTGCACTGACCTTTAGAAGCGTCTTGACTTGAATGTTTTGTAACTATCAGAGGCTTGAACCTTGTTTTTCAGCCACATATCTGTGGCATAACTTTCTGAATGGGCTGGTTACCTCTTGACTTATAAAGCGTAGGCTGATAAACCTAGATTATAGTAGAGTATCACTCGGCAGAGAAACGATCTTAGGGAATCAAATTATATTTGCTATTAAAGGGAAAAATTATTATTTTGAATCCTGGGTTGTAATTCCGTGTCTGTGAGCACAGACTATTTTAGAATTTTTTCCTCTGATTTCTACATAATTTTTATTAAATTACTATTTATTTTGGGATTTCAGGCATGTTCGAATAAAAGGGATGTACCTTTTGTGAGGAAAATGGAGAGTCAAAGCTAGGGTAACAGTCTAAGCTGTGTACTAGAGGTAATTGATTATAATGTAATATTTGATTTGATTTCAGATGCTTGTGCACAAGTTTGCCAGAAAACATCACATCACTTTAACTAATCAAATTTCTGAAGAGACTACTCATGTCATCATGAAAACAGGTATACCAAGAGCCTTACAGACCATGTTGCATCTGTTGCATAAAACTACATGAAAAAATGGGAGAATTTGTTAAGCAAAAGCATGGATGACAGTCTTCCATCAGTCAATCAGTTATTTATAAAAGAAAAATAATAGTTTTGCTCTGTCCTGACCCCCTTTGGTTTGGGTTAAGATTTGGAGAGTAGTGAGCCAGAATGGTCAGCCACTTCTCGTCCACCGTGCCTCAACCACCCTGTGTGAGGGGCTCTCTGATAAGGCAGAGCCCAAGTCCTGGAAGAACACGTGGGGCAAAGAGAGGAATGAAGCGAGTTCGCACTCAAACTCCAGGCATTTGGAAACGCTCGCTCCGTGTCCACTCCATGTCCTAGCTCCACTCACACACCCGGATTGAGTGTGCTTGACAGTTTTTCAGGAAGCAAGTCCACTATCAGCTCTGAGGTAGCCTAGCGTATGAACCAGGAAAAAGAGAAGGGGAAAATTCACTTGTCCTACACCTTCCTCTTTTGCAATCTTCATTATAGCTTGTGTGATAACGGAGACTTCAGAGGCTTTTAGCTAAATCTAAGTAAACATTTCAGCGCTGCTGAAAAAGCTCATTTGAAATTGGGCCTTATGAACATAAGCTTCATGTCCAGAGCAAGTGAAGTGTAGATTCGGACCCCTGCACTGCCTCTTCTGTGGGAGGGACTGCCTGAAAGATAATGTGCTCTGCTTCGAGCACCATGCTTTCCTTTTAAGCTGGTCACTGACCACCTAGAGTGTTTCTCCAGAGGTAGGTGCTGAGGATGGGGGAAAGGAAAACAAAACAGTATTATTTGAAGAACAGAGGAAAGAATGGAAAGACTGAAGGCAACAAGCCAGCTGTCTTCCAATATTCATAGAGCTGCTTTCTGGAAGAGGAGATGAACTCACTTGTTGGGTTCCAGAAAGCAAAGAGCGGTGCACGCAGCACCAGAAGATGCAGACTGTAGCTCAAGTCTTGAAACCTTCTGAACAGAAGTGACTCTGGAAATACAGTGGCCCTCTCCAGAATGTTTCTGTCATATAGCTGTTGGCACTTGAACATGTAAGGGTCCAGGCTCCTTGGCAGGGACACAGTGCCTTAGAACTTCAAAGATCTTAGGTTTCTAAGGTGCAGAGGCTGTACCACAGGGTCAGAGGATAATGCTTACAGGAATCAGGTGCCAGGACAAGGTACTTTGAACTAAGTACTATTTTAGAGATGAATGTCATTAAAGTTTAATATATCTTAAGCTATAGTTTTGGATCAGAGCTGCTGAAAGGTGAAAAGAAAACTTTAAAATGCAAATTAAAGTAGTTAGGTCTTGGGGCACCTGGGTGGCTCAGTCATTAAGCGTCTGCCTTCGGCTCAGGTCATGATCCCAGGGTCCTGGGATTGAGCCCCGCATTGGGCTCACCGCTCTGCAGGAAACCTGCTTCTCCCTCTCCCACTCCCCTTGCTTGTGTTCCCTCTCTCACTGTCTCTCTCTGTCAAATAAATAAAATCTTTAAAAAAATAAAATAAAGTAGTTCGGTCTTTAAACAAAGGGAATACAACATTTGCTACTTTTAAACTAAAAATGAGGGTGCCTGGGTGGCTCAGTTGGTTAAGCGACTGCCTTCGGCTCAGGTCATGATCCTGGAGTCCCAGGATCGAGTTCCGCATCGGGCTCCCTGCTCGGCAGGGAGTCTGCTTCTCCCTCTGACCCTCCCCCCTCTCATGTGCTCTCTCTCTCTCATTCTCTCTCTGTCAAATAAATAAATAAAATCTTAAAAAATAATAATAATAAAATAAACTAAAAATGAACCAAAATAGAATTCTGAGTTTAAAGCCTATTACTCAATCAACTTTTACAACAGTTTAAAAAGCTTTAAAAATTGAAGAAAGAAAAACTTTTTTTTTTTCTAAAGATTACTTATTTATTTATTTGACACAGAGAGAGAGATAGTAAGAGAGAGAGAACACAAGCACGGGGAGCGGCAGGCAGAGGGAGAGGGAGAAGCAGGCTTCCCGCAGAGCAAGGAGCCTGATGTGGGGCTTGATCCCAGGACCCTGGGATCATGACCTGAGCTGAAGGCAGCCGCTTAACCGACTGAGCCACCCAGGCGCCCCAGGAAAAACTTTTTTTTTAATTTTAATTTTTTTTTATTCTTATGTTAATCCCCATACAGGAAAAACATTTTTTAATTTGTGAAGAATTCTGGGAGAGAAAATGGCTATTGTTCCACCGGCAGATGGCCTACTGTGTTTAGGGTTTAGTTAAATCCATTTCTCCTGTTTATTTATTTATTTATTTTTTTAAGATTTTATTTATTTGCAAGAGAGAGAATGAGAGAGCATGAGAGGGAGAAGGGTCAGAGGGAGAAGCGGACTCCCTGCTGAGCAGGGGAGCCTGATGTGGGACTCGATCCCGGGACTCCAGGATCATGACCTGAGCCGAAGGCAGTCGCTTAACCAACCGAGCCACCCAGGCGCCCCCATTTCTCCTGTTTAAAACTAAGTGTTCTTTTCTCATTTTGCTTAGTTCTTCAAAGTACGAAACAGTACGTAGCCTTTGAAACAGTACGAAAAACCAGAACTGATTCTTCAGCTGTTGCTTTCTGAAATACCTAGAAAAGAGAAAAGCTGTGAATATAGTCTATTTTCTTGGCCCTCTCAGGGGAATTAGGAATTAAGGGGTTAGGACTCCCCAGGGAGACGTTCTGGGGGTGAAACTTTGTCGCTTACATGGACATTTCAAATTCAGGATTTCACATATTCATGTCCTTTCACAAATTTGCCATCCAGTGAAATAGACCTTCCCCATCCACATGTATCAGTACACATGGGGAATTTCTTGAACACTGTGACAGACATCTTGAGCACCTAGAAGATAGAGCAGACCTTTCCTGTGGTC
>NC_138383.1:17526968-17576025 GCF_054177405.1 Leptonychotes weddellii
TTTTTTTTTTTAAAGATTTTATTTATTTATTTGAGACAGAGAGAATGAGATACAGAGAGCATGAGAGGGAGGAGGGTCAGAGGGAGAAGCAGACTCCCCGCCGAGCAGGGAGCCCGATGTGGGACTCGATCCCGGGACTCCAGGATCATGACCTGAGCCGAAAGCAGTCGCTTAACCAACTGAGCCACCCAGGCGCCCGACCTTTCCTGTGGTCTTAACCTTGTATCAGCCTCTTTCAGATTTCCAAAGATGCACACCTGCTGGTTATAATTAGGGATGATTCCAGCCTCTGAGTCTATCACCAGGGCTGTTGGAATCATCAATCCAGATTGATCTCAAGTGGCATAAGGAGCTAGGGGCACTTTAGCTTCTTACAGCAGAACTTCCTGATTTTTGTTTTCCCCTTCTAATCCTTTGGATGTTTTTCATCCTGCAGATGCTGAATTTGTGTGCGAACGGACACTAAAATATTTTCTGGGTATTGCAGGAGGAAAATGGGTAGTTAGCTATTTTTGTAAGTACAATATGTCTCCCCTCCTCCCTTTAACACCTCAGAATTGCATTTTAACACCTAACTTTTTTAACGCCTAAGGTTTTTGCTGATGCTGAATCTGAATTACCAAAAGGTCTTTAATGGTAACACTAAACTAGCTTTATCTTAAATGCGTATCTCTTTGTTTGGATAAGCTGGTGATGTTGGGGAAAATGGATTTCTTTTTATAACTAATAGGACCTAATCTGTTTCTAGCAAAGTTAGCATATAACTAAGGATTTATTTAATACCAGGCAGAAATCCATGTGCAGCAGGCACTTTTATAATGTTTAATTTAAGCCACTGCCGTGTCTCCAGAAGAAAATCTATTAGGGAGCTGTGGCTTTATAGAGGGAGGACCTCTACTCAGTGTTCTGCCCTCTGCGCTGTTACACAAATCGCTTCACCGTCCACCTCCATGAAAAGAGCACGTACTTCTGCCTTCATGTGACCTGTCTTTTCTGTCATCTCTTTAGGGGTGACCCAGTGTATTAAAGAAAGAAAGATGCTAGATGAGGTAGGTACTTGATGTTACAAACGAATCAGAAAGACTTGGTGCCATTGAGTCACAAAATCACTGAACACTTGTCTGCTTCCTTGTTTGTACTCCTTTCCAAAGACTTTCCCTGGTGATGTGGATCATCAAGAATTGCGCAAAGCAACCCAGGAAATTCTGTGTTCTCAGTTCAAGTTCCAGTAGAAACAATCTTTCCTCAGAGGAAGGAGAAGGAATTTATAAAGCAGAAAGAAAAGATTCATAAGCCTAAGAAGCAGGCCCACCTGATTTCACATGCATAGACCTTTGTAGAAAACTGGTTGTCCACTGTCTTTGAAGAAAAACCCTTCATATTAATATGCAAATGTATCTGCTTAAAACTCAGATGCCTTCAAAGAGATGTTACTTTTATGATCCTGAGAACAGTGAGGTAAATAAGACAGAGTGTAGGAGGAGGAATAATTTTAGAACAGAGCCATCTAAGAGCTGCCAGTGACAACAGATCAGGCAAAATAAAATTAGCAAAAGCAGTTTTAAACCACTGTGCACTATTCAGCATATTCATAATTAATCAAATGATGTTTTTGTTGGTTTTAACTTTGATTCCGTGACTGAATATGATTGGGAGCCTACTATGTCCTGGGCAGCAGGAATACTGCTGCAACTAAGAGTGATGGGTCCCTGCTCTGCTGGGATCCATGTTCTACTGAGGGGAGATATATAATAAATAAAGATGCATTTAAAATACCAATAAATAGAGGCACCCAGGTGGCTCAGTTAGTTAAACATCTGAGTCTTGGGGCACCTGGGTGCCTCAGTCGTTAAGCATCTGTCTTCGGCTCAGGTTATGATCCCACGGTCCTGGGATCGAGCCCCGCATTGGGCTCCCTGCTCCGTGGGGAAGCCTGCTTCCCCCTCTCCTACTCCCCCTGTTTGTGTTCCCTCTCTCGCTGTGTCTCTCTCTGTCAAATAAATAAAATCTTAAAAAAAAATCTGAGTCTTGATCTCAGCTCAGGTCTTGATCTCAGGGTCATGAGTTCGAGCCCCGTGTTGAGCTCCACACTGAGCATAGAGCCTACTTAAAAAAACCAATCAAACAGGGCGCCTGGGTGGCTCAGTTGGTTAGGCAACTGCCTTCGGCTCAGGTCATGATCCTGGAGTCCCTGGATCGAGTCCCGCATCGGGCTCCCTGCTCGGCGGGGAGCCTGCTTCTGCCTCTGACCCTCCCCCCTCTCATGTGCTCTCTCTCTCTCTCATTCTCTCTGTCTCAAATAAATAAATAAAATCTTTAAAAAAAAAAAAAAAACAATCAAACAAAACCAATAAATGCTATGGAATAAAAACTTTAAAAAAAAGAATGATAGTAGCCAGATAAAAATAAATAAATACATACATACTTAACTGTGGAGGAGAAATACACAGAACAGACTAGCAACTGACTGGGGACAGAGACTGACTACTTAAGGACACCCAGGAAGGCTTTCTGAAAACCTTGAGCTGAGACCTAAAAGACCAAGAATTGGTCTAGAAAAATGTAGGGAACAAATGTTAACAGGCAGAAGAACAGCAAGCATAAATGTCTTGAGGTAGGAATGAATTTGGTTTATTAAAGAAAAATAGGCCAGTGTAGCTGGAGAGTAGTAATTGGTGAATTACATGTAGGGAGCAGAGGTTGGACCAGGGGTTGGAGAAGGTCACAGACAAGGGCTAGATCAGGTAGGATTTGGTGGAAGTCATGGTAAGGAATTTGAATTTTATTTCTAGGGTAATTGGTGGCATGGAGATGGTAAGAAGAAATTGGTTAGTTATGTTTGGAGATAGGACCTGTTAAAGGGTTAAATTTGGAGGATGAGGTAAAGGGAGGCATTGAGGAGAGAAGGGTTGGGTTTTTGGCCTGAACAGTAGTGGATGTTAGTAATAGTAAATCAGGTAAGGAAGACACAGAGAAGGAGCATCCTGAGAGGGGGCAGAACAGGAGGCAGGAGCAGAATCAAGAGCTCTGTTTTAGATGTGTGAATTTGGGGATTTATATTAGACTTTCAGGTAGAGAGCTTAAGTCGGCACAGGGGTATAATCAGAACAAGGAATTTGAGGGTCAGCTTCAAACAGATGACATTTTTAGCACTAGACTTTTCTCACTCAAGTGGCTACGAAATGTTAAGTGTTCTTTCCTCTAATAACAGCCTATGGTCTGACATTCATGACGCTGTCCTCCCTACATTTCAGTCAGAATTGTTTCTAAGCATTCTTCCCCAAAACTCTCCCAAAAGCTCTAATCTCTGCAATCCCATTATTCTTTATTTCCTCATCCTTGACCAGTCAGAACCAGTGGTTTTGAAAAAGCTCTAACTTTCTTTAATGTGTTAAATGTATAGTTTATCATTTGGTCTCATTAATTGTAAATCTCTCAATGGAAATCTGAGAAGCCCTTATTTCTTTAGATGGTAATATACAATTGGTTTAAAAGATCAGGAATTCTCCAGTTTCCTTTATAACAGCGCAGTATTAGCAGTTTAATCTCAATGCTAAGTGAATATTTTGAGAAGAGACAGATGTTGAAAATTAAAATACATTAAGTCCCGATGAGGTGAAAAGCCAATTGTTCATTTCTGCCCACAAAGATTTGCTTCAGTCAGTTGATTTCAGCAGCTGAGATGCTGATCATTTCATTCAGTCCACCAAAAAGAATGATTTTTTTCGGGCAGGGGTGGGGTTGTCAAAATTCTGCCCTGCAGTACTGAATTCTTTAATAGGATGTATCTACTCTACTTCCATTGAAGGAGGCTTCTCTTTCTCTGATACCTGTGGTTTACCTTGGGTTTCTTCCAGCATGATTTTGAAGTCAGAGGAGATGTTGTGAATGGAAGAAACCACCAGGGTCCGAAGCGAGCAAGAGAATCCCGTGACAGAAAGGTAAAGTCCCACTCTGCCATGTTGACAAAAACCCCACCCGCCCCACTGCATTCCAATCCCTTTCGTGGAGATGGTCTCATGCACCTGTAAGGGGCATCACATACTGCTAGAGCACTAGCTGGGTGCTTCCATAGAGGTTCTTGTTTGTTTGTTTGTTTATTTTAAGGTTTTATTTATTTGAGAGACAAAACACAAGCAGGGGGAGGGGCAGAGGGAGAGGACCAAGCAGACTCCCCGCCAAGCGGGGAGCCCAACTCGGGGCTCAGTCCCAGGACCCTGAGATCATGACCTGAGCCAAACACAGACACTTAACCGACTGAGCCACCCAGGCGCCCCTTTTTAAATTTTTTTAAAAGATTTATTCATTTATTTTAGAAGAGAGAGCATGAGCAGGAGGGGCAGAGGGAGAGGGAGAGAGAATCTCAAGCAGACTCTGCTCTGAGTCTGGAGCCCCACATAGGGCTCAGTCCCACAACCCTGAGATCACAACCTGAGCCAAAACCAAGTGTCAGGCGCTTAACTGACTGCACCACTCAGGCGCCCCTAGGTTCTTTTCTCGTCCTCCTAGCCCAACAAGGTAAATAAGTGTTCTCTCTGTTTTATGAATGAGGGACTTAGAGGTGTAGAGAAGCTATGTACTTTGGACTCCAGTCTGGGGCTCAAATCTCAGCTGATAAGTGGCAGAGCTAGGATTTGAAACAGATGTGAATCTAAGGCCTTTGCTGTTTGCACTTCACCGTGGCGTCTTTCTGTAAAGTAGTGTGGTCATTGTTGCAAGGGAGATGTACACAGTGCTGTCTGGAAGCACAGAAGAGAAAGTGATCGATAAATCAATGTATACTATAATTTTTAATTTATAATTTAATTTATAATGTATACTATATGCCAGGGTCTGCTCTAAACACGCGATCATATTAACTCACAATTTTACAGCAGCTTGGGGTGCCTCGGTGGCTCAGTCGGTTAAGTGTCTACCTTTGGCTCAAGTGATGATCTCAGGGTCCTGGAATCAAGCCCCACGTTGGGCTCCCTGCTCAGGGGGGAGTCTGTCTCTCCCTCTCCCTCTGCCTCTCCCTGCTCCCTCGTGCTGTATCTCTCTCAAATAAATAAAAAAATTTTTTTAAAGATTATTTATGTATCTATTTATTTGACAGAGAGAGGGAGCAAACACAAGCAGGGGGAGCGGCAGGCAGAGGGAGAGGGAGAAGCAGGCTCCCTGCTGAGTAGAGAGCCCGGCATGGGCTCTATCGCAGAACCCTGGGATCATGACCTGAGCCGAAAGCAAACGCTTAACTGACTAAGCCACCTAGGCACCCTACAAATAAATAAAATCTTTAAAAAAATTTTTTTTACAGCAGCTCTATAAGGTGTGTACTATAATTATACCTATTTAGTTTTAAGATTTTATTTATTTATTTGAGAGAGAGAGAGCATGAGAGGGGGTAGATGCAGAGGGAGAGGGAGAAGCAGACTCCCTGCTGAGCAGGAAGCCTGACATAGGGCTTGATTCCAGGATTCTGAGATCACGACCTGAGCTGAAGTCAGACACTTAACCGACTGAGCCACCCAGGTGCCCCTAGTTATACCTATTTTATAGATGAGCAAATGAAAGCTCAGAGAAGTTGAGTAAATTGCCCAAGCTCACACAACTAGTTGGGAACCCATGACTAGTTGAACACATGTAGTCAAGCTCCAGAATCTGAGCTCTTAACAATATCAGAGTTTCTGAGGGCATATGGCTGGCTCAGTCAGTGAAACATGCAACTCTTGATTGCAGGGTTGTAGGTTTGAGCCCCACATCAGGTGTAGAGATTACTTGAGAAAAAAAATTTTAACAAAACAATACTAGGGGCATCTGGTTGGCTCACTCAGAAGAGCATGCGACTCTTTATCTTGGGGTTGTGAGTTAGAGCCCCATGTAGGGTGTAGAGATTACTCAAATAAATTAAAACTTTAATTAAAAAATCTTAAAAAAATAATACCATCAGGCACCTGGGTGGCTCAGTCATTGAGCGTCTGCCTTCGGCTCAACTCATGATCCCAGGGTCCTGGGATCGAGCCCCATATTGGGCTCCCTGCTCAGCGGGAAGCCTGCTTCTCCCTCTCCCACTCCCCCTGCTGTGTTCCCTCTCTCGCTGTCTCTCTCTCTAATAAATAAAATAAAATATTTTAAAATAATATAATAATAATACCATAGTTTCTTGGAAAAGTATAGAAGATTTCACAGAGGAAAAAAGTAGATTATTCTAACATTTACAAATGAAGGACTAGAGGCCCAGGAAGACTCTGTGATTTTCCCCAGGTCATACTGTAGCAGATGATGGAGCCAAAGCAATGTCGCCCTCTCAGGGAGAAGTCCAGGCAAGATTTCACACCTTCCTGTCAGACCTGAACTGGCTGCTTTCTCAGGTCACTGACTGAGCGCTTATGTGCCTAGTCAGCGTTTCTTCTTTTTTTAAATGTGCACCACTGAGCATTTCAGAACAGTCCCATACGGAGCACCGTCTGCCCCTTTATAGAACTTGAGCAAGAACCAGTAGAAGTGATTTTCTAGAGAAAACTGCTTTGGAAGAGCTCTGAACCCTTGGGGTCAGCCCACCCCCCCCCCCCTTTGAGCCTGTCAAGTAACTTCCAGATGCCAAGAAAAGCTGCTGGCCCTTTTTCTGCTTCTGCCTTCACCCCAGGGGAGTTCTGTGTGAGCCAGGCATTTGTTTTTATTCCACTGTATGCAAGGCAGAATTAGCACCAGATTCTTCCTCCTTCAAAGGAAATTCCAGTGTTTGGGGGTTTTTCCCAATTTCGGGATGGCAATGATGCAAAGTGCCTGGTCAAAGTAATGACATTCTGAAGATACTAAATGTCACCATAGTATTTTCCTGTGGAAGAGAAATGTATTTGTAGAGATGAAACTTCAGATTTCTTATCTCATAACTATACATCCTCATCAGTGAGTGTCAGCTTGGATATAAAAATTCCTAATCTTTTATACTTTTCACAGCAACATTTGGCTCCAGCGAGCTGCCTGGGGAGAGCTTTTAGCATTATGAATATCCAGATCCTGTCAACAGGTTGGGATGCAGTTTATTCATACAGATACTAAGAATGGCATATATGGATGCTGCCACAACAGAAACAGACTTGTCCTGCTGCTCTTGTTTTTGTTTTTTGTTTTGTTTAAAGACTTTATTTGAGAGCAAGATTGAGAGATGGCAAGAGGGAGCACAAAAGGGGAGGAGAGGGAGAAGCGAGCTCCCTGCCAAGCAGGGAGCTTGAGGTGGGGCTCGCTCCCAGGACCCCGAGACCACAACCTGAGCCAGAGGCAGACACTTAACCAGCTGAGCCACCCAGGCCCCCCAGCCTGCTGCTCTTTCTTATTCCTGTGGTTGTAGTTGAGATGAGAGTGGGGAGGCTCATTTCCTAAAGGCCATTATGAGTTTTTAGCTCCTGGTTTTTCTGTACCCCAGTTTCTCTTATTTGAAAGGAGGTGAGTTCCAGGCCTAGGCAATTTTCTTTTTTCGTGGAATGGGGAGAAAGAGCATCAAGAGAATGATGGTTACCCAAATGATATACATCCAGCCAACTATACAACTTTACATTTCTTTTAAATGATACCCTAGTGGGGCACCTGGGTGGCGCAGTCATTTAAATGTCCGACTCTTGGTTTCAGCTCAGGTCGTGATCTCATGGATTGTGGATCAAGCCCCGCATTGGGCTCTGCACTCAGCGGGAGTCTGCTTGAAAGGTTCTCTCTCCCTCTCCCTCTGCCCCTCTCCCCACTGGTGCTTGTGCATGTGCGTGTGTGTGCTCTCTCTCTCTCTCAAATAAATAAATAAATCTTTAAAAAAATAAAAATGATACCCTAGCGCTTGCCTAAGAACCTGCACCAGTGTAAGAATCTGCCTGTAACATGAGCCACACAAGGCTGTTTAAATTCTAGATGACTAAATTAAATGAAATATGAAGTTTCGTTCCTCACTCACCGTAACCACATTTCAAGAGCTTGGTAGCTGCATGTGACTTGTGGCCACCTTATTAACACCAATATAGAACATTTCCATCATCACAGAAAGTTCTTTTGTTTTTTAAAGTTTATTTACTTATTTAAGTAATCTCTGCACCCAACATGGGGCTCAAACCCACGACCCTGAGATCAAGAGCCGCATACTCCACCGACTGAGCCAGCTAGGCCCACCCCAGAAAGTTCTTGTGGACGGTGCTAGCGAGCAGTGTATGTAAGCGGAAGGGGCACCTTGGAGGTGCAGGATAATCTGTGTCTCCTGGAAACCAGGCAGTCAGGTCAGCTCAATGAGAAGAGGCAGACCCAGGCTTCACTTCTAGATTAGATTAACTTCTAGATTAAAAACAAAAAACAGTTTAGGTTGCCTGAAGGAACAAGGGCCAGTCTTAGAGCAGTGTGGAGGAAGGAACAGATGTCCGGAGGCCAGAAGAAAGAGGAGAAAAGGAGCATGTAAAATCAACATAGACTTCTCTGCCAGTTAGGGTGATGGTTAGGATTGATGTACCAAGTCTGGATAAACAAACTGCAGCCTATAGCTTGAATTTCTTGCCATCCAAACCTCTTATTAAATATAAAGAAGGCCTGGGTTTTTTTGTCTCAACAAGAAGTGAGGGCGCCTGGGTGGCTCAGTTGGTTAAGCGACTGCCTTCGGCTCAGGTCATGATCTGGAGTCCCAGGATCGAGTCCCGCATCGGGCTCCCTGCTCGGCAGGGAGTCTGCTTCTCCCTCTGACCCTCCTCCCTCTCATGCTCTCTGTCTCTCATTCTCTCTGTCTCAAATAAATAAATAAAATCTTAAAAAAAAAAAAGTAAAAAACAAAACAAACAAACAAAAAAAAAAACAAGAAGTGAAGTCACTGGGAAGGAGCCTGTGCCTGATTGGTGGCAAAGGGAGATGCTCAGCCTCTGAATAACAAAGAATGACTGTAGAGTGGGTCAACTACATACTCACTTTTTTTAGAAGTCTTCTAAAATCCATCAGTGTTCTGACATTGGACTCATTGTCTCCAGGAAGTAGCAGAAATTATCAGGTGGTAGGGGCGCCTGGTGGCTCAGTCATTAAGCATCTGCCTTCAGCTCAGGTTCATGATCCCAGGGTCCTGGGATCGAGCCCCACATCGGCTCCCTGTTTGGCGAGAAGCCTGCTTCTCCCTCTCCTGCTCCCCCTGCTTGTGTTCCCTCTCTTGCTGTGTCTCTCTCTATCAAATAAATAAAAAAAGAAAGAAAAGAAATTATCAGGTGGTAAAGAAAAAAGAAAGTCCTTCATTTTGGAGAGTCTGTTTATATTGTTTTTTATAAAATGCATACTCTTTTATAATTAGTGTTTCTTTCTCTCCATCCCTCTGTCCCACTCTTCTCCCAGATATTCAGAGGCCTAGAAGTCTGTTGCTATGGGCCCTTTACCAATATGCCCACAGGTAAGAGACTGGGAGAAGTGCAGAGTCCAGCACCAGCCTTTCTCTTACATGGTGGAGTGTTTCAGGAGAGACCGTCTTAACAGGGCTCCTCAGATTGGTGGGGTGCTCTAGAGCTCATTCTGTTTCTCTACCATCTGTCAGACAAAACTGCACCTGAATGTTACCCTATGTCAAAAAACCAGCCCTGTGCCCTTTCTCAAGAGCTAGAAGGCCCTGAAAATTTAACTTCTAGGATGCAGTGTTCTGTGCTCAGATGGGTAGAGCTGCCCTTACTGCCCTTTGGTTTAAGAAAGGAGGGAAAGAATAAGGTGGGGAGAAGATACCTTTCAGGTTTGTAAATGTTAAAGAATTCTGCTCTTCCTAAATCATCTTCATTTGATACTGAGAAACAAGCATGGCAGCTACATAAGCCCTGTGGGCCTGGGGCCCCACACAGGCCCAGAGCAAGCAGGGAAGGACTCTTGATGAACATTTTCTAATTAACTCTGACATTGAATGTGATGTTAGGTTTAGAAGTGCTGTGGGGCTCAACTCCGGAGTTGTGTGGCACTGAGGCCCTGGCGTGTGTATAGATTTGGTTTGTTCTTTTCGAAACAAGGTCCACCCACCTTTGCTTCTGCGCCCACTTCCTCCCCAGGGATTAGGTTCTCTTACTCCTCAAAAGATGGCCTTGGCATCTGGTCAGGGACAGATGAGTGGCAGCAAGAGAGCCCGGCAAAGTAATTTTACTTCTGTCTTCTTTGTTGGTTATTGATTGGATTTTTATGAAATTTCCAAGTGCCACTTGGGGATTTCTCAGTGTTTTTGTTCTTTGGTGTAATGAAAACCAGGTCTCTAACAGGTATCGTTTTGGAGATGAGTCAGTTGATCTCAGTTCTTTAAGACAAACAGGAGCCACCTCCACAATCCCCAGAAACGGACTGCTGAAAAAAAAGCCCCCAAAGAGGCCCAGAAGCCATTCATTGGTCCATTCTGCTGATTTTCCAGGTGCAGGTGGAAAATCTCTACAGTCCCTTTTGATTTCTGTTCCCCCGAGTGTGTCGATTCCAGCTGAGCACGGAGCCCTTCCCCACTGATGTACTGAGTCTCCGTTCAGGATGATGTGTATTTTTTTTTGACTGAATGAATTATCTTCCTATCTCTTGACACTTACAGTAATTACCACCAAGTATGGTGTCCTCGGTGGCCGTGATTATCAATTACCACACGGAATTCGGCAGGGAGGGAGGGAAAGCAAGTGGGTATTTTTTCACAGTATCTTAGCCAGCAATTTAGCAAATTAGGGAAGTTGGATCTTGGATTCTTTTCTTCCAAAGTGTCTTATTTGAGAGACTGTCAAACCTTATCTACCAAGGGGCCTTCTGGGGACCGATAACCAGGGTAGGTAGCATATCGTTGGCAAACTTAGAATCTATACCTGGTATAGATTCTAGTTCAAGGCCTCTCTGTCCTTTTGGAGCAGGGATAGAGACTGTCCCACTTTGAAGTCTTAAGTCTTGCTGTAAGCCTTCATCCAGAGGAGTGTGGGGTAGAGGGCCCAGGTTAAGTGTGTAGAGTACTGTGGTGATCTTAGGTCTCTCTGTGCTATTTAGATCAACTGGAGTGGATGGTGCACCTCTGCGGGGCTTCTGTAGTGAAGGAGCCTTCGTTATTCACTCTCAGCAAGGTAAGTGTTTGATGCCCTGTCAGAGGGGGACAACACAAAATCTGTCCTATGACTGAGCAAGGCTGGTACCCATCAGTCCCTGCGAACCCTGCCAGGGGGCCTCAAAAGCCTCTCTTAGCCCGAGCCTTCTCTGATCATGTGCCAGTGCCAGAAAACTCCCATGTGTGGAGGGTCAGTAAGGACTTGAGTTCTCTAAGTATTTAATTTATTAAGGGAAGGTTCTCCCTCCAATGCTTCCTTTTTGCCTTGTGCCCTTCGCCATCCTTTCTGTGGTGGCACCTAAAGTAGTCTGCTTTAGCACACCATCAAGAAATGGTGAAGTGACTGTTGCAAAAGTCCAGCTCTGATACGCTCCATGCTGTTTCCTTCCTGGGGATGCAGGGTACTCACCCAGTGGTGGTCGTGCAGCCGGATGCCTGGGCAGAGGACAGTGGCTTCCATGGTAAGTCTTGCTGTAAGCCTTTGTCCAGAGAAGTATGGGTGGCAGGGCCCAGATGAAGTCTGTAGATGACTGTGGTGATTTTAGACCTAAATGTCCTGTTTCAATCAACTGGAGTAGATGGTGGACCTGTATGGGGCTTCAGAAAGCCATGGGTATGTGCCTGTGACATATGGGGTCCTATGTGATGAGTTTGGTTCACCACAGATCACCCAGTGTTTGATTAACACAGTTCTCATGACCTTCTAGGTGCTCAGTGAATATTTGAATGAATAAATGAAGGAATGAATGAATGGCTAAAATGTCCTTTTAAAACAGTGGTTTGCTCATTTTGCATTTATAAAAGTAATGCGTGAGTTATTTCCATTGGTGGGGGTTAAATATTAATTAATGTTCATCACATAAAATATAAATGAGCATAGGGACACCTGGGTGGCTCAGTCATTAGGTTTCTGCCTTTGGCTCAGATCATGATCCCAGGGTCCCGGGATAGAGCCCCACATCGGGCTCCCTGCTCAGTGGGAAGCCTACTTCTCCCTCTCCCACTTGCCCTGCTTGTGTTCCCTCTCTCGCTGTGTCTCTCTCTGTCAAAGAAATAAATAAAATCTTTAAAAATACATATATATTATAAATGAGCACAAACACAATGAAATAATTCTAGTAATCCCACCACTTAGAGACGGTGATGGTAAAATTCTTCCAGGCGTGTGTGCATATATATGTACACGCATATATTTTACACAAATGTGATCACGCTTATCATACTGTTTTGCTTTCTCACCTAAGAGGTTGCAATATCATTAAATTGCAGTGCTGTTTTGTGCTCTCTGGTGACTTTTTTTTTTTTTAAGATTTTATTTATTTTTATTTGAGAGCGAGAGCAGGGGAGGGGCAGAGGGAGAGAGAGATAATCTCCAGCAGACTCCACACTGAGCACAGGGCTCAACGAGCAGGGCTCGATCCCAGGATCCTGAGATCACGATCTGAGCTGAAACCAAGAGTTGGTCGCTCAACTGACTGAGCCACCCAGGCGCCCCTGGTGACTTTTCCTTTAACAGATTGGAGCTCCTGTTAGTAAAGTTGCTAGAGGCTGTAGGCTTTCACCAGCAGTCACTCCTCAGGCTTCTGAATGAGGTCCTGTGTCCTGAAGCATTATTTAAGATCAGCAGTTTTGCACTCACCCGAGTGACCCTATGAACTCCTACAACCAGGTCCCCGGAGTAGATTGACAGGAGTCTGGTCTGGGAAAACGTGAAGTGACACTTATTTCTGCTTGTGTTCTCTGTCCCCAGCGATTGGGCAGATGTGTGAGGCACCTGTGGTGACCCGAGAGTGGGTATTGGACAGTGTAGCCCTCTACCAGTGCCAGGAGCTGGACACCTACCTGATCCCACAGATTCCCCGCGCTGCTGCTCACTCCAGCCAGCCATGCGTGTAGCGTCTGGAGCCTGTCTCCATAGGACCCCGAGAATGATCCTAAGAAGCAGCCTTTTTCCAGGCTCCAGGAGCTCTTCTTCAGTCCTTCCACAGTCCCGGTTACTGAATATTTTATGTACATTAGCCTGAGAAGAAATTCTGGCTATGCAAGGGTCCCTTAAAGATTTTCTGCTTCAAGTCGCCCTTTGAAATCTACCATGAGCACAAAATTGTCCTAATTTTTCACTTGGAAAGAATTTAAAACCATTTAAACCCCACCAATTTAGCAAGATGCTGATTCATTATTTATTAGCCCTATTCCTCATACTGGGGATGTTGGCTTAGAGCTGGAGGCACGGGATGCTGGCCTCCGGAGAGTAGCTGGTCTCCCTGAGTTTGCTCCTCTAAAACCCGAGTCAGACCCTTCAGTGGAAAGCGAGTACTTGGGGAATCTGTGACGTGACTTAAAATCAGAATAGTCCTCGGGCGGCTCTCAAATGTTGGAGTGGAGCAGGGGTGGGGGCCGGAGGGATTCAGAGGCAGGTAATAGATGTAAATATGAACGCTGAGGGTTAGAGGAGAGGGGAGTCACACTGGCCCTGATCTCCAGAAGTCTGTGCTATAGCCACTGGATTTCTAAGGAATTTCGTAGCACTGATGTGCTCTGAAATAGAATCTCTTCAAGAACTGGTGTCCGAAGAGAGTCTTCTAATTCCCCGTTAGAAATAAACACAGTGTTTGTTGTTGTAGCTCTGATATGTCACCCATTCCTCTTGAAACATAAGATCTCTGATATGGATATTTCATGTCTGAAAATGACGGATCCCACCAGGAAAGGAGCTGTTGCTCTCCTTGAGGTAATTTTTTCCTCTGTGCCTCCTCTTGCTGAACTGTATAGCTTCGTAAATAATTTTGTTTGCCGAAGGAAGAGAAAGTGTTTTTCATCAACTCATTATCCAGGACTGTTTATAGCTGTTGGAAGGACTAGGTCTTCCTTAGTCCCCCAGTGTGTGAGGGCAGTACAGACCTGATTGTACAAAATGTTTTGTAAATGTTGTGCTATTCACCTGCAAATAAACTTGGTAGCAAACACTTCCACCGAGCATGACTTCTTGAGGCTTACAGCTGCAGACCTGCTCAGACCCTTTCACTGCACTTCAGTCTCCTCATCTGTAAAATGGGGGTAACAATAGTACCAACTCCGAGCATTAACCGAGGAGACTTCAGTACCTCCTGTATTTGCTCTTGCTGCCATAGCAAATTGTCACAAACCTAATGGCTTAAAACAACATCCATTTATTATCTCACAGTTCTGTAGGTCAGAAGGCCAAGTTGGCTCAACTGGTGGTTTCTTTGTGTCGGGTTTCACAAGACCAAAATCAAGGCAGCAGGGCTGGGTTCCTTTCCACAGGCTCGGGGGATGAATCCGCTTCCAAGCTCATTTCATGTTGTTGGCCAGATTGTTCCTCACAGTTGTGGGACTGAGAATCCCCGTTTCCTTACTGGCTGTTGGCCAGAGGTCATCCTTAGCCTCTCCCACATTCCTAGGCTCATGAACCCCTAGCTGCATCTTCAAAGCCAGCAAGCAACCCTGGTCAAAAGCTTTTCTCATGTTCGGAGTCTCTCTGACTTCCCCTTCCTCATCTCTCTGACTGCCGGATCTAGCTCCTGCCAGAGAAATTTCTGTTTTTAAGGGCTCAGGTGATTAGACTGTGCCCACCAGGTAATCCAGGGTGATCTCCCTGTCTTAACGTCCATAACCTGAACTACAGCTGCAGAGCCCCTTCGCAGCAGGACCCAGATTAGTGTTTAATTGAATAACCAGGGGACAGAATCTGGGGAGGGTATCTTGAGATTTCTGACAACCACTCCCATTTAACATACTTAATCCACAGATAAGAATCTGTATCATCATTTTTTGGTCTTCACATGTTCAGAGATTAGAGTCCTCTTAGAGGCAAAGAGAAGTAGATGCCCACACAGTTCAGCGTTGCCACGTTTGTAAGGAAGGTGGGTGGGTGAGGGAAGAGTGGAGAAAACGGAACTGGCATCCCGTTTGTCTCGGGGTCGTCGTCACAGCCCTAGGCAGTGGGTATTCGGCACCTCATTTGAATAAAGGAGAATGGGAAAGAGATTTTGCTCAGAGTTTGCACAGCTAGTAAGTGACAACCTGGAAATCTAAACCCATGCCCTTTCTGCCCCATCATGGAGCTTCCCACCCGCATCCGTCACGGATCCGGGTCAGAGGCACTGGCTCAAGCCTCAAGGGAACTTGGGGAGAGGAGTGGGTTGTGAGGGGAACTAGCACTCTAGACTCTTTTGTGGGCCACAGTGGGAGGCAGTAGAATGTTCCTGCCTCCCAGCAGCAGCTCTCCTCGAGAAAAGCAGCCCTCCTTTGCCCTCAGCAGAGACTGACAGGATTGGCCCACAGCTGCCGGTTTCCACCTCCATCCAGCCTCCCGATTATGGTTGCTTATCTTTCAGAGATCAAAGCCTTCCAGTCCGGGACGCCTAGCGGGCTCAGTCAGAGCATGCGACTGTTGATCTCTGGGTTGTGAGTTCAAGCCCCAGGCTTGGTATGGAGATTACTTGAAAGTAAACTCTTAAAAAAAAAAAAATCCTGGGGCACCTGGGTGGCTCAGTCGTTAAGCGTCTGCCTTCGGCTCAGGTCATGATCCTGGGGTCCTGGGGCTCGATCCTCGAGCCCGCATCGGGCTCCCTGCTCAGCGGGAGGCCTGCCTCTCCCCTCTCCCACTCCCCCTGCTTGTGTTCCCGCTCTCGCTGTCTCTCTCGCTGTCAAATAAATAAATAAAATCTTTAAAAAAAAAAAAATCCAGTTCAGCCTCGCCTACGGCATCATCTCTGCCAGGCTCATGCCAGGCCACTGTCTACCCAGCAAGGAGTCCATGGGTCTTGGTGGGAACAGTAATGGCAGGTGGGCTTGAAGTAAGTGCTTCGGGCACAGTGACAAGTCATGGCTTGCTGGCCCCTGGGGGTGAGCCAGGCCTCAGCCTTCCCAGGAATCTTGGGTGAAAGCGGGGATGACAGACACATAAAAAAGTTTCCTGTAATTATCTCTCGAGGTCTTCCAACAAATATCCACCCTATTTTTCGAGCTCTGCATGACCCTTCCCGGAAGTCAGCTTCTGTCCCTGGCCTCATGATGCTTGGCTGGGTTTTAGAGGCTTATCTGATGATGAAGTAAATCTATTTGCTCCTTTGACCTCCGGCTTTAAGACGTCCTCCCACTTTTCCATCCCGCAGTGTAGCCCTCTGGGCATGGCAGCATTTGGGGAACCAGTTTCTGTGTGTCCTTATCTGGCAAATGAACTTCTGCAAAGGAGCTGGAAAGGCAGGAGAAGAAGAGCGATTATCATGCAGGTGCAGGGAGGGGGGCCTAGAGAAGAGCTCTGTAGATTATCTCCCTCCTAAAAAACGCAACCAGAATCATCAACAAAGTATCGGCTCAGAAACATGCAGAAGAAAAAGAAAGGAATCAGTGTTGGGGTGGTTGGAGCCGAAGAAGCCGAGCTGCCCAGAATGTATCCTGTGAAGGCTGTGAGGAGCAGATAAGAGGGCCCCAGAGGCGGGCAGCACCAGGAGAAGGGCAGCGCGAGGGGGACGGGCAGATCTCCCCACAGAAACCCAAGAGAATAGGGCTTGCTAGCCAGGGACCCGGGGAGCTTGTTTATCAAAGGCTGTAGACTGGCTGAGCCGGAGGCCCCTTTACCGTACTTCAGTGATGCTCAAACAGCCTGTAAATCTGCCCATAACAAGGAGAAAATTAAAGAAATGAATCTGGGCAAATAGAAAAGGAGAACTGGAGACAGCCAGCTCCTGTAGAAAGCCGGGCTTGGGGACATGCGGTGCGGGGGTGGCCGGGTTGGGGCGGGGGGGTCCTGAGATGAGTCCGAATGATCAGGAAAATCGAAGCAATGGTGGGAGGGTCTGGAGCAATGAAGAACTGGAGAGTCTCCCCCCACCTTATGGGGACTGGCACAGACGAACTTTGCAGACCTAGTTTCAGGGAGCCAGAATGATAAGGTAGTTTCACAAGTAGCTTAGTGCAGGGATTCTCAAACCACAATCCCCTGATGGGGACTGAGGGGGGAATAACACCACCACTAGGAACTTAGCTAAGCAGATTCCGGGGCTCACTCCCCACATACTGCATCCGAAACCAGGGGTGGGGGCCGAAGCAAGCTCATGTTTGAGAACCACTGGCTTAGCGTAAGGGGCTGCTGATTGGTATAAACTGTTACCTGAGGTCTATTTTGTCTCCAGGAGAGGTGGCTCTGGGACCTCTTAAGGAAAACTAAAGTTTGTGGGCTGGTTAGTGGTTCTTATCTACAAGATTGCAGCAGCTGGTTTCAGTTGACTAAAATGGCCCTTTAAATAAATACAAAGCAAAGGATAAAGATTAAATTATATTAGCAGCCTAGGAGCAGAAGGGCCAGACTGCCTAAAAAAACAGCTAGAGATTTTATTAATATTTAAATTGCAGGGAAACCACAGCTGCAGCCTTTGACTCCAGCATAGAGATATGCAAATGGGGCTTTCTAAAGAAAGGCAATTTCAGACAGCCCGCGAGGTAACAAGAACAAATAAAATAAATGACTTTGTAATTTATCTTTATTGACTGATGGAGAGCAAGGCGAATAGACAACCCTCACCTAGCAAGAGAGCCGCCACCAGCGGGCTCTCTGAGGGGAGAAGAGACAGCTGGCCTGGAGGGAGAAAGGCAAGCAAGACCCATGAGTGGGGACAGGAAAAACCCAAGGAGGACAAAACAGAAGGAGGCAGATGGGAGGAGAAGATGACTAAATTAGAAGCAAAGAAAAATGGAAGGCCAGCCCTGGGTTCCGTGGACCATCTGATCTTGCCAGCTCTCAGGGGCAACAGCAAGAGTAATCGTTAATGACTATCATTTGCCACATTCCTACTAAGTGCCATGCACTATTCCCAACTACAAATGAGGAATAGGACACTTTGAGAGGTCGAGCAACTTGCCCGAGGTCACACAACAAAAGGAGGTGGCAAAGCCTTGCTCGGGGAAAGATTTGTGCGGGGCTAAACTGTGCTGGGAACCAATCCTAGGAGGCGGTGAGTAACAATCAGGTTAGTGATTGACGGGAGACTACATGCCCAGGCCCTGGTAGCCTCTGTATGCGCCACGGTTGTGAAAGGGAGGGAGAGAAGATCCATTTCTGGCCTTCACATTGCTTACTATTCAATGCGGGAGGCAAGAAAGCCACGGGAAACCCTTACAGAGTTGTGCCTTCTGGTCCAGAAGCCCTCTGGGGGCTATAGGGCAGCACCTCTGGGTGAAGCATCTCAAGCTGACCCTTGGAGCTTGGGTAGGATTTGGCTGGTGAAAAGGAAGCCAGGAGATTCCAGAAGGCCCAAGTGAGAACCCCTGCACCTGGAGGAACTGGGGGAAGGAGCACCTGATCCAGAAAGAGTTGGGAAAGTCTTCTGCAGGTACATTTCTCTGACCAGCGCCCCCACCCCGGTCTTCCCCAACTCGCCATCCCAGGCTGAAACTCTGTCTCTCCAGTGCCTCACCTGCTGCGCCCTCTTAGGCACCCTGGCCACCAAACATGGGGACCCGCGGGTTTTGCTCACACTGTAACTTGTCCTCAGCGCATCCTGCTCTGCCAGCCCCACAGGCCCTGCCCACGACACCTCCTGCAGAGAACCTCCACCCGTCTTCCAGGCCAGAGTCTCTCCCACCGACAGAACACCCCAGAAGTTTGCTTTATTTAATGACACTTTCTTCCGTCGATAAGTTATTTGTGTGTATACGCTCTTTTCTCCATTTGACCAGAACGTCTTTAGGGGCAGGATTAGTATCATTTTATCTTTGTTTGGAACCCAGCCTCAGTACCTGACAGATACTTTGTTGGGTACCCAATGAGGATTTGTTGAATGGATGAGTTCAAGGATGAATGAATGGACGCACTGAGTGAAGGGCTTATCCAACTGCCCCACCCCACCCCAGGAACACTAGTCCCTGGAAAACCAGCCACATTCTGCCCCTGGGAGTGCCAGTTCCCTTCAGTCCTTCCCACCCACTTTTCTAGGGCCCTGATTTACTCCAAAAACAGCATAAGAGATCTAAGTGGCCAAGAATTACTTCCTCTTCTCAGCCCACACCTACAGATTTCCTCCTCGATTCCCTCTTGCCTGCCATGAAGCCTACTCCTTTGTGATTAATCAAGCCAACACCCACACAGATGGAGGACATCCATTTCCCCTATCCCTGTGTCTTCCAGCAAGGCCCCCTCCAGGCTGGATACTCAAGACCGATAAACGGCTGCCGCCATCACTGGAGAGATAATTATGATGTTCATGATAATCTCTTTGCAAGTTCAAAGCACCGGCACAACTATTATTTCTCCCTCCTCACTTGTTCCCTGGGAGATGGCCAGGGTAAAAATTGTTATCCCCACTTTACAGGTGATAAAACTGAGGTCCTTATCAAAAGTCACCCAGTGAATTGGTGGCAGAGCCGGAACTAACTAGCCCGGGACCCCCTATTCATTAGAACACAGATGAAAATACCCTCATTATGTTGTCTGGGCTGTGTTTGTTTGGGAGAGGGGGAGTGTGGACCCCGGTTGAGTGGGGACAGGGGCCGGAGAAGATAAAAGAAAGTTTGTGGCCCTGTAAAGTTTCTCTGCAATGCTGCGGCAGTTGGCACTGGTTAATTCCAGAAGAATCTTGTTCTGTTTTGTTTTAAAACATGACCACATGTCCTAGATTAGGGAAGGGGGGGGAGGGTGAATCTGAAGGTAACACAGACACACAGGTAAGCAGATGTTTGCTGTCTTCTGAAAACGACATAAAAGCAAATGGTAGCGCATATTAGCAAGAGGAACTCAAACTGCAACTTCTGGGAGTCTTCCCAGCTGTTAAGCTGTAGGTCTGTGGGATAAACTGGGCCACAAAGGTGTAAAATCTTTCCTTGGTGAAGCCTGTCCCTGGGGCCTGTGGAGGGGAGACCTCTCCTGGGGGCTGAGGGCTCCTGGGGGCTGTCTCAGGGCCCTCCGCAGCTGCCAAAGTAAGAAGCCTGCTGGTGGGATCATCCCCAAGCCCACAGGGGCTCTGAAAGTCATGGGAACGAAGTTTTGTGCCAGAGCCTCCTCTGGTTTCTAACCAAATGCCAGAGAAATTAAGAAGAAAAAGAGTGTTTTTTTTTTTTTTAATTCAAGAGGCCATTTCCTAAAGATAGGGTCCCAGGGCAGTGCTAGGGGAAAGCAGTGATGATCTTTCCTGTCTTCTTCTCTGGCTCCATCCTAAAGCACAGGGCTTGTCCCCCTTCAATCCCAGGCCGGCTCTGGGCTTTGCTCAGCCTTTAGCCCAACACCAGCCTCCATTACTCCTGGACTCCGCTGAGGCCTCAGCGGCTTCCCCGTGCCCCTGGAGGCGGGGATGCAGAGAGGGGCAGAGGGGTACGACACCCGAGCCCAGAGAGGTGGCGGCCGCGCAACTTGGTGACTGCGCTCAATGCCATGGAATTGTACACCTCGAAATGGTTAATTGTATGCTATATGCATTTCACCCCAGTTAAAAACAAAAACTGAGCTGCCCTGGTTGCCCTCTGGGGTGCGGAGAGAAGCTGGGCCGCCGTGAGGGCTGAGGCTCCTTGCAGGGAGCGGCAGTGAGCGACCACGGGAAGGCCGGTCTGCCCACCACCCCCGTTCTCCAGGACCAGATGGGAACTGGGGGCTAGGGAGAAAGGCCCAACGGGGGCAGCGCCGGGGTCTGGGCAGAAGAGAGGCCCTCAGGGAGAGCCCGGAGGCTGCAGCCGCCGCTCATTTGCATCATAAGTGATTGGCTTTCCCTGCTCGTCCCTCATTAGGACACAATGGACAGTTGTGTGCGGTGCAGCAGATCCATTTACCGAGGGAGAGAGGAGGCGAGCAAGAGTGACTGCTGGGCCCTAGAGAAGGGGTAGGTGTGGGGGCAGCCGCCTCCCCTCCCCTGCTGCCTGGGGCCTCTGGGACTCTCACGCTCTCACACGCAGAGCAGGGACTTTAGAGAGTAAGCAAGTCCCTCATTTTACAGATGGGGAGACTGAGGTGGTAGGAGGGGAGGAGAGTTCCGAGGCCAAGCTCACGGCAGAACTGGGGTTTGGAAATCTAGCCTCTCATTAAGGGACTCACTCCACTTGCCTGCAGTACCTTCGCCATCCCCACCTGGTGGTTCAGGGTCGCCCTGGTCTCTTTCCTTCTCTTCCAGGCCTGGGCTTCCATCAGTTCCCTCTCCCTTGTCCATCTCGTCTCTCTATTCCTGCCCCTCTCCGTCTTGTCTCTTTCCCTCCCGATTTCCAGGCAGCTGGGGTAATTACTAAACTTCTAATTAACCCCTGCCCTGACGCGGGTGGGGTTGACAGGAGAGACAGTGATTTTTTGTTTTTTTTTTAAGATTTTATTTATTTATTTGAGAGAGCATGGGAGGGGAGACGGTCAGAGGGTGAAGCAGACTCCCCACTGAGCAGGGAGCCCGATGCGGGATTCAATCCTGGGACTCCAGGATCATGACTTGAGCCGAAGGCGGTCGCTTAACCAACTGAGCCACCCAGGCACCTGAGAGGCAGTGATTTTGAAACTGTCTTGGTGTGTTTGGGGGATCAGTGGGGGGAGAACTGCTATGTGTTGGGCCTATTATAAACCAGGCACTAGGACAGACATTTGACATAGTTTATCTCATTTCATCTTTTCAGTCTTGCCAGGTAGGTATTCTTAGAACTGAGAGAGTAGGAGAGGTTCAGAGAGGTTGGGAAACACGCTGGAGAACACCCAGCAGGCAAATGATAGCTAACTCAAGAGTCCCTGCTCTTCCACCCCACACCCTGGCATAGGGGCTAAAGTGGGGTATGGGGCCCACTGATTCTGGGCTCCTGGGTGGCACAACCTTGCTGAAGGAGGGCCCTTGCTTTGTTGCCCCCCCAGGCTGCACCTGCCTTTCCCCACAACCCTCTCTACCTTCTGGCTCCCACCTTCTTCTGGGCCCCTTTTGCCTGGTGGTGAAGTCTCACAAATGCAAGCTTAGGCCCCCGGGGGATCCGGGGAGACCATGATCAAGAGGGAGAAACTGACAAGCCTAGCCCCAGACCCTCGAGGTCTCCCTCCTCCTGCCACCCCAGCTCCCTGTCTGCCCCTCCCCTTTGTGGGTCAAACTCATCAGCATCTGCTTCTGTCTCATTGTGCTCTGGGGGAAGGGGAGAGTTGGGCGGGGGGCGGGGGGTGTGAGTGGGTGTCTGTGTGCATGAACATAAGGCCTCCGGGTTCATTCTGACACTGAATGAAAAACTCACCAATTATTCGTCCAATCTCATTAATATGCAGACAGACATCTGTTATTTAGGAATCAACAGCAAAGGCATTTTCGTGGGGGGAGGGGCGCTCCCGCACAGGCCCCTGTTCCTTCTGCTTTTGGGGTGGGCAGCTGCTGGGGAGCCTCCCCTCTCTCTGACCCTCACTCCCACCCACGAGGAGAGGGCGTCGGGGATTTACTAGAGAAGGAGACAGACTCGGCTGGAAGGAGGAAGGTGGGAGAGGGGCTGCACTGTGTAGAAGGAACTCTTCTGTTGGCAGAGAGCAAAAGGAGGGGGGGACACCACAGAAGAGCCAAACCCCTTTCTCGGGGAAGCCAGTGTGGAGGCAGAGACCGCTGTATCAGGATTGCCTGCTAGGGTCCTGGTGACCACTGGGAACCTCAGGGACATGACCCCTTCCCCCCACCTCCCTCAGCCTGCAGGACCAGTCTGAGCCTATCTGGGGTGAGGTCACCATGGTAACGTGGGGTTCTCACCCAGACAATGCAGAAAAGTTTATGGGGGAGTTCAGAAAATCGGGGACCAAAGACTTCAGCCCGCCTTTGGAGGACTCATTAACGCTCTCTCTAGCCCTCAGGATAGATGAGGGAGCAACACACAGAGACCTCCCCCTTCCTGTCTTTTCCTGAGCACAAGTAGCCCCCTCCAAGAGGCCTCTCCTGATTCCCTCGGGCAGGCTCAGACGCGGTCAGGCCTGGATGTGAAAGCGGCAGGGAATAAAGGCTGACCCCAGCTCAGCCACCTATGAGGGGTCAAACAGCTCTTCTGTGGCCTTTCTCCTCTCCGACTCTTCCTCAACAACACAGTGAAGTAGATGTGATCAGCTCTTTTCCAGGTGTGAAGCCTGAGGTTCAGACAGGTGCGGAACCTCACCAAAGGCTCCCCAGGGAGGAAGGGGCAGAGCTGAAACCGAGGCCCTCTGCTTCCAAATCTCCAGCTCTTTTTCATGACTGTCCCTTGAGGGAAGGCTGGAGTCCCAAGGGGATGACCCCCGGTCAGCTGAAGCATTTCAGGGGTTAGACCATGTCCCGCCCCTACCCGCACCCCTTCCTTCTCCCTCCTCCCTCCAGGGCAGGCCGATTGCGGGGTTAAGAAACACTGGCAGCATCACAGCGTGATTAGTTGTTTTATTTCATTAAATGATTAACGAGGCTACATTGTTTCCCAACCGGGTGTCTAATTTGTGGGGGAAACAGCTGCGGAGGAGGAAGCTGGGTCTGACTGGGTCTGACTCTGGCATCTGGGGTGGGGGTAGGGGTAGAGTCCTCTCCCTCCAGCCTGCAGGGGCCTTTGAGGATCTAGAAACAGCCCCATTCCCTCCTCCCACCCATTGAGCTCCTCAGCCCAGCAGCACAGGCCCCTCCCCAGGAAGTCAAAAGTCTGGCAACCCAGACCTGCACAGGAGACCACAACCTGTTCCCGGTGGTATTGGAAATGTATTAAACTTTGGGAGTTTCCCCCGCTGATTTATTTTCCTAATTTTGTTCGCTTTAGGCGGATATTGAAATGCATCTGCATTCCCTGAGCGAGGCAGCAGAGAGCAGTTGGGAGAAGAGAGGGGCCCAGACACTCTGCACTTCGGTGGCTATAGGCTTGAGTAGGTTTTGTATCAAAGTCCAAAGTGGGGGGAAAAAAGCCATGGCCCCAAATCCCAGGTTGATGGTGTGGCAGGTCCCTTTGGGGGAGGGGTCAGTCCTCAGAGCCCCCTAGCTGGGCCCCAGCCCTCTCCAGCAGCTTCCATCCAGGACTCGGGACCCTGGAGGAGGGTCTTGGAGTCAGCTCCTAACCTCACCTTGGGTGCCCAAGACCCCTGAAGCTGTCCCAGAATCCTTGAGATTAGCTGAGATGGACCGGGACAGGGTCCTGTAGGAGAGGGAGGGAAAGGGCTGTCTGATGAGCCAGCAGTAGATGGGATTTCCTTTCCTCTCAAGACTGGGCCCTGGCATAGGGAAGGAGAAGCTGTTTTAAAGGACACATCTCAGAGCCAAATCCCCCTAGTCCCCAACACCTCATCCAGATACCCATCTATCCAAAAAACCAAATCTGGTCACTTCCTCTCTGCTTGAAATCCCTGGTGCCTTCTCACATCCTCAGAATGAAGACCTGGTTCCTTTGTGGGCCCTGCGGTGGCCTTGATGTACCTTCCGGGCCTTGTCTTCTGCCCCCCTTGTCAGGGCAGCCCCAACCGTGCCACACTCTTTCTCATCGCCACGTGTTTGCACATGCTATCCCCTCTGCTCAGAGCGCCTTTCCTACCCCTTCCACGCCTGCCAAACAAACTCTCCTGCAGCCCTCAGGACCTGGCTCAGAGGATTGGGCACCTGAGGCTGTAAGGAGCTCCCACAGGCAAGTCACTGTCACACCTGGGGTACCTCTCTTCCCCGTTGGGCTGGCCTCCAGAGCCCAGAGACTGGTCCTTTCACAATCCCAAGCCGGTGTCTAGCACACAGTTGGTGCTCAGTGCATATCCGCTGAATGAACGAGGGAGGGATGGGCTACGAATTCGGGGGGAACCCAGCAGATGGGAGAGTGAGGTTTGTGTTCTATCCCAGAGTGTGTGTCTGGAAGAACTGGCTGGGGCTGGGGCTGGGGGAGGGGACCGCCAGGGATGGTTCCTGGGGGAGAATGTCACCGAAAAGAGGCCAGTGGGAACAGAGCCAGGGAGGGAATGCAGGACAATGTGAAACCAGACTCCCAAGAAAACAGACCAGCACTGTCTTTCGAGACAACAGGATCTCCGCCAGCCCCTCCACCAGCTTTCCTCCTCTCTGGGGTTGGCGTTGGGGGTGGGGGAGGGTGGGCAGTGACCTTAACTCACAGCTGATGTTCCCTCCAAAATCATCCAGGAGCTCAAGACGGAGAGGAGGTGAGAGCCTCTGCCCCTACCTCCAAGGAAACCCCAGGATCAAACTACTGCCCCTTGGGTAACTTCACTGCACATAAGAATCAGCTTCTGTGACATGGAGGTTTTTGAAACTTTCCCTACCCTCACAACTCCTAGAGCACCAGCAGATTCCAAGCTGGGGGTGGAGGTGGTGTACAAGGGGCCTGGACCACTTCAGCAGGACCCCTCCCACTCGAGCAGGGGGCCCCAGCTGGGCTGAGGAATGAATTGCACATCAGTCCACTTTAAAACCCCCAAATGGCCTTAGGATTGTCTGGCTCATTAACTGAGATGAATACTCCCATGATCCCTCACTCCCCCACCTCTGGCTCCTAAAAGGACACTGCTAATCCGACCCATGGCTTTTTTTCCTCTGTGGGCACAGACAAGAAAGTTCTTCCTGAAGTCTAACTTCCCCCCTCCTGCTGCTAGAAATTGGTAGATTGGGTTTTTAGAAAGCAACAAAACTAAAGCCACAGCCGTTTTCCATGGACATGGGCTTTATTTGGGGACAGCTGGGGGAAGGGATTGAGGGAGCTAGGACTGTGGGTAGATGGGGGAGGGGCTTCTCAACTTGCTTTTTAATTTAGTGTGTGTTGCCTGGAGGTTAGGATGAGTGAGAACAGCTGTGGAAGGGAAAGGAGAGGAAAAGGGAAGGCCACAGAATGGACACTTTCCTTAGGGAAGGAAGCCAGGGCCAGGATATGGATACCGGGGCTGGGGAGGGAAGGCACCCTTCATAGACTAAGACTCAACCAAAGTCACTGCTCCATGCTTGCTTCCCCAACCCCCTCCCCAGCCCAGCTCCCAGCCCAGATGCCTGTCCCGCTGGCTTCCTCCACTTGCTGTGGGGAGGAGGGGGATGAGGACGTGGGGAATGGTGGCACCCTTCTGCCTTCAGCTCTCCTGCCCAGGAGAAGCGCTCCCTCAGCCTGCCCTGAGGTCCCTACCAGAGTCAGGCGGTCCGGAAGTCAGGTGCGGCAGGGAACAGCTGTGCCCTCACCGCCCCTCCTTACACTCTGCCCCACGCCGGCCCCTCACATGAGGTTGCAGCTCTTGGCTCGATCCTTGTGTATCTCGCTCTCGGTCCCAGTCCCCCGGTCCGGCCGGCCTGCCAGCTGAGCAGATCTCTGCAGTCCACGGCGTGAGTCAGTACGACGCAGCTGCCTATGGCCACGGCCAAGGGAGGCCACTGTGGCCACGTGGAAGACATCCCTGACGCTGCGCTCAGAGGACCGGGAGGAGCACTCCACGTAGGACACAGCCCCTACCTGCTTGGCCAGCACAGTGCCCTGGAAGGATGGAGTGTATGGAGGAAGTTATGGGGCTTAGCCTGCAGCTCAGCGAGGGGCAGGGAGTCTGAGGGCGTCGGGGTGGGGGTGTGGCCAAGGGATGGGATCGGAGGTCAGAGGTCAGAGGTCAGGGCAAGGGACAAGTAGGGTGGTTTTCAAATCAGAGATAGAGAGGGGCAGAGGTGAGAGGTCTAGGCTGGGACCAGGTCAGAGGTCAAGAGTCCCACCTGCTCATGTGTAACAGGGATAAGCCTCTGCTTGGACAGCTCCCTCAGTGTGGCCAGGTCGGTGCGCATGTCCAGTTTACAGCCAACCAGCACAACCTTGGCATTGGGGCAAAACTCCTGAGTCTCCCCTTGCCACTATTTGGGGGGAAGAAAACAGTTATGGAGGGGTAGGAGGAGGCACACGGTGAACCCTTGCTCCATGCCAGGAGAACACCCTTCCTCACATCATGCAGAAACCATGCACCCCTCTGGACTCTCCCATGCGAGCAAGAAGGTAGGAATGGTGGGCTTGGCCTGGAAGCAGGATGGGGTGTAGGAGATGGGGAGGGAGGAAAGGGCTGGGGTGGGGCTGTGGGGTCAGGGGCCCTGCTTCTACCTCAGTCGCCATAAAGGGTCTACCGGCCTGAAACCTTCCCATTCCCACCCCCTTTCCCAAATTAGTTCCTGAGAACAGACCAGTCTGCCCTCCCTCCCCCATCTGGGAACTAGGGCTGCTTTAGCTGACTTCTGTCCATTCAACGTGGGCTTTTCTCATGGAAATAGAGGCCTGGAGAGGAGACCACAAGGCTCTCCGGAACTCCTGGAGCAGCATTCCCATCCCCTCCATCTGGGGCTCCCACACCCAAGGATATGCGGAGGATGGATAAGGAATCCCTTGAGTACTTCTCCCTGCCCTCCTCTATCTCCCCCAGATGCTGAATCCAGCTCTGAGGACAGACTTTCAGGAAGCAGGGGGTGGGGGGGTGAGAGGGATGGGGAAGGACGAGAGCTTCACACACTCTCCAGCTGATGACCATGCCCCAGACATCACTCCCTCCTCCCGACCCATGTTGTGTCAGGACCATGGTTTCTGTCCCCCTCAGTCTAGCCAGGCTGCTTCCCCAGGCTCCCACCTTTTTGAGGACACTGTCCAGTGTTTCTGGTCGGCTAATGTCGAAGCAGATGAGCACAGCATCTGAATCAGGATAGGCCAGAGGCCGGACGTTATCATAATAAGAGGAACCTGAGAGAAGACAGGGAGGGAGGGGACAGATGAGGGTCTTGAGTGGGTGGGAGGCCTGGAAGGGAATGGGAGACCTTACCAATCCTGGCCAAGGGACGCTAGGAACAGAGAATGGAAAAGAGCAATTATTAATATCCCTCAAGGAGTCTGGGTTTCTCCAAGGAGGGGAGCAGGGAGAGGGGAGGTTAGATGGCAGAAAACAGCTCTCCACTTCCCTAGGGGTTTCTCTAAAAGTAATCATTCTTAATCTTTTCTGAGTCTTTGAGAAGCTCATGAAATCTCTGGACATTCTCAAAATTTTGCATATGCTTTCTGGGCTTTGACAGACATCTTCTAAAGCCCTCCAGGGGAGCTGAGTAAAATAAAAACCCTCCTCCCTCTTTTGGAGGAGGAGGAGGGGCAGGGGCAGAGCTCTCCCACCCATTGGGACATCTCAGATTTCTACACTTCAGTCTATAGAAGCAGTTCCCCACCCCTCAAAGAAATTCTAAATGTCTTTTCTAAACCCAGCCCTATCTCCTAAGAAACATGTTCCAAAATAAATCCATTCTTCCCAACTTTCCCAGGTAGGCAGAATCCAGCTGAGAGGACTGGATACTGGGCTTTCTCTCTCAGGACAAGATTTCTGTGTCTCTGCAAGCTCTGCCTCAGTTTCCCCGGCTTTAAGCAGAAAATTGATTTTCCTTCCTCCTAAAATTGGGTGGATGGGCTGGGCTTACCTGGAGCCCAAGAGTCTAGCCAAGGGAGGGGCAAGGTGGGGGCCTAGGAAGTCAGGGTGACCCCAGGGACTTGGCTACCTGAAGTGTCCCACATGTTGAGCTCAATGCGGCGCTTGTCGATCTCAAAGCTCGCGGTGTAGTTCTCAAACACGGTGGGGACATAACTCTGCAGAGAGGGATGGGTCAAGATGAGATGCTCCAGTCTTCATCCCAGACAAATGCCTTCCTCACTCCCACACAAGGTCCAGCCCAGCCCCTGGACACAAGTTGGTCCGGTTTTGGGCAAAGGGGAGATCCCAGGAGCGGCTGCCTCAGCGGAATATCTGCTAGGTTCCCAGACCCCCTCCCGGTCCCTTCAGCCCCTAGTTCTTCCCCTCTCCAATGCCCAGGACCCCCGACATTCCCCTAGCGTCCCCTCCTGGATCCTCTGGTTATCCCAAATCCCATTCATCTCACCCTGCTCCCCAATTCCTCCCACCCCAATCCTCTGCAGTCCCCCAGAGCCCCCAACGTCTCCCTCGGTCCCTGGTTTTCCGAGCCCTTCTCTCTCGACCCTGGTTACCCCGGCACCCATTTCGGTCCGTCCCTAGGGCCCTAATCACCCATCCCCGCGGCCTCAGCGCCCTCCTCCCAAGACGCGGGTCCCTCACCCCGGGGTAGGCGTCCTTGGCGAACACCTGCAGCAGCGCCGTCTTGCCGCACTCCGCGTCCCCCACCACCACGATCTTGCAGCGGCCGCTCTGCCCCTCCATAGTCCCGGCTACGCGCCGGCCCCCTGCGCAGCCCCCCTCCGGGGCCCCGCTGCCGCCTCCCCCGCCGCTGCAGCTGCAGCCGCTCCGGCCGCCGACACCGGCATCTCGCGGGCCCGCGCCGAGCCCCCGCCCGGGGCCGCGGCCCCCCCTCAGCCCCGCCCCCAGCCCGACGGCCCCGCCCCCGGCCCCGCCTCCCGCCCGCGCAGCCGGAGGGGCGGGGCCCAGAGGAGCTGGGCGGGGCCTGGGGAATCCGAGGGCCCGGACCAGGATTCCAGCGCATGGGGGTGACCTGAGGAACCCTTGTAGGTTTGGGGCGGGCCGAGCCGGGCTTATTTGACTGTTTTGACTTCCTTGGAGAGGGGCGCGGGGCAGAGTTTCGGCGAAGTTCTGAGGGGTAGGGTGAAAGCGGCAAACGCGCGAGGCTCAGGCCTTCCGTGTGCCCACGCGTGCACGCCGGTGTGCTAGTGCGGACACGCGCGGGGGCAGCCATCCACTCCCTGAACAGGAGGGGGCGCGAGATGGTAGGAGGAGGGAGTCTTTTTGGTTCGGTCTTACCCCTCCTCTCTCAACGTCCCGGCAGGGAGTCTTGGGGATATGAGGGTATGGACTCCAACACACCCACCCGGTCAATGGTGACATCATGGCTTTCCGTCCCCATGGCAACGGACGGCCTAGTCTGGGGCTGGGGTGGCTTAACGGCGGGCCTGGACTAGCAGGGAAGTGTGGACTGAGTTTCTCCAGCCAAGCCCAGGGTGGAAAGTTTTGGGGGAGCTGCGTCCTCTGGTGGATACTTCGGGGAGACAGAGATGGGGAGGAAGAGGAAAATTGAATTGCTCACAATGACAGGCCTGATGGAGACATTTAAGGCTTGATCCGGAGTCTAACGATAAATTACACCACTGTTTTGCGTTTGCATGGCATCTTTTACCTTTTAAAAGCGCTTCTTTAAATCGGTTATACTCGATTTAATTTTATCTTTTAGAGCAAGCAATATCACCATTTTACAGAAGGGAAAGTTGAGGCACAGAACTTTAACAGTCAGATGGAAAGTTTTAAAGACTCGGTCTCCCTGCTCCAAGTTGCACTGCAAGACCACACGAATGAGTCACATATGGGTAGAGTTAGAGCCTGAGGAGCAACTTAGTTGGGTTCCAGTCCACAGGTGGCTGGCTCCACAAATCTGATGTAAGCTCAGGTTTTGGGATCGTCCTTCAGATTGTCTTTTTACATATTAACTTGCATAAGGCTTATTATGAATAAATAAGCAAATTAAGTCGCAGTCTGCATGACCTTAAGAATGCCCTCGCGCGGGTCTCTCTCCAGACGTTCATGGTCTCCCACCTTTCGCGCTCCTGCCAACACCCGCGCGGTGGCCCTGGCCCTTTAAGTCGGCCCGCGAGGCCCCGCCCCTCCCGCGCGCAGTCCGCAGCCGCGGCTCCTCCCGACGCGCGCCCCGCCCTCCCCAGCTGTGCACCTTCGGTCCAGCTGCGCGCACGTCGGGAGTCCCAGACATGTCCGCGGAGAGAGAGGTAGCCGAGGCGGCCACCGTGGTGGCGGCGGCCGAAGCAGGGGCCGGAGAAGACGCCTCTTCTCAGCCCCCGAAAGCCGAGGCCGCTGGCGACGCCCAGCCATCCGCGACTTCCGAGGGGGCCGCCGCCGCGTCGCCGCCGCCGCCGCTGCGGTGCCTGGTGCTCACCGGCTTCGGTGGCTACGACAAGGTGAAGCTGCAGAGCCGGCCGGCTGTGTCCCCGGCCCCCGGTCCCGGCCAGCTGACGCTGCGCGTCCGGGCTTGCGGGCTCAACTTCGCCGACCTTATGGCCCGGCAGGGGCTGTACGACCGGCTGCCGCCGCTGCCCCTCACTCCGGGCATGGAGGGCGCCGGCGTCGTGATCGCGGTGGGCGAGGGAGTCAACGACCGCAAGGTGAGCGGGACAGGGCAGGACAGGGAGAGGCTGCCCGGGCCACCGGGTAGTGGGGCTCGAGTGGGCGGGGGGCGGGGGTGTGGCAGGGCGGAGGAAACTGGCACTGACCCGGGCAGACGGGCATGGAAGGCGTTGGAAAGGAGCCTGTGTTACGAGAGCCCTGGGGAATTGGGTTAATATTGGAGGGTAGGTAGTGGAGATAGAGTTATCGCCCCCTCCCCAACCATTTCTAATTGTGGCCGCCGCCCAGCAGCGGCGGCGTGGGTGGTGGTTTGGGGCCGGGGGGGGAGGAAACACAATAAGGCACCCAAGCGCATGCGCACAACGACCTTACCAACTACCCCCCCCCTCCGCCCCCTGCCAACCCCCCCCCCCGATTAAAACCACACTTGTACCTCTGCCACCAAACAATCCCTGGGTAATTGTGGTCTGTGACCCTGGGTACCGATTATGCCTTTTTCCCCGAGGGAGCTTGAGGAGCTCTGTAGTCCGTGTTGGGCGGGGACGCATGACCCTGCCAGAGCCCCAGTCACATGCAGCCCCGTGGTTTGTGGGGGTGTGAGGAGGCCCCTCCCAGAGCAGGGCCGAAGAGACGAGGCACGCCCATCATGGAGGAGAGGGAGCCTGCCACCCGCTCTCCCATCGGCCTTACACTGCCACTCTGATCTTAGGGTTGGTGGGGGCGAGATTGGGTCTCTGGATCTTTGTCTTAAGCTCTCTGTATCCCGTGACTGCACTGTCTCCTCCTCCAGTGACTCAGCCGGCGGGCCACGACCCCAGGCTGCCCTTGGGACCGTTGGGGGCCGGGGGTGGGGGAAACGCCTCTGCTTTCCTCTGGGAGGACCCTCGCCTCAGAAACCCCATTTGGATCGGGATGGGGGGGGTGTGGCACTGGGAGCAGGTTGGCCCAGCTCTGCCGGTCTGTTTCTCCTTTCGCTTATCATTAATCTTGGCAACAAACGCGGACAGCGAAGAGTTCCAAATGAGAAACTTTTTGAGAGACCTGGGGTGAAGCCTTTGCACATCATTTGTTTGAGGATTTCTTTTTAGAATCAGCCCCCTGCAAGAGAGGCCTCCTCAGACTCGGCCTTTCTCTTGCAGGACCTGCTAGTCCCAGATCCCAGAGCTGGAATTCTTGAATTTATTGAGCATGCCAACATCTCCTCCTTAAAGGGCTTCTGCCTCCATCCAGCTCTGGCCCCACCCTTTCCACTGACTTCTGAGTAATCCCACTTTTGAGAAGGTGCTAAGAGGAATTTTGTGTGTGTGTGGTAGGGTGGGGGGAGAATTGTAGTTCATGTTTGAAGGCCACCCACCTAACCTCCCTCCCCACACTTTCCGCTTAGTAAATACAGGATATCCTGTCCAGGGCAAGAACCTGATGTAAGAGGCTGGATTCTGTGGGGAGAGCCCTCCTTCCCTCCTGATGTCTGGACTGGGGAGGGGTTCATGGCCCTGCCCTGTGATGGGCTGAGGGGTTGCCTTTAGCCTGGGTAGGTGAGCCTTGTTCTGGGCCAGATTGGTCACAACCCTGGCTGAACACTGCACTTTCCAGCAGTCCTGGGCTATTTCTGAGTCTCCTAGTCCTGAGTCCTAGAGTGGAATGCTTCCATTCCCCAGACCTCATCTCAGACCAGTGCTTGCAAGGAAAGATCCCAGCCTGCCTTCAGTCCTCTTTGTCAGTGGAGTGTGGGGGCTTGAGAACATGAAAAGGGGTGTGTGTGGGAGTCCCATGCCTTCTTTCCATGGATCCCAAGTCTCTATACAGAATTCCCATCATTCCTGGCAGGGACCACAACAGCCCCGGATTGTCCTGGAATAGCACCCACACTTCTCTCTCCATGGCCTTCAGAGAGTGAGGAGAGGCCTTGCTTTCTCCAGAGATTGCCCCCTTTCCTCTGCCCTCCTCTTGACCCCAGATGCTAAGCTGGAGGGAAAGATTCTGTTTTCCTAGCTCCCTTTCCCTCCTGCAATGAGGCTCTTGTGCAGGTGGCTGGGGCGGGTGGGGGGGTGGGGGGTGGGATGGCTCTTCCTGTTGGATTGCGGCTGTGTGGCTGTCCTTGTCCATCACTCCAACCCCCTGGCTCTGGGTGAAGGTGTTTTCTGGGCCCCCAGTGCTGGCTCAGAAGCTTCTGGTGAGGTGATTGCACAAGCCCTAGCGGTTCAGAGATCTTTACGGGCATTTTATCATTGTTATTACCTAATACTACGAACTGTTTATTCTGTGCCAGACGTTGAGCTAAAAATTGCCAAATGATTTTTTTGCCACTTAATCCTCATAATTGCTCTGCTTTACAGACAGGGAAACTGGGGCTCAAAAAAGTTAAATGGTTTTTATTTGCCCAAGGTCACACTGTCAGTGAACGGCAGAGCCCATTTTTTTAACTAAAACAGTTTGATGTCTTTAACAATACTTCATGCTGCCCTAACTATAAGCTTCTTGCATTCAGCGATCTTACACAATAGTGAAGCATGAGATCCGTAAAGTTGAGATAAGGACAATAACTACCTCAAAGAGCCGGGAAGGATTAATCGAGCGTTTATATGTAATAAACTTATTATAGCACTTATAATACGGCCTGGCCTCTGGTAAGCACTCTGTAAGGGTAAGTTGTTATTGTTTTCCATGGTATTATTATTACGATTAGCATGAGGACTGTGGCCGCTTCTCTTGCTACTTCATTGCTAGGAAGAGGGCCTCGTACATAGTAGAAGGTCATAAATTGCCAGTGGGTGGATGAGCGAGGCGCTGAATGATGCTCTTCTCTCATTCTTCAAGGTAGGGGACCGGGTGATGGTGTTGATCCGGTCAGGCATGTGGCAGGAGGAGGTGACTGTGCCCTCAGCCCAGACCTTCCAGATGCCTGAGGCCATGACCTTTGAGGAAGCCGCTGCCTTGCTGGTCAATTACATCACAGCCTACATGGTCCTCTTCGACTTCGGCAATCTACGGCCCGGCCAGAGCGTCTTGGTACACATGGCCGCAGGTGACAGGCCCCCTCCCTTTATCCCCCCTCCTTACCCCGCCCAGATTTCCTTCGGGCCCCTTCCCTGCAGCCTGTCTGGACGGTCGTCATGACAACACCAGGCTGCCTCGGCCTCTGGCTCCCAGAGGCCTCTGCAGTATTGTTGCCGTGGTAACGTTCAGGCACCAGGTCCAGCCTGGTGTGCTATCCATAGCGACGTCCCCTCACCCGGCACCCCCTCCTTTGCCAGCTGCCCTCCCCCCCAGTTCCCAGGCATGGATATTGGACCTGGTTGTGAGGAGAGAAAGCCTCAGAATGCACCCAGGCCCAATGCAGGTGATGAGCAGAGTCCTTGAGGGGCAAGACTGGAGAGCGGTGGCGGGGTGGCTCCGCGTCCCCGCCTCACGGGAGTGTCTTGCTGCAGGGGGCGTGGGTATGGCCGCCCTGCAGCTGTGCCGCACGGTAGAGAACGTGACGGTGTTCGGGACAGCCTCGGCCAGCAAGCACGAGGTGCTGAAGGAGCACGGGGTCACACACCCCATCGACTATCACACGACTGACTACGTGGAGGAGATCAAGAAGATCTCCCCCAAAGGTGGGGTCGGGGTGTGGGCGGGGGCAGGATGGCCCAGGACAGGGAGGGGCACTCCAGATCTGTGGCTCCTGATGCTGTTCCTGGCTGCCCCCTGCCTTACTCTGTGACAGGAGTGGACATCGTCATGGACCCTCTGGGTGGGTCAGATACGGCCAAGGGCTACAACGTGCTCAAACCCATGGGCAAAGTGGTCACCTATGGTGAGTTCGCGGGCTGGGGGTGGAGAGGGCTGTGGGTCTGAAGGGCAGGATGCAGAGGCCCAGGGACTCCGCTGCCCGAGCGAGCATCAGGGTTATAGGGTTAGGCCGGGCCGGGGAACGCGTTCAGATTGCTGCCTCTGGGGTGTGGCTGATGTCATTCTCATTCCCTGCTTTTCCTGCGAGTCCCACACAGTGAATACTGTGTTCTTTCTGTGCTCCTGTTTGGGGCTTATTCCCGACGCGAAGTCCCATCAGTCTGCCTTCCTTTGTCCTATCCTCCTGGGCTTCTTGGGCAGGCTGCATTTTCATCTGAAAAACTGTTTCACACACACACACAAATGGACAAGTAAATAAAGATGAGGGCAATTCTGAGTCGGCCAGAGTCCACTTGGGCCTGGCAGCCAGCAGCGGGGGGATCATCCTGTCGCTCCCTGCGCCGCTGTGGGTGATTGTGAGAGGCCCACAGGGGGCAGATGAGCGTGGACCGGGACAGGGACGCGCCCGGCACCTGGATTCACAGGCCGCATCTTCTCGTGCCGCAGGAATGGCCAACCTGCTGACGGGCCCCAAGCGGAACCTGGTGGCCCTGGCGCGCACATGGTGGAACCAGTTCAGCGTGAGCGCTCTGCAGCTGCTGCCAGCCAACCGCGCCGTGTGTGGCTTCCACCTGGGCTACCTGGAGGGTGAGGTGGAGCTCATCAGGGGCGTGGTGGCCCGCCTCCTGGCCCTGTACAGCCAGGGCCGCATCAAACCCCACATCGACTCCGTGTGGCCCTTTGAGAAGGTGAGTGGGACGGCTGCGGGGAGGGCTGGGCCGGGACCCCTGCAGGCCGGTGCTCCCAGGGCTGGGGTTCCTGGGAAGAGGAGGGCTGGCTCCTCTCTGCTGGCTCTCTGGAGGGGACCGGACGGCCCTGGGAGCCGAGTCTCATCTTCCTCTCCAGGTGGCGGATGCCATGAGGCAGATGCAGGAGAAGAAGAATGTGGGCAAAGTCCTCCTGGTGCCTGGACCAGAGAAGGAGAACTAGGGCGGGGGCTGGCGGACCCTCAGGGCCCGGGAAGAGAGATGCTGGGGGGCCCCGCATTGTGCTGGTCACCAGACTCTCTCACATTTCACCCTCTATCATCATGCTCTGCCCTCTCTCCCCCGAAGGTCTCCGTCCTGATGACCTCTCCCCTGCCCTGGTCTGTCTCCTTAGGCAGGGCTGCCCCCTCCCCCCCTTCCTGCCCTCGGAAGAGGTTGGGAAGTGACCACTTGGATGTCTGGGCTCTGACAAGGGGACAGGGAGGGCCAGAGGGAGGCCGGCTGCTTCCTGCCCCCACCCTTTCCCTGGGCCTGCTCTGCTGCTTTTGTGCCAAGGTTAGCCGATCCCTTTCCGTCCAGTTCTGTGTGCTTCCCCCTCGGCCTCATCTCCCCCTCCTGCCCCCGCCCCACCCCACCCCACCCCCAAAGAATTGAAACGTCAGCTCAGGATATGGGGCCAATCTTTGTGAATCCAGCATGTCCCTGTCTCGCCCTCGTGTCCCTTCAACCCAGGCCGACCAGTGCCCACCTCTGAACTCTGTCGCCTCGTTGCATGGCCTTGTCCTCTTTTCCCCATCTCCTTAAGCACAGTTGGGCTTCTTCCACCTCCAGGTTTTCTGCCCCTCGTAACCAAGGTTGCCTCTTACAACAAGGGTGGGAATCAGACCTGCTCCCCTAGGTCACAACTGTGGGAGGGACACAGAGCACCCCCCCACCGGTGGCTCCCCACCCTTCACTGAGTTCTCTGGAGTTGTTCTCAGTGCCTTAGCAACGGAAAACCTGTGCGTGTGTGCGTGTGGGGGGATGTCCCTGTCTCACACCTCCTTCTCCACCCCTGTACTCCCCAGTGCCTTCCTCGTTCTGCTGGAGCTGGGGTTTTCCTGCCTCCCAGTCCCGCAACACTGCCAAAAATCTGTGTGTGTGCCCGCGGGTGGGAGGGGGGGCAGCCCCGAGCCTCCTGGGGTCTGTGGCACGTCCTCTCTGGGGCTGTCATTTCTCTATGGGAGGTGGAGGAGAAGAAGGCGGGAAGCTTTCTCAGCCTTGCAGATAAGTGTGGTATTTACCAGCCAGGGCTCTCAGAGGCAATGCCAACTGTTTCTTGTTCTGGGACCAAAGTGAAAATCAAAGCACATTTCCCGCGTCGTCAAGGGAGGCCCACAGCCTTCTCAGAGCAGGGGGGGCAGCTTTTCCAAATTCAGCCACAAACTTTGTTTACACGGGTGGGGAGATGGAACAGGAGAAGGGGGGCGGTGGTTTAGGACCTGGGCCGCTGGAACCAAAGTGGGGACTTCCTGGCATAGGGGTGTAACTCCCCCTGCTCTCCAATGCGGAGTTAGGTAGGGTTATTGCCCAGCCGCTGCCAGTGGGAGGTGGGGGGAGGCGCTCAGCCTCTTCATTGTCTAAACGAGGACGAAACGTGTGAAGTGCGATTTCTGCTTTCGTGTACCCCACCCTGTTTTACCGAAGCTGCCTTTGTGTTTGTGTCAATAAAAAGCCAAACCCTGGGTCTTGGATGTTGCCTCTTGAGAGTTGGAGGGGAAGGTGGGCTCCCGGAAGGCCAGTGCTGAGAGTGGAAGGTTAGGGTTCCTCCTGTCATGCTCAAATCAAGTTTCCTTTTACGAAATGAAATGAGAAGATCACGCCACTTTTATTGTTCTTGGGCAGCATTTCACAACCCATAATCCCTGCCACTGTCGACCCGCACGATCTCTTGCACCCGTGCGCCCCGCTCCAGCCTGGTTCGAGAGGCTTGGCAGATGGGTGTGGGCGCCGAGGAGGGCAGGCTCTTAGCCCGAGGTGGCGGTGAAGACTGCCAGGCCCCGCTGTCCGGGGGGCACGACTCTCAGGGCCTCCACCTCCCCACCTCCACGGGAGGGCTTCTGGAAGTGGATCTCCAGGATGTCCTGCAGCTCCGGGCCATCCAGGACATCAGGAATGTTGAGCACCAGCACTGACTGGGGCACCGGCCGGAACGCGATCTGGAAAAGGAGCCAGGAGATGGGCAAAGGCTCCTGGGAGTCAGGGACTGGGGGCAGGTGGTACCCCTGGGGGTAGGGAAGGGGCGAGGAGGCCAGAGAGGCCGGCAAGGGGGAGGGCAGAGGGGTTTGGGGACTCTGATCCTTGGGCAAGTTTCTGGCAGGCAGGCAGGCGCCTGGCCCAGCCCCTGAGTAACCTTCCCACTTACCTCGGCCTTCTGGATCTCCCCACTGAGGTAGGGGGAGACTCTCACAGGGCACTTACACTTGCCCAGTGGCACTGTGAACTGGCCAACCCGGCACAAGTACTGGGCCACTGGAGGGGGAGAGAGGGATGGACTGCTAGCGTCAAGCGCCCTGCTCTCCCGGGGCCTGAGTCCTCAGTCAGCCCCAGTCTTGTGGGCGGGGCCCTCACCTGCGTCCTTAGTGAAACCCAGCACGACGCCCCCTCGCAGCAGCTCCCGAGACTCCACATCACCACCCCCGTTCCTGGTCTTGACAAAGAAGATCTCCAGCTTGTCCAGCAGCTCCTCCTCACCCAGCCTGAGCCCGGCAGGAAACCCACTGACCAGCACGCTGTGCCTGCTCACCTGAGTGGACACCTAGGGGCAGACAAGAAGGGGAGGCCCGGCCCCGCTGCCTGGGGCCCAAGCGCACCGCAGCCCCTGCGTGTCCCAGGACCCTGCCGCGCTGTCACCTGTATGGTGGTCACCATGGGCAGCTCCAGAGCCCGCACTTGCACCCGCAGCCGGCATTCCTCTATGTGGATCTCATGCTCCTTTTGTTGCAACACCCTCTGGGCCACTGGAGGGGGGCGCCCCGGGGTGGGGGGAGCATGGTCGGTGCCAGGAAGCCTCCCAGCCTCCCCCCCGGGGCCTCTCTCAGAGGACTCACCCTTGGGGTCATCGAAGGTGACCAGAGCAGAGCCTCCAGACAGAGGGTAGCCGATCCGCACTTTGGAAACCAACCACTTGGGCGCTTCCTGGCCCTGCTGAGTGTGTCCTCGGAACACCAGAGGGACCGCAGGTGCCTGGAATGGGACCTGGAGGTGGGGGAAGGGAGGCTGATGCAGCCTTCAAGGGTGGGAGAGGCCCCACCCCAGCCCCCAGGAGGAAAGTGTTCGATGCCGGGGACAAATACATTTATTGAAAGGAGCGGATGGAGCGCCTGGATGGCTCAGTCGGTTAAGCGACTGCCTTCGGCTCAGGTCATGATCCTGGAGTCCCTGGATCGAGTCCCGCATCGGGCTCCCTGCTCAGCGGGGAGTCTGCTCCTCCCTCTCCCGCTCCCCCCTCTTGTGCTCTCTCACTCTCTCTCTCTCTCAAATAAATAAATAAATAAAATCTTTAGAAAAAAAAAGGAGCAGATGAATGTAGGTCAAGCCTATACCGGCACTTTAGACCCAAGATCTTAGCTTGTCCTCACACAGCGCTGCAAGTTTGGTAGCTCCACTTTACAGATGAGAAAACAGGTCCAGAGAGTTCAAGTCACATACTCGAGGTCACAGAGCGAGGAAGTGGCAGAGCCAGGAGGGAAACTGACTTCTAGTTCTTCCTGCCAGGCCACACCCCTCTGCCAGCTTACCTGGTCGTAGGGTAGGGCCCTGAGCTCCCTCCACCGCCGCTGCAGCTCCTGCAGCCTGCTCTTCAGTCCGGCCTGCTCCTCCCGGAGGGCGCCGACGGTCTATTAGAGCAGGGGGGAAATGGGCACACATCCACCTGCCTTCCCGGAGAGGGAGCCCAGGGGAAGGGGACCCTGTTGTGGACTCTCCCACAGCAGAGCTGATGCTCAGCTCCAGGACAGCCCAGCCCCTTTCCCCTGCCCCGGGCGGGTCCTGGCCTGCTCTCCTCAGGATTTGGCTGACCTCATCCCTGGGGGGCCTGGCCGCTCTCTGGGGGCGCAGGAGGGGCCCTGGCAGCAGCCACAGCTGCTCTTTACAGGAGAGCTTGCTTTTAACAAACACTGAGCTCCTGCTGCGGGGTGCTGGGCACGGACACAGGGAGACACAGGGACAAGAGGCCAGCCCTCGGGTCTGGAGGAAACGGTACCCAAGGCAGCATGTACCCTCACACGACGGACTGTGGAGGACATCGGGAGTATGGAGGAGGGACCGTCGTCCCATAGGACTTAACATCACTAGGGAGGCCTTCAGAAGGAGTGGGGGCTTAGAGTGGCAAAATGTCATACTATTACCTAACATTTATTTTTTTTTTTAAGATTTATTTGTTTATTTATTAGAGAGAGAGCATGAGAGGGGGGAAGGGCAGAGGGAGAAGCAGACTCCCCGCCGAGCAAGGGACTCGATGTGGGACTCGATCCCGGGACTCCAGGATCATGACCTGAGCCGAAGGCAGTCGCTTAACCAACTGAGCCACCCAGGCGCCCTTAGCTAACATTTATTAAGCACTTACTATGTGTCAGGCACTGTGCCAAGCTTTTGATATGGATTGTATCACTCCATTCTTGAAACAACCCTATGAGATAAATTCCCTCAATCTTATTTTACAGATGAGGAAACCAAAGCTCAGAGAGGTTAAGTGACTTGCCCGAAGTCATTCAGCACTATGCAGGCTGGCTCCAGACTGCTAATCTGTGCTTTCCAGTGAAGAAATCAAGCCCCCCCACCCAAAAGAAGTCAAGCCCAGAGTGGGGGAGCAGTTTACCCCACATCTCCCAGCTTGTCCCTTGACTGCCACTCTTTCCACTGTACTAAGCAGCCTTTCAGGCTGGGTATGATTTGGAGCAAGTCCAGAGACGAAGAGTGACAACATGGGCAAGGGAATGACACCAGGGATACGAATAAATGCACCTTTGTTTGTGGGATGGAGTAGACGTTAGCTGGCAGGGTTCACTCTGTGGTTGGGAAGCCTGATAAATAAGGTCAGCTCAAAGAAGCGTGAGCTCACTTGGGAAGGCGGGACTCTGTCCTAGTCATCTCTGTATCCCCAGTGTTCAGCAGAGTCCCTGGCACAAAACGGGCATTCAGTCAATGTGTGTTGAATGAATGAATGACTGCAGTGAATGAATGACAGAATGGGAGCATACTACAGAGGGCACCGAAGACATTCAGTGTGAGTTCACTCTGTTTTTAAGCAGAGGAAAGCCAGGGCTTGACCAAATAATGCTGGTTTATGAGTAGTGAGAAAGGTACCCAGTTCTTTATATTTCTACAAATAAGGTGCCTTTAAGGCCTGGTTAGATGACATCAATGAGTCCAGGAGTCACTGTAGATGATAGGGAATGCTAGGGACTCACAGACTGGAGAGAGCATGTCCCCACTAAAGTGGAAGCCTCTTCTCAGCTCCAACCAAGATTTTCTCACGTGGGAATGTGGTTCCAGTATCCTATACCTTCCCATTTTTAAAAAAAGATTGTATTTTATTTATGTGAGAGAGAGAGTGAGAGCAAGCATGAGAAGGGGGAGGGGCAGAGTGGGAGGGAGAGGGAGGGGGAAAGAATCTCAAGCAGGCTCTGCACTGAGTGTGGGGCTCGATCTCATGACCCTGAGATCATGACCTGAGCCAAAATCAAGACTCGGTCGCTCAACCGAGCCACCCAGGCACCCCAACAAATATAGAGTTTTCTTTTTTTTTAAAGATTTTATTTATTTGACAGAGAGAGAGAGAGACAGTGAGAGAGGGAACACAAGCAGGGGGAGTGGGAGAGGGAGAAGCAGGCTTCCTGCTGAGCAGGGAGCCCGATGTGGGGCTCGATCCCAGGACCCTGGGATCATGACCTGAGCCAAAGGCAGATGCTTAACGACTAAGCCACCCAGGCGCCCCAAATATAGAGTTTTAAAAAGAACCATTCAAGCAGGGGAGTTCAGACCCGATATCAGTAGGAGATGGGGAACTAGTGAAGATTTCTGATGGGGGGGGTGAGGTGCTGGGCACAGTGTTTAAGAAGCAGCTTTGCAAGCCATGGCAGGATGAACCCAAGCAGCGGGGTTCATCCCACTGATGAAGGAGTGAGACTCTGAGGTTCTAATTCCCACTGACATGGCAGGAGCTGAGCTAGGCCTCTGGCAGTGGGCATGCGCGGGTAAGCACATTTCATGAGGAAAGCGCCAGGACTCTGTGGATGCTTATATTAAGGAGACAGAGGGGACAAACTGGAGAGATGATGCCAAGATTGTAGACCTGGGTGTCAAGAGTTTGGTAGAAAGCCAGGGACCCAACAGGCAAGGAAATGAGCCAGTGGTTATTGGGGGCCTGCTAGGTGCTGGGCACAGTTGGACCCCATCTCCATTTAAGTATCATAAAACTGCCCCCTGTCTCGAGCTCCCAGCTGAAACTTCTCTCTTATAGGACCCTCTGAAGGACAACACAGGCTGATCGTAGTCACTTACATGAATTTGACTACACATACATGAAAACATGGTCTCCTAAATGCAAGCCAGTGTGCATCTGCCACTCTGCCGAAAAAAAAAAAAACAAAAACTGCAATCCTTTCCCCGTGGAGCTCATTGACAGACTGTAAATTCTAGATACTCTAGGGGTGAGTTAATGATTTAAGGTTAATTCTGACTACCTACATGCTTCTGCTTTATTTGCCAACTTTACAACCTAGCCACCCCAGAAGATAAAATCTCATGCTATCTATGTTCATCATAGGGGTATTGGAGGCAGTTCAGCCTAACAGTTAAAAGCACAAACTCTGGGACCAAACCTCTGGAGCTTACATCCAGCTCCTCTTAGTCCTGCAAGACAATGAGCAAGTTACTGAACTCTGTGCCTTGGTTTCCTCATCTGTAAAATGGGCATAATAGCAATTTCCACCTACATATAATTTTGTTGGAAACAACGGTGCCTGGCACATAATGCATGCTATGTTGAATGCTTTCTATTGTATCAATCCTCATTTTATTTTTTAAAAAGATTTTATTTATTTGAGAGACAGGGAGAGTGTGTGAGCCGGGGGAGGGACAGGGGGAGAGGGAGAGAGAGAATCTCAAGCAGACTCTGTGCTGAGCATGGAGACCCCTGTGGGACTTGATACCACAATCCTGAGATCATGACCTGGGCCAAAATCAAGAGTCGGATGCTTAACCAGCTAAGCCACTCAGGCACCCCTATGAATCCGCATTTTATAGCTGAGGAATCTGAAGTTTCTCAGGGTTAATCAGTGGGCCAAAGTAAGTCAAACCCAAGGCTGTTGAAGACACATGGGGTCAGGGACAGGACTTGGTGGAAAGGACTCTGGGTTGGAACAGCATGTGGTGATGGAAGAAGCCAAAAAGAAGGAAGAACACTTTGATGGACAGAGCCTTAAAAAATGTAATCTTTGGGGCACCTGGGTGGCTCAGTCGGTTAAGCAGCTGCCTTCGGCTCGGGTCATGATCCCAGGGTCCTGGGATCGAGCCCCGCATTGGGCTCCCTGCTCGGCAGAGAGCCTGCTTCTCCCTTTCCCTCTGCCTGCCGCTCTGCCTACTTGTGCTATCTCTCTGTCAAATAAATAAATTAAAAAAAAAAAAAATCTTAAAAAAAAAAAAAGTAATCTTTGAGGATACCTAGTCAGGGGTCAGGGGAGACAAAAGGAATGGCAGAGAAAAAAAAAAAAGAAGGCCTGGCCAAAGATAAGGCGGTGCCAGGGCCTGGACTGGGGACTGTCAGAGACACAGAGGAGGGGGAGCGATGAAGCAGGGCTTCAAGGGAAGGAGGCTATAAGAAGTCCACGCGCTCATCTGCTTTCTCATTCACTCATTCAACAATTAGCTACTGAGCTTCTACCAAGTGCCAGGCACTGCGCTAGGCTCTGGAAACATAGTGGTGAACAAAACACACAAAACCTCCTTGTGGAGTTTATATTCTAGAGGATGAGCCAGACAATAAACAGAATAAATAAAATCTACAGTATGCTAGTGGGGTTAGTGTTGTGGACAAAAACCAAGCAGGGGGAGGATAGAGAATGTTGGAGTACATTTTAAATGGGGTGATCAGAGCGGGCCTTGCTGAGATGATGCTGGATCATTTACTTGAAGGAGATGCAGGAGCAAAGCCATGTGTGCACGTGGGGGAAAGTTCTATGCAGAGGACAGCAAGCGCAAAGGCCCTGAGATGGGAGTTTGTCAGGCGGATCTGAGGAATAGCAAGAAAGCCAGTGAAGCTGAGCAGAGGAATTGCGGGGACGGGGGCTGGAGAGGAAGTCACAGAGGAGGAAACGGGTTGGGACAATGCAGGGCCTTTTACACAATGAGGGGTGGGAAGCCACAGACAGGATGACTTGGCTGTTGTGTGACTAGACTGATGTGGGGAAAGGGCACAAGCAGGGAGACCTCCGAGGAGGCCATTACAGCGTCCAGGAGAGCCATGTTGGTGGCTTGGACCAGGCAGGAGTAATGGAGGTGGTGAGGGGCAGTGGAGTCTAGATTGGTTGAGGTTGCCGATGGATCAGAAATAGAGTGTGGAAGAAAGAGAGGAGTCTGGGATGACTCTAAGCTTTTTGGCCTGAGCAACTGGAGGGAATGAGAGCCATTTTCTGAGATGGGGAAGACTGTGGGTGGAAGAGATTTAGGGCAGAAAATGAAGGGTTTATTTTGAACACATTAGATACAAAGTGCCTATTTGACATGTCAGTGGAGACAGAGGGTAGCAGTTGCCTCTAGGGATCTAGTATTCAGGGAAGATGTCCAGGCCGGAAGTATACGTTTGGGGATTATTCATGTGGGGGAGGTAGAGTCACAAAACTAAGTAAGATCACAAGAAAGTCTCACAACTACATGAGAGCAACAGGGAGGGAGGTGCAGACATAGAGAGGTCCAAGGGCTGATTTCTGGGGGCACCCACCACTAAGAGGTCAGGGGAACAGAGAAGCACCAGCCAAGGAGGATGCAGAGGAGGGGGTCAGTGAACCTAGAGGGAGAAGAGGAGTGTGAAGAAGGGTTTCAAGGAGGAGAAGCCAGCGTCTGTGCCAAACGCTGCTAACAGGCCAACAAAGATGAGGAATGAGAATGACCACTGAGACTGAGTGACAAAAAAACAGTCCTACTTATAAGGAAATGGCCAGAAGTTCATGTACAAAGATTATTATTGTGGCTTTATTTAAAACAGACAAAGAGAAGGGTGCCTGGGTGGCTTGGACGGTAGAGCATGTGACTCTTGATCTCAGGGTCTGAGTTCGAGCTCCACATTGGGTGTAGAGTTTACATTAAAAACAAAACAAAACAGGGAGGCTTGGGTGGCTCAGTCAGTTAAGCGTCTGCCTTCGGCTCAGGTCATGATCCCAGGGTCCTGGGATCGAGCCCCGCATCGGGCTCCCTGCTCCACGGGAAGCCTGCTTCTCCCACTCCCCCTGCTTGTGTTCCCTCTCTCTCAATCTCTCTGACAAATAAATAAATAAATAAATAAAATCTTTAAAAAAAGCAAAACAATAAAATAAAAACAAAACAACAAAACAGACAAAAAGAAATCTACATATCCAACAATAGAGGAATAGCTAGAGGCGTCTGGGTGGCTCAGTAGTTGAGCGTCTGCCTTCAGCTCAGGTCATGATCCCAGGGTCCTGGGCTCGAGCCCCACATCGGGCTCCCTGCTCAGTGGGGAGCCTGCTTCTTCCTCTGCCTGCTTTTCCCCCTGCTTGTGCTCTCTCTCTCTGTTAAATAAATAAATAAATAAAATATTTAAAAAAATAGAGGAATAGCTAAATAAATATATCATGTAGCAATTCAAAGACATAGAAAAACATTAAACGGTATGAAAAAATGCTCACAATAAGCCAAAAAAGCAAGATACAAAACTGTATAGAAAATAGGATCTCTATTCTGTTGATTTAAAAAGTTTTATTTCATAAGGATCTTTATTAACACATAAAAACGCATGGGGGTGCCTGACTGGTTCAGTCTTGGAAGAGCGTGTGAATCTTGATCTGGGGTCATGAGTTGGAGCCCCACATTGGGTGTAGAGATTACTTTAAAAAAAATATAAAATCTGGGCGCCTGGGTGGCTCAGTTGGTTGGGCGGCTGCCTTCGGCTCAGGTCATGATCCTGGAGTTTCGGGATCGAGTCCCGCATCGGGCTCCCTGCTCCGCAGGGAGCCTGCTTCTCCCTCTGACCCTCCCCCCTCTCATGTGCTCTGTCTCTCTCATTCTCTCTGTCTCAGATAAATAAATAAAATCTTTAAAAAATAAAAAAAATAAAAAAAAATATAAAATCTTAGAAAAAAATAAAAAGGCTAAGAAACTCTGGGAAGATAGACACCAAAATATTATTTTTTAAAAAAGATTTTGTCAGAGAGAGAGAGCATGAACAAGCAGGGAGAGTGGCAGGCAGAGGGAGAAGCAGGCTCCCCGCTGAGCAAGGAGCCCTACGAGGGACTCAATCCCAGGACCCTCAACAGACTGAGCCACCCAGGCATCCCCCAAAATGTTATTAATAGAGGTTATCTCTCAATAATGAATTTAGGGTGATTAAAATAAAAGAGTTTCCTGAACCCACCTTTCAATATGTAAAGGCTGTTTAAGGGAGTAGTTTTGGCAGAGGTAGAAGATGGGGGTGAATCAAGATAATCTTCGGAAACTGGGGTTCTGAAAGTTTGGCAGTAACATTAACACATACTGTATGCTTAGTAGGTGCCAAGCAGTGTGCTAAGTTTTTATTGTATGGATTTATGGATTATCTGCTTTAATTTTAATTTTTTTTTAAAGATTTTATTTATTTATTTGTCAGAGACAGAGAGAGAAAGCAGGGGGAGCAGCAAGCTGATAGAAGGAGAAGCAGGCTTCCTGCGGAGCAGGGAGCCCGATGCGGGACTCAGTCTCAGGACCCTGGGATCATGACCTGAGCCGAAGGCAGATGCTTAACCAAATGAGCCACCCAGGTGTCCCTAATTTTTTTTTTTTAAGTAATCTCTACACCCAGTGTGGGGCTTGAACTCACAGCCCCAAGATCAGGAGTCACTTGGTTCCAACAACTGAGCCAGCCGGGCGCCCTGAGCCTGTATCTTTCTTACATTTGTGGGACGAATGAAAAATTCCCAAGCAAGACATTTGTGTATTTATGAGATGGGGGAGTAGCAGGGAGGGAAAGACTGAAGAAGCTGGAGAGGGGAGGAGATTCATTCATTCCACAGCTGTTTATCGAGTGCCTACTGCAGGCACAGTGCTGGCATGTCTAGGGATCAAGGGCCAACAGGCTAGACAGGGGGCCAGTCTTAGTCTAGCAGGAGTCGGGGCATTCACAGGTCAGGAAGGGGAAGACTACAGCACGCAGGGGTTAGGTAAGCTCTTGGAGGAGGAAGAGGTCTTCCTGTGACCCGGAAGAGGGCTCAGCGTTCAGTTCAAATGAACTGTAAGGCGAGGAACTATCCATTTCAACTCTAGGGTGAAACATAAGGAGGGAAAGTTTGTTGGGCAAGATCTCAGGAGATAAAGGTGTGAACGAGTCTTACACTTTTTGGGTCACAGAACCCTTTAAGTATCTAGTGAGAACTGAATTCTCTCGGAAAAACGCATTCACACAAGGAATTCATGAGCTCTTGAGGTGAAGGTTACAAAATTGTCTCTGAGGCAATGGGTTAGGGGAGAGCTAATCCCAGCCGTTTGCTTCTCCCCAGAAGTTTAGCTGGTCTAAGAGACGGGCAGAGAGGCTTGGCCACCAGACCCTGAGATAACTGCAGATGCCCAGCCAAGAGGAATGCTCCTCTGCTTCTCCCCATCCCCCAACACTCTCCTCACTTACGGCATCACCATACATCACTGACATGGGCCTGGGGTCCGGTTGACAAGAGCTGAGGCTTCAGAGCTGGGCACAAAGTGACAGTGTCCCCTATAACTAAACTCTTGCTTCTACCTTCCGAGGTGTCTTTGTCCTCTCCAAGCTGGGTCTAAGATACACTTCCACTTTCATTTCAGCAAAACCCTGGCCGTTGTTTACACGCCCCAGCTGGTTTCCCCGCCCCTGGGAGGAGCCCTTCTGGCCTTGGAAGTTGACTTCGCTGACTGGAGGCCTGAGGGGAAGCCACCCACAAGTAACAGCAAACAGAATATGGGCCCCAATCAACCACTGATTCCCAGCCTATTAATCCCAGTACAAGCCCGTTGGTAGAATTTTGTCTGCTGTTAAAGATATTTCCCTGGAGGGGCACTGGGTGGCTCAGTCGTTAAGCGTCTGCCTTCGGCTCAGGTCATGATCCCACGGTCCTGGGATCAAGTCCCGCATTGGGCTCCCTGCTCCAGGGGAAGCCTGCTTCTCCCTCTCACACTCCCCTTGCTTGTGTTCCCTCTCTCGCTGTCTGTCAAATAAATAAAATCTTAAAAAAAAAAAAAATTTCCCTGGAGCCTAGAAAGATGACGGGCACAGGCAGACTAAGATTGAATGAGAAATGCAACCAGGATAAGGCCTCTCCAAGTTCACAAAGCCATGCTCATAGCCAGCCATTTGTGGAGAGCTCTTCTGTGCCCAATACTGGATCTGCTTCACATGAGTTAACTCAGTCTTCCAAACAACCCCACAAAGTTGCTTTTGCCATTTTACAGATGAAATTCTAAACGTCTGAGGCAGGGAAGTATAGAACCTTGCTCAAAGTCATACTGATAGAAGTCAAGCATGTATTCAAACCTGGCTGGAACAGTATTTGAATTTGGGCCTTGAGGTAGAGTGGAGAGAACTTGTCAGTTTCTAGGCAGAGGGTTTAAATTTACTTCCATTTGTGACTGAGTAGGCAAGCTACTTAGGAGTCTGTCTCAAGAGATGCCCAATACTTAAGGGTGAGGAATCAAACAAAAGCACATAGGACACGGTGCACAATAGATTTGTTTTCCTAATATCCAGTCCAGGATTCTTCGAGTAATTCACAGACCTAGCCCTTCCCCCACATCCCAGGTGGATGTATGCCAAGCACAGTGCTTGGGGAATACACCTGTTTGACTCCTACTTCCATCTAGGGACTTAGAACCAGCTCAGCCGCACAGAGTGCCTATTTCACCAGTAGAGCAGGGTCACAGGTATCCAGTGAAAAGGTAAAACGCCAGATGCGCCAAATACCTTTCCTGCAACAGTTGGTGACACAACTGTACCCAAGACCCTTGAATCACACCTTTTATTTTTTTTTAAAAAGATCTGAGGGGGCGCCTGGGTGGCTCAGTCGTTAAGTGTCTGCCTTCGGCTCAGGTCATGGTCCCGGGGTCCTGGGATCGAGCCCCGCATCGGGCTCCCTGCTCAGCAGGGAGCCTGCTTCTCCCTCTCCCCCTGCTTGTGTTCCCTCTCTCGCTGTGCCTCTGTCAAATAAATAAAAATCTTAAAAAATAATAAAAATAAAAAGATTT
>NC_138383.1:17576525-17594401 GCF_054177405.1 Leptonychotes weddellii
TTTTTTAAAGATTTTATTTATTTATTTGACAGAGAGAGACACAGCGAGAGAGAGAACACAACCAGGGGGAGTGGGAGAGGAAGAAGCAGGCTTCCGGCTGAGCAGAAAGCCTGATGTGGGGCTTGATCCCAGGACTCTGGGATCATGACCTGAGCCGAAGGCAGACGCTTAACGACTGAGCCACCCAGGCGCCTCCCCTTTAGCTGTCTTCTGAGTTCAAGAGAAAGGAAACCATCTTACAGTTTTTGCTTATCTGAACATTGAAGAATCTACAGGATTGGTCTTGGGCAAGATGTGGGAACAATCAGGGTTTCATCGATTCTCTTAAGGCTCTCCAGGGACCAATTTTCCCTGCAGCCCTCACGACCCCATTCCAATGGTTTATCACAGTAATTATGTACTTATATTTCTTTTCAATTAAAATCTTTTGTTTTGGGGCACCTGGGTGGCTCAGTCGTTAAGTGTCTGCCTTCGGCTCAGGTCATGATCCCAGGGTCCTGGGATCCAGCCCCGCATCGGGCTCCCTGCTCAGCGGGAAACCTGCTTCTCCTTCTCCCACTCCCCCTGCTTGTGTTCCCTCTCTCGCTGTGTCTCTCTCTGCCAAATAAATAAAATCTTTTTAAAAATCTTTTGTTTTAATTTGGAATATGACATTTTAGAGTTGGAAGGGACCTCAGAGATATCTACTCTGGCCTCTGAGAGGACAGTTCCAGAGCAGCAAAGTCACAAAGATGGTGAAGAAGAGTAAGTTCTCATTCCTAACCCAGTGCTCTTCCCACTACACCATGCCAACCTGCCCATTTCCACCTCTGTGCTCTGCTCCCAGCCTCCTTATCTGCTGCTGCCTCTTTTGCTGTATCTCTCTTGGAAAATATAAACCAGATCCTCAAATCTCGTAATTGCCGTAGACTCTTCTCACAAACACTCTCCAAATCAAATTAGTACTAAATCCTGTGAATTTTTCCTTGTGTTTTAAATCTTTTCTGTCCTTTTCCACTTGCCCCCTAATCTATCCAGCCTCAGATCTTTTTCTTCTCCTCCTCAAACTTTTGTGTGGGTCAGAATTGCTTGCTATGTTTATGAAAGATGGATTTCCAACCTAGGAGATAACAATTCCAGTCTGGAGTGGAGCCATATGATCTATAGAGCTTATTTTGGGAAGCTTCCCTCAACACAACTCTTAAATCCACCATTTATGTGCTTGAAATCCTTCGTTGGCTCTCTATACCAAAGTTTGAACTCACCTCTCCTTTCCTACAGCCTAAATTCCTTCACACCCTCACATACTGCCCTCCCCATCCCCCAACTACTCAAATATCCAACCTCTTCTGAGCCCTGGGGTCTTTACTCAGGTGGTTCCATGTGTCTTTATTCTCCTCCACTGCAGCCAGGCAAAAACCTGTCCAAATCCTATCCAGAGTTCTACTGGGCAGAACCAATCTCTTCCTGCTGTGCTCCCTCAGCAATCCAATCCATATTTATCTTTATTATAGAATGTATTTGGTTTGCAGGCGCCTGGGTGGCTCAGTCGGTTGGGCGTCCGACTCTTGATTTCAGCTCAGGTCATAATCTTGGGGTTGTGAGATCAAGCCCTGCATCAGCGTGGAGACTGGGATTCTTTCTTCCTCTCCCTCTGCTCCCCACCCCCCTAAGCTTGTGCACGCACTGTCTCTCAAATAAATAAATAAAATCTTAAAAAAAAAAAAAAAAAGAACATATTTGGTTTGGATCAGTGGTTCTCAAAGTGTGGTCCCCAGACCAGCTGCATCAGCATAACCTGGGAACTTGTTAGGATTGCAAATTTTCAGGCCTCACCCCAGAACTACTGAATAAAAATCTCTGAGATGGGACCCAGCAATTTTTAACAAGCTACGCAAATCTCCAGTTGGTTTGGTATCTCCTTAGTTAGACTGTGTCTTCCTTGAGGACAGGGGGTATGTTTTATTGATCTCTTTCCTTAGTATCTAGCCTGGCCCAGGCAATTGGCAGGCATTCAAGAATGAATGAATGCAGAACACCTTAGGAAACTTTTTTTTTTTTAAGATTTTAAATAATCTCTACACCCAATGTGGGGCTTGAATTTATAACCCTGAGACCAAGAATCGCTTGGTCTACCAACTGAGCCAGCCAGGTGCCCCCATCTTAGAAATCTTTAAGAATGCTTTGCAGATCATACTTTTATAACAAAGGAGGCTGCACTTTTATGGATACATATCTATGGCTCTTTTTCATTCTGTTCTTGCATATGCTTAGACCTAGGCTGTTTCCTTCTCTCCTCCCTTGTCCTGTGTGCCTCCCCCCAAGCCTTACTGTCTTAAGTAATAATGCAGATCATATCAGTGACTACCAGGTATCTGACTATGGGATGCTGGCGGGCTTGTCTCTGTCTCTACACATTGCCTTTACGTTTCATGAAGAACTTGGTAGAGCAGCGGCTGTCTGCCCATGTCCTTGTGGCCTAGTCCGTTGGCAGCATGAATTTCTGGTGGGTATGTGGGAAATACCTTCTCTTTCCCAAAGTGATGGTGGAACGAGGTGGTGGATAAAGAAGAGAGAGGAACAAAAGATCTGGAAGCAGCATGATACAATGAGATAACATGATAGAATATAAAGACCATAGGATTTGGATTCAGGCAACTTGAGTTCAAATCTCAGCTCTTCCATTACATAAACGTGGACAAGATGTTTAACTTCAGTTTACTCAGCTATAAAATTGGGAGAATATTGTCCTGCCTTACAAATAGTGAGAATTATATTAGAATGACTTATGGGGTGCCTGGGTGGCTCAGTCGGTTAAGCGTCCGACTCTTGGTTTCAGCTCGGGTCATGATCTCAGGGTCTTGAGATCGAGCCCCATGTTGGGCTCCCCGCTCATCGGGGAGTCTGCTTCTCTCCTTCTCCCTCTGCCCCTCCGCCCCACTAGCACTCGCTCTCTCTCAAATAATCTTTAAAAAAATTAGGTTGACTTAAAAATGCTTCCCATTGATGCTAGCACAAAACCTTGATACAAATTAGTCTTTGTGAAGATTAGAAAAGGATAATACTGGGGTGATCCAGGGCTGTGCCATATAGTTATGGCAGTTATCATCCACCCTAAATGATATCTAGACAAATGGATTTAAAAGTGCCAGCTCCAGGGGCACCTGGGTGGTTCAGTCGGTTGGGTGTCCGACTCTTGGTTTCAGCTTGGGTCGTGATCTCGGGGTTGTGAGACTGAGCACCCAGTCAGACTCTGTGCTCAGCGTGGAGTCTGCTGGAGACTCTTTTTCCCTCTCCCACTGCCCCTCACCCCTGCGTGCTCTCTATTAAATAAATGAATCAATCTTTAAAAATAAAAGTGCCAGCTCCCAAAGTGGCATGTATGGGGAGGTGTGCTGTGGGAATGGGGCCGTAGGCCTGGGTGAGATGGCAGGGTAATGTCTGGGGGAAAGAAAACACCACCAAAGCTGAGCTGATCCAGGGTGGGGGGCCAAGAAGAGGCAGAAAGGCCAAGAGCCAGACATTGCTCAAGGAAATACTGATCTGGATCAGATGAGCTAATAATGCACAGACAGACTTATAAACCAAAGCCAAGAGTCTCTAAGGTCTTTGTAGAGAAGCTACATAAAATACTATGATTTTTATTAGCAACCACAGATATATCATTTTCCACATTTTACACTTACCCTGTTTCACACAGAAAGAGGACTAATTCTAATGAATTATCAATAATACATCTTAAATAACATGTCACTGAAAAAAATTAAGTTAACGCGGACTACGCAATAGCGCAGACACGAGTGCAGCTGGTAATTTAATACAGGAAACAATGCCGATCAGCGGTATGCAGATCCCATCTGGTTTTCCAGAAAGTGATAGGATACACTTTGCCCATCTTTGGGCAGTCCTGGAGCAGTATGCAAGCTGAATGATAAATACGAACTAAAAAGGCTAAAATACTGAAGGCCAAACAGGATCACTCTAGGGTCAGTTTTACAAGGAAATGCTCAGTCCCTGTCAGCGGTCATCTACTGTAGTCCCAACCCCCTCTGTAGTCCCTACTGCGTGATCAGACCCCCTCCATCATCCAGCCTCCAGGACAAGTGGAATCCCAACCCTGGGAGGAGTTGCTGCTGATCACTAAGGCGTATTCCCATTCACACTTGACTTGGGTGGCAAGGGTTCTCCCGAGGAGTATAGCTCTGGTGTATGTACTTTCAAAAAGACTGGGTCAGCGCCTTGCTGGGAGGTGTGCCCAGGAAAGGTTATTTGCCAGAGGACGTGGTACCGACAGTGGTTGCCATTCCTCATAACTAACCAGCTCTAAATCCAAAAGACCGCCATCTGTGCCGTGAGAAGTGGGCCACCTTGTCAGGAACAGATCTCAGTTCTTACCCACAAAAAAGGGCTCACATTGAAACCAACTTGTGGTGAACTCCCTCAGAAATGCTGTTTTCCGATATCCCCATTCCTAGTTTTAGAAGCAACTGTGGAACACACACAGCCTCCCCTGACCTGGGGTCAGGAAGAAAGGGGTGTCAGCATTCGTAAAGGAATTCAAATTCTGGCCCAACGACTCTCGAACCTGCTCCAAGCGAAGGAATACGCATCCCAGCTGACTGAATGTCTTCCGGGACCAACGACTCACTCATGTCACTCACCACCATAAGGAGAATGGTTAGAGCAATCTGGGTTTTGGAGAAAGCAGATGTGGCACGATGAGGTGGTCCATTAACTGTGTGCCAGAGCCGATTTCTTTTACATCGGCTCAAATATTTGTGCCCATGTGTTACACGCCAGGGCAGAACCTTGGAACGAGAAGGTCTCCAGCATCTCTGAGATGCTACGTTGGCGGGGAAAACAGACTTTGCAGTCATTTGGCTAGGGAGACTGTCTTTAACCCCTCCTCCTCTTCTTTGTTTCTATCCTAGAAGACTAACCATCTACCCCTACTCTACTGAGGAAGGTGCTGGTTGAAGGGCCAGGCACTCTTATCAAAAGGCATCTTTGATGTTCTTGAGCTGGCGCACGGCCAGGTCCACGGGGAGGCTGAACTTGAGGCTGCTGAGGCGACTGAGCAGGTTGAGGGCGCTCTCAAAGCCTGTGTGCGCCATGTAGCTCCAGGGCTGGTAGTGGGGTTCGATGAGTGACCCCGACTTGCAGATTAGGTTCACCCAGGACACAAGACGCTGCTCGTTCAGGGCCATGCACACCAAGGCCTTCAACTCTGAGTCTGCACTGCGTTTAAAGGGGTCGTGCTCCGTCAGCACCACATGGATGGCTGTCAGAAGGCTCTGCTTGGGGGTCACAACGGTGCCTCCCATAACTGGCAGGGCAAAGGACTGGGAGAGCTTCCGGGCGGGGGATTCCACGTAAGCACGGCCATTCTTAGCATGGTAGTACTTTACAAAGAGCTCCCACGGGTGCATGGCCTCAGGGGCCGAGGAGAAGGCTGGCAGCAAACAAGCAATGGGGGCCATGACCAGGCTCATTCCTGGTGAGGAGGCGTAGAGTCCGTGGGCCAGCAGGTCCCTGACGGCCACGGTCAGCTCCTTCCGCACAGCCATGGTCAGCTCGTCCTTGCCTCCCAGAGACAGGTCCTGGAGGCTGGCAGAGGTGATGATGTGGTTGTGCGGCTGGTGCCTCAAGGCTAGCTGCTTCACTCTCTCTACTGAGATCTCCAGCCTCTTCAGTAAGGGGGAGTAGTCCCTGTCAGCCTGGCCCCTCTGCCACAGGGTTTGTGGGATCTGGCCCGTGGCGCAACCAAACTGGCTGGCAGCAAAGATCTGGAGCACGGCCAGCGCGCGCCGCACGAGGTGCAGGCCCGTCTCCTGGACCTTCTTCACGTCGTCTGCCTTTGCTGTTTAGAAAATGCAACGGCTCATCAGTGAGGGCCATAATAGCACAGAGGTATATTCAACTAGTCACTAGCTGAGATCTAGTCTTGCTGCTGAGCTACAGCATGGGTCCCACATGAAGCCAAGAGCCACCTAGGAGGTTGCTGGACTTAACTGTTTTGGGTTAATAACAGCTATATTGAGATATAAATCACATGCCATGTAAATCACCCATTTAAGTGTATCAATCAGTGACTTTTAGTGTATTTACAGAGTTGTGCACCCATCATCCCAAAAAGAAACCTTGTACTGTTAGCATCTCCCATTCCCATTCTCCCCAACCCCGTACGCCCTAGGCAACCACTAATCTACTTCTTATCTGTCTAGACCGGCCTATTCGGGAAGCCGTACTTACTCTTGCTGTTTCCTGGAGGCAGTCGGCTGCTGCCCATTCTCGTGGAGCCACTTCCTGTCTTCCCACTGGCCTTGCACTCACAGTGCGCGCTGTCTGCCTGCAATGGGCTTCCCACTTCATCTGTGGTCAGCAGTTACAAAGCGGAGGAAAAAGAATACTTCCTATTGCCTCCCACATGATAAGACTTTTACAAATATCATCTTATTTGCGTGGAATAGTGACTGGCTCAATACATATTTGCTCAATGAGGGAAGCATGAATCATCCTTTCTTGGGTGAGGACAGTGGGGCTAAAGAAGTTAGGAACCTGCCCAAGGACCCAAGGCCAGGAAGTGGCAGAACTGGGATCTGAACTATCTGGCTCTGAAATCCATGTTTTTGGGGTGCCTAGGTGGCTCAGTCAGTGAAGTGTCTGCCTTCGGCTTGGGTCGTGATCCTGGGATCCTGGGATTGAGCCCCTGCTCCACAGGGGGCCTGCTTTTCCCTCTCTCTCTGCCTGCCACTCCCCCTGCTTATGTTCTCTCTCTGTCAAATAAATTAAAGTCTTAAAAAAAAAATCCATGTTTTTGGGGCACCTGGCTGGCTCAGTCCGTGGAGTGTGTGACTCTTGATCTTGGAGTTGTGAGTTCGAACCCTACATTGGGTATAGAGATTACTTAAAAATAAAATCTTTTTTTTTTTTTTTAAGATTTTATTTATTTATTTGACAGAGAGATAGTGAGAGCAGGAACACAAGCAGGGGGAGTGGGAGAGGGAGAAGCAGGCTTCCCACTGAACAGGGAGCCCAATGCGGGGCTCGATCCCAGGACCCTGGGATCATGACCTGAGCCCAAGGCAGGCGCTTAACCAACTGAGCCACCCAGGTGCCCCTAAAAATAAAATCTTTAAAAAAATAAAATAAAATCCCTGTTCTTTCCATTCTACCATGCTGGCTCCTTTACTGAGTGGTCAAACTTCCTACACAGTATATTGAGAACTGGTACCTTTAGGTACCAGTACTTGGATTATATAATTATTATTTTTTAAAGATTTTATTTATTTGAGAGAGAGAGAGCACGCACGTGCACACGCACAAAGGGAGAGGGAGAGGCAGAGGGAGAAGCAGACTCCCTGCTGAGCAGGGAGCCCGATGCGGGGCTCGATCCCAGGACTGAGATCATGACCTGAGCCGAAGGCAGACTCTTAACTGACTGAGCCACCCAGGTGCCCCTACATATAATTACTATGACATCTGTTCACGCTTCTCTTCCCATCCCCTCCTCTGACCTTGGATGAAGTTGATGAACATCTCGAGGTCTCGGATCTGAGTTTTCAACTGTTCAACCAACTGTTCTTTCACTCGGGCTGGGTTGACAATCTGAGCCACAGCTGTATCCACACGCTGCCGGAGCTCCTCAGTGGACAGTGAACTGATGTCCTCATTCAGATTCATGTCCAGTTTCTTTATTAATTCATCTATGATCACCTATCAAGACCACAAGCAATGAGCACAGCCTTTGGAATTTTCAGGGAGAGGGTTAGGAAGAAGGAGAATATTTGCTAGTATGTACCTTTAAATGAAAATCAAAGACAGATAGAACTCCCAAATTTGTGAGAGAAAACGATGCAACTGCTGATCAAGGTGAGAGTACAGAGCTACTTTCTCCTATAGTAACAAGGGCCCTTGGTTCCTCTCGGACAGAAATGGCTCCTCTCAATGGCAAATTTTTTCTTTTTCTTTTTTTTTTTTTAACTGCAAACTTTCTACCAGGCCAGGCAACTTTCAGGAGAACAACAGTATGAATAACCCAAAGCGGCTGATGATCCCAAAAGCCTCATAGTTAGCTTCCCCCAAGGCCTCCAAGAGAACAAATACGGACTTCCCTTAGTGTCTAGTCCTCTTCCTCCCTTCTTGCCCCATTCTAGGCAACTAAACAAAAATCTCTACTAAACATCAAAGTGTGTTACAGTCAAAATACCCTAGTGACATTATCTGGAACAGTGTGAAATCCAGATAATGTAACTCCAGCTCAGTCAGAGAAACACCCACATCATAGTGGGAGACAAACATGTTAGTAGGGGAGACTGCAGTTGTATTCTGCTGGCAGGTTACCTGTCTACCCAGGTGTTGCTTAAATAAATACGGCGTTAAAACCAGTCTGGATCCCTGGAATATTTATCAACTGGTGGTGGGGAAAAAAGCTGATTTACATTGTAGGATGTGTCTAAATAGAACTGTTTTAATGATCAAATGAAAAATTATTATTATTATTATATATTATTATTACTAATAACCACCCAAAAGAAAGAGCTCAATTATCATATTATAAGGCTTTGGAACTTGTGTTTCCATGTGTGAATAAAGACGTGTCCGTTTCTCTTTGATATGGGCCAGCAAAGGGATTCTCAGCAAGGCCAAGGGTGAACATGCGAAGAAAGAACGTCCTGTGATCGCCAGCAGGAACAAGGTAACCTTAGGTAGAGGTGGAGGAGCCTCTAGTCTCTGCTCACCCGCTGTCTTTCCAAGACCACGGACTGCGGCAGGGAGTCGTAATTACCCTCTTGATAAGCAAACGTTTCCAGGTCATCTAGCTGGGTTTTGAGCTGTAGTATAAGTTCCTTCTGCTTCTCCCTTTGGGCTTCCAGACGTTCCCGTTTTTCCTGTTCACTCTAAGACAAGAAAATACTTAGGTCTATTTCACAGGAAAAGGAAAAATCAGGGCACATTACGAAGCCTCTCAAGCTAATAATGACTAGTGAAACATAAAATGTTTCCAAATAATCCCAATGAAATACAGAATTCATAAGCTAGGTTCAAAAATGAGAATAAAGATTTCATCCGGGGCAATTTATTAAATGTGTTTTCTTTAAGAAGGTATTTGTCCCTTATTAGAAATAGGATATGAATACAATGGAACCTTTTGTTAAGATAGCTTCCCCCCACACAAAGGTCTAGTTAGGATTGAGACAACTTATCTTAGCCAAGACAGCCTCCCAGGAACTAAACATGCCATCCTCCACAGCCAATTACCACAGATCAACTCCTGAATACTTTCTGCAGCCATATTTTGCAAGACAATCTAGAGATAAGGGTGTAGAGAAAGGATTTATAACTCATAACCAGTTTTCTTAAGGTTCAAAACCCCGCCAATGTATTACAGACTTCTGCAAAATCAAAAGAATTAAAGCAGATGCCTGGGGCAGTGAAAAAAAAACAAAAACAAAAAAACCAACCCAAAAGCCAAGTAATAGGAGTGGGAAGGTAACCATGTTTAAAAAAAAAAAAAGGAGGGCGCCTGGGTGGCTCAGTCGTTAAGCATCTGCCTTCGGCTCAGGTCATGGTCCCAGGGTCCTGGGATTGAGCCCCACATCAGGCTCCCTGCTCGGTGTGAAGCCTGCTTCTCCCTCCCCCACTCCGCCTGCTTGTGTTCCCTCTCTCGCTGTGTCTCTCTCTGTCAAATAAATAAATAAAATCTTAAAAAACAAAAAACAAAAAACAACCTCTGGTAAGTTTCTCCCACCAGTGACTCCTTTCTCCACTGTTGGCCATCAGGTAGTTTCTGCATTTAAATGATTAAAAACCCTTCAGGGTGGTAAAGTCTTGCCAATGTATTCTCAAATACTAGCTCTTCCTTACCTTTCTTGAGTGCCAGAAACAAAACAAAGCAAAACTAGCACGTCCTGTGCAGGTGTAAGGCTGCATTTTAAACCAGCAATCTATAGAATATTAACTTTAACTTTCAAATGGTACTTACCAAGCCCTCCAGAAGATACGAGAGAGAATAAATGAAAAACAACACATTAACTTTTTGTTCAAGCTATTTAAAAAGCAATCCTCTTGCTTTAGCTTTACTCAACATGAAAGCAAGCCTTTTCTCAGGATACTTCCTCTCCAAACCTGAGTGTTGTGGTTTCTTAGAAACCTACTGTGGGAGGGCCTAACTATCCTTCAGGCTTCCTAGATCTCCCTAGGCAAAGCTGACCGTTTCTCCATCTGTATTGTGTACACACTTCTCTAGCTCATGCCGCATTGCAATTCTTTGTTGAGGATTCTGTCCCTCAGTCAATGAACTCCTTTAGGGCAAAGGCTTTGATTTTGTACCCCCAATGCCGAGCACCATGTCTGGTAAAGGGTAAGCTCTCAATACACATTTGCTGTAGGCTACTGAACTAAAACAAGTACAGAACAACACATTCCGAATAATGAGCTCTGACCAGAAGAAGCTGTCTAGCCAGCGCAAGGAGAAAGAATGGGGAAAAACTCTATGTGGAGAGAAGGGTGGTACAGTAAACACAGGATTGCGCTGGAAACATTCCAGATTAAAATAAGCAAGTCAAATTTGCTACTGATAAGTCTTCTTGGTTAAAACCAATTTAAGTGGGAAGAAAGGCATAAGTGGGTTGTAACTTGAAGAATGAAAAGGTGGAGAAGACAGCAAGTCTCTTCAACACCTCCAACAAGCTATCTGCAACTGTGCACTTCCAGAGAGTCAACGACTGCAAGGAAATGTTCTCTTGGCATGGCATACAGACGCTCATTATTCACTGGTGGCTAACTGAATGCATCTTGTCACAGTAAAGGGGCTTCATTTATAATATCTAGTTATTGGGCTGGATGGGCAAGGAGGTTTAAAATATCAGCTTCAGGAAATGCATATAATCAGGAGTTGTATTTCTTTCAATTACTAAGTGATCCTGCCCGTTCACCAAAGCTCCCACCCACACGAAAGTCTAAATATTAAAGACGTTTTCTAGATTCCAGGAAGGCAGGTACAGGCAGTAGATCAAAGTTTCCATGGATTCCAAGTCACTTACACTTCATTAGCCAATGTTCTCAACCCCAGGTCGGGGGACTTATCAGCAAATGTCCTCGGGTCTTACTTAGGTACATTATGAGGCAACGGCAAGGTGAGCGGGAGCAGCATTGCTTTGGTTGGTTGCTGTTCCCCTCTGAATACTCTGCTCACCACTCTTGTGTCCCGCACGTCCCCACACCTGCATCTCTTACCACATTTCAGATAGACACCCCTCACCATCAGGTTCCCAGGCCTCTCTGTCCTCCTGCCCTTCAGCAGGACTGGCACACCTGTCTCACCTCCTCGTCTCGGACGCGCGTAGTACTCACCCAGACCGGCCGGCTTCTTACCACTGCTACCTCCGTCCCGGTCAGCATCGCCACCCACCCAACCCCCTATTCCCATGTCCTTCGGGACCCGGCCCCAGCTGCTCACCTGGTTCTCGCCCCGCAATCGTGGCCGGTCCCCTGGCAGCCCATCGCCATCGTCGCTGGCGGGGTCCTCGGGCCCCCAGTAACCCAGGACGTGCGGGCAGCCGCGGAACGCGAAGTCCTCGAGCTCGCGCAGGAGGCGCTGCTGCTCCGCGGGCGCTCCGCGCACCACCTGGCGCAGGCGGAACTGCACTTGCGCGAAGTGCGAGGACAGCGCGAGCAGCGCCGAGTCCAGCCGCCGCCGCTCGGCCCGCAGCCGCCGCAGCGTCCGGCCGGGCGAGTCCGGAGGGGAGCCCGGGGCCGCGCCGGGCTCCTCGGCCGCCGCCTCTTCCGAGAACGCGGCCGTCCCAGGCCCGGCCTCCGCCACTGCCCCCACCGGGGCCCAGCGCACCGCCTCGCACGGTGGCAGCGACTCCTCTTCCTCCTCCGCCTTTGGACCAACAGCTGCCACCACCGTTACCGGCTCCGCAGCCGCTTCGACAGCCGCCATCTTCCCGGAAACGCCGCCGCACGTCAGCCGCGCCCCCTCACTGCCATGGCAACGGCGCGCTGTCCGGGAAACCCGAAGGCGCGGGTGGGCGGGGCTTATACGACAAACAGTTCACAGTCACGCGGGGCGGGCCTTCCCAGGGGATTTAATTCGGGCCAATAATTTTTTATTGAGCGCCTACTGTGAATCAGGCACAGAACGCACTAAGCGTTGGAGAAACGGATGAATGAAGACAGGGACAAGTCATTCGTTGTGCACCTAGTGTGGCCCTTGTCCTGGTTCCCCGCGGGTGGGTCGTCTATTCCTTTTTTTTTTTTAATAAAGATTTTATTTATTATTTGACAGAGAAAGAGAGAGCACATGAGAGGGGGGAGGGGCAGAGGGAGAAGCAGACTCCCTGCCGAGCAGGGAGCCCGATGCGGGACTCGATCCCGGAACTCCGGATCATGACCTGAGCCGAAGGCAGTCGCTTAACCAACTGAGCCACCCAGGCGCCCCGGGTCGTCTATTCCTAATCTGTACATTTCTGGAGACACTGAGATGTGAAGGGCTGTCGGGATTACGCTCTTCTAGAGTCTCTCCGAAGTGCGGATCCCTTGGCTGTGGGGGCCACGTTCCCCCTTCCTCTAAAGCCTTCCCCGACCATATAAGGAGAGGCAGCTGCTGGGGGCGTCCCCAGGATCTAAAGATAGCAGTCCCTGGCTCGGAGTCCAAATGCCACCGGGTAGCGGGGAGCCGCCATGGCAAGGTGAGTGTTTCCGGCCGCCCTTTTCCTCGGAGATTCCTTGTCCCACATTTTCTGGGCGCTCCTGCGAGTTCCCGTGGAAATTCCAGAGTCCAGGTCTCTGTAACTTTGGGGTGATGAGGAATGTTCTCCATAACCCCCTCCCTCTCAACTCTCGCACTCTGGATTCTCCCCAGGTTCACCCTCACCTCACCACCCCCCCCCCGCTGCCATCACTCCTCTTTCACCCCCTTCTGTCTCATTTAGCTCCACTTTGACAGGGCCGTAGCATAAAACGTCCCTAAATGTTCCCTTCCTTCCACCTTTCCCAAATGCCCTCAGTCTTCCCTCTCCCACCCCTATGAAGCCCCACCGCAACTCCTCTGCAGGCAGCATGCCCGGACGCTGTGGTACGACAGGCCCAGGTACGTGTTCATGGAGTTTTGTGTTGAGGACAGCACCGATGTCCATGTGCTCATCGAGGACCACCGTATTGTGTTCAGGTAACGGCCCTCCTCTCTGAAGGTCCTGGTTTCCTGGAACCTTTCCCTTCTCTTAATGCCCCCATGCTCAGCCTCCCGCATTTCCTCAGCTCCGTTGTCTCCTCAGCTGCAAGAATGCCGACGGAGTGGAGTTGTACAATGAGATAGAATTCTATGCTAAGGTGAACTCCAAGGTAACTGTGGGGTGGGACAGTAAGCTCTGGATGGGAAGGCTGCCTGGAAAATTGGAAATTCATTCTAAACCTCACATGCTAAGAATGAGGCTCTCTATCCGGTAGGACTCCCAGGATAAGCGCTCTGGTCGCTCCATTACTTGCTTTGTGAGGAAATGGAAGGAGAAGGTAGCCTGGCCCCGACTCACTAAAGAGGATATCAAGGTAGGTGTGTGGGGGAATGGCCTGCTCTCTCTCCCGTGCTATCTCTGCACTTGGGGACATAAGTCAGAGAATCACCCTTGGCTCCTTTCCCACCAACATTCAATCATTCACAAAGTCCTATTTGACTTCCTAAATATTCTTGAATCTGTTACTTCATCTTTTCCTAATTCAGGTCTCATCCATCACTGGGTGATGTTTATTGCATATTTTTAGACCGACCCTCAGTCCATCCTTTGCATTGCTCCCAGCATGGTCTGTCTAAAACACCCATCTGACCCTGTTACTCTTCCACCTAAGACCCTCCAGTGGCTTCTTCCTTGCTAAAAGTTGAAAATTGGCTAGCTCCTGGCTGATCTGGCTCTTGAATTTGTTTTTGTGGTCTTTACAGTACTTACAAATTATTTTGATTGGTTATTGACATTTAGTTTTCATTAGTTACTGACCTATAAAAATATGGAGATTTCATATAAAACTACAGATTATCAGCTTTTCTTAGAAAATGGAGACTCTGATCACACTGGTCTAAATTCCCAAATGCCAGGGGTGCCTGGCTGGCTCAGTTGGTAGAACATGGGGCTGTGAGTTCAAGCCCCATGTGCAGAGGTTACTTAAAAAAAAAGAAAGAAATTCCCAAACGCCTAGAGATGGAGCTTTAAATGGAGCATGTGTACCAGCACACTTTAATCCTTTTCATTAGTTCCCTAACTCTTTTAGGCATATGAGCTTGTCACTTCCCGCCCTTTGGGTTGAAATCCAAGCCCCATAGCATGACATATAAACTCATGACCTGGCTACTCTTCCCTTCTGTAGCATTATATCCCATTAGTTTCGGCCTTAAACTTCACATTCCAGCCACAGCAAATGGCCTGCAGCTCTTTGGCACACACCAGGCTATTTCTCACGAATTTACCTTTGCTCAAGCTGTGCCTTCTTCCTGGAAAGCCTCCATCATTGCTACTTGTGCCCACCTAACCTTTGCTCATCCTTTAAGTCTCTGCTACTCTAAAAAGCCTGAGTTCCTATAGCTTCTGTCTGGGTTTCCATAATATCTCCCGTGTAAGCCATCACCATACCTTTCACACTGTATTTTAACGATTTTAAATAAATAGATTTCCCTTCCCCACTTGCTTCGTGATAGCTGGGACTATATATCAAACATTTTCATAATCCCAATGCCAAGCTCAGAGTCTGTGTTCAATAAATAGCCGTTAAATTAATGAGTGAATAACTTCCTATCTAAGCGTAAGAACTTGGAACAGGATTCCAAGGGTTTTCTCCCGACTCCAGGGAATGCAGCTTGTCTATCTTGCTTGGTGACTCCCATGATACTTTATGACACAGTTATCTTTCCAGATGTATTACCTCTCTAGTCAGTCCGCTTCTGGAGGGTGGAATTTCTATGCTTTTCTATCTACCAAAATGCCTGGCATTGTGCTTGGCACTTAGTAGGTTCCTGGCAAATCTTTGTGGATGATGATATTGGCAATCTAGAGAGGAATTAGTCAAAGAGGTGCTTTTGGGAAGACTGCACCCCCATTGACCTTCTTTTCCCCGCGCATGCCCCTGTGCACACAGCCATGCTCTTCCATGCACTTCTGCGCTTCCTGCCCTGTGACGCTCTGTGCTTTCCTCTTGCAGCCAGTGTGGTTGTCTGTGGACTTTGATAACTGGAGGGACTGGGAAGGGGATGAAGAGGTGGAGCTGGCTCAGGTGGAACATTACGCAGAGGTAATGCCATTTTCTGCCCCTCCTGCTCATTCTCTGTGTCTCCCTGCACACATTTCTCTGGAGGACTGTCATCAGGGCTAGACAGACACATATGAGCTCCCCTCATTGGTGCTCATATTCTTTAAATGTTCTGTGCAATGTTTATTTAGTAGGATGAGAGAAATGTATACTAGTGGAACCGTATACATGCCTTCACTCACTAGTTACAGAATTTTGAGAAAGTTTGGCAAACCCTTTCACAACTCTTCTGTAACTCTTGTTCTTTCTTCTATTTTATGTGTGTGTGTGTATTTCCTGAGCCACACAACTTCACAGGAAACTCAAACTAGGCAGTATACTGGGGCACCTGGGTGGCTCAGATGGTTAAGCGTCTGCCTTCGGCGTCTGCCTTCGGCTCAGGTCATGATCCCAGGGTCCTGGGATCAAGCCCCGCATCGGGCTCCCTGCTCAAGTGGGGAGCCTGCTTCTCCCTCTCCCTCTGCCATTCTCTCCACTTGTGCTCTCTGGCTCTATCTCTCTGTCAAATAAATAAATAAAATCTTAAAAAAAAAACAACCAAACTAGGCAGTATAAAAATTCACATCATAAAACAAATTACTAGTTCCAATTAAGTTGCACCCTGCCATACATTATTTGGTTTTAGAATTTCAGCTACTATTTATTCAAGTTGCAAAAACACTGACAGACCCTAACCTGGATTAGTAAGGAGGATGCTCTGTGTATGTCTATTTCCTTTTAAAAAGGGGATCGGGGCGCCTGGCTGGCTCAGTCGGTGGAACGTGCGTCAACTCTTGATCTCAGGGCTGTGAGTTTGAGCCTCACATCAGGTGTTACTTAAAAATAAAATCTTAAAAGAAATAAAAATAAAAATAAATGAAAAGGGGATCGATTTACTTTTCTCCAATTCATTCCAGTGATGTGTTAGGGGCTGTAAAGATGGGGCAATTGTCTGGCTGGGACCATCATCCTATGGCCCATCAATATACAGGTTGCTCTCCCCTTGCCCTTCTTTTCTCTTGTAATTACTTTCCTCTTTCCACTAGCTTTTGAAGAAGGTCAGCAGCAAGAGACCTCCTCCTGGCATGGATGACCTGGATGTAAGTAAAGCCTACCCTTCAACCCTTCAGTTTCCTTTTAGCCCTAAAATATAAGATACTAGAAAGCTCTTCTCATGGTCCCTAGCACGCAGTAGTTCTCAGTGCCTGTCAGCCAAATTTGAATTTGACACAGGAGGTCGAATGTTCTTCTCCAGGCTGTAGAAAACTCCAGCAAGACCCTCCTCCCTCCCATCTCCCCTTTACTCCTCTATCCTAGAGCTGACCTGGCCCCCTTGACTGTCTTTACAGCTGTCAGGAGCAGTGGCATGAATTGAAATTCTGAAACCAAATGATGCTTGACACAGTGTTGTTTATTGAGCACCAGGGGTTGATTTTATTTCCCAAAGTATTAATCCTTCCGTGTTAGCCTGCCGGGAAGTTGTGTGACTTAGAAAATCACAAAAGAAAACTTGGAGAGCAGGAAGGAGTGAGAAGAATTTGTGAACACAAATGTCCACGCTTTGCAGATTCTACAGGTGCTTTTGTCTTTTTTTTCTTTCCCTAGGATGATTCTGACAGCACTGAAGCAACAAGTAATTACTTTCTGCACGACAGAGCTGGGGAGGAAGCTGGGGTGGAAGCTGGGGCGTCTTCCAGTTGCTCTGAAAAGCTGGGGCCGGGGTCTTTGCCAGCTCTTTAACCATGGGGTCTCTGGGATCTCTGAACCTAGAAGCTCTCTCTCTCTTTTTTTTAAATTTATTTGAGAGGGGGCATGCACGTGAGCAGTAGGAGGGCCAGGTGGAGAGGGAATCTCAAGCAGACTCCCCACTGAGCATGGAACCCAAGATGGGGCTCGATCCCAGAACGCTGAGATCATGACCTGAGCGGAAATCAAGAGTCGGCCGCTTCACTGACTGAGCCACCCAGGCACCCCCTTTTTTGAAGCTCTTTTTAAGGGTCCTTTTCATATTTTATTTCTTCTTCCTAGGCACCTGAGTATGGCTGCATCAGATGGCAGGATAGGAGAGGAGTAGACTGGTGGGGCTCCTGAGTTTCTACCAATTGCCTGTAATCTTTGTGTTTGTTTGGGCCAGTCATCAGGGCTCTCTTGAGTATTCGAGCATGTGTATATATGTGGTGGAGCAAAAGCCAAAGAAGCAGCAGATAGATTATAATAAATCTGTAAGAACTGTTCTTTGTCTCTTTCCTTCTTGCACTTCTTCCACCTGGAGGCAAACCTCTTCTACTCTATTGTTCCTCTCAAGGGGAGGGGTGGGTGTCACAGATCCTGGTCCTCATTGTTGAGATTGGAAGCAGAAAGATACTGGGAGCAGGCTTGTAACCAAACTGGGGAATTTTCCCGTGCCCAGCTCCTATTTCTCAGACCATACCCAGCCTTTTGCTATATTGCCGCCCCTAGAACCATATATCTACTGCACCCCTAGAACTAGCCAGAAACCCGCCTCAGCTTTCTGCATACTCCCAAAAATTTCTTTATACTTTCAAAGCTAATTGTTATATTAGCTGTTTACTGTTTACTCTTTTGTTTACTCTTCTATTCATCAGCTACCCCATTCATTC
>NC_138383.1:17594901-17629977 GCF_054177405.1 Leptonychotes weddellii
AAAAAAAAAAGATTTTATTTATTTGTCAGAGAGAGCACAGCAGAGGGAGAAGCAAGCAGAGGAAGAGGGAGAAGCAGGCTCCCTGCTGAGCAGGAGCCCGATGTGGGACTTGATCCCAGGACCCTGGGATCGTGACCTGAGCAGAAGGCAGACGCTTAACCAACTGAGCCACCCAGGCGCCCCCATAAACATTTTTTGAGTGCCTAATATGTACTTAAACAAAATGCTATACCCAGACTTTGCCCTTAAACTCATGGTAAAGTACTGAGATTTATTTAAAAAATTGAACTTTAAGGTTTATATTGGTAACATATAGACATAGTTAATAATTAAAATAGTATAAAAATTTATTTGTTAAAGATTTTTTAAAAAGATTATTTATTTATTTATTTGACAGAGAGAGTCAGCGAGAGAGGGAACACCAGCAGGGGGAGTGGGAGAAGGAGAAGCAGGCTTCCTGCGGAGCAGGGAGCCTGACGTGGGGCTCGATCCCAGGACCCTGAGATCATGACCGGAGCCGAAGGCAGATGCTTAACGACAGAGCCACCCAGGAGCCTCTTGTTAAAGATTTTTAAAAAGATTTTATTTATTTATTTGAGAGAGAGCCAGCAAGCTCGCACGAATGGGGGGGAGGGAGAGAGGAAGAGGCAGACTCCCCACTGAGTAGGGAGCCCAACATAGGGCTCAATCCCAGGACCCGAAGTGGAAGGCCAACCGACTGAGTGATCCAGGTGCCCTGAAGGGTATAAAATTTAAAGTAGAATTTGTACTCCCTCAATAGGGGTAACCACTTTGTTTTTGTTTTTTAAATTTTATTTATTTATTAGAGAGAGAGACAGAGAGAGCATAAGCAGGGCAGAGGGAGAGGGACAAGCAGACTCCCAGCTGAGCAGAGAGCCCGAAGTGGGGCTCGATCCCAGGACTCTGGGATCATGACCGAAGCCAAAGGCAGACACTTAACCAACTGAGACACCCAAGTGTCCTGGGGTAACCACTGTTAACAGTTTTTAATTTTTAAAAAAGATTTTATTTAAGAGAGAAAGAGAGCAAAGCAGGGGCAGAGGGAGAGGGAGAAGCAGGCTCCCCCTGAGCAGAGAGCCTGATGTGGGATTTAATCCCAGGACCCTGAGATCATGACCTGAGCTGAAGGCAGATGCCTAACTGAGACACCCAGGCGCCCCTCTCTGATAAATTTCTATATGTATATATGTATATACACTGTATACGTTATAAGTTCCATTAATACTATAATACATATGACACAAACATACGGTTTTGTTTATTACTTATATATAATATAATATATATTGAAATTTAGAAGACATAAACCAATGCAGTGTGTGTACACAATTAGAATCATACTATGTACATCTTGAGCCCTGCTTTTTATTTTACTTAATATATATTGGGACTCTTTCCAAGTTAGTATATGCAAATCTAACTCTTTTTCATGCCTACATGGTATTCAGTTGAATATATTTTCCATAATTTAACTGATTCCTTATTGAGGGACATTTAGGTTGTTGTTGGTCTTTTTCAATTTTCAAACAGTGATGTAATGAACATTTAAAAATGTGTATCTTTACATATCCGGAAAGAATAAGGTAGATTTCTAGAAGTGGAATTGTCAGGTCAAAGAGTAAATACATTTAAACATTTTGATAGCTGTTGCTAGGTTGCTCTTAGATGAACTTGAACAGCTTCCTGCTCCCACCAGTAGAGTGCCCCATTCTCCAAAACCTTTTAGATATTTGTGAAGGTAAAAAATTGTACCTGATTTAATTTACTTATATTAATTATAAATTGTTCATTGTTTATTTTTATTGGTGATTGGTATTTCTTTTAAAGTGCTCTGTATATGTTTTTTGCCCATTTTGCTGTTGACATTAAAAAAATCTGATAATACAAAATTGTATCATGCTTTACAATTTACTAAGTATATTATCTCATTAAAAATTTTTGAACCTCAAATCAACCTTATAATTAGGTCTTTTCTTTATAGGTGATTGAACAGGTCACAATAAGTGGCAGAGTCGGGACTTGAACTTGTATAGCATATGTCCCTCCTCTTACCCACAATTCTGAAAACCAAAAAGTTCTGAAAACCCACTTAAAAAAAAAAAAAAAAAACCCGACAGCAAAACTCATCTGGCAGCAAAACCTGACCTAAAATGATATGGAGCTACTTATAGTATTTGTTTGTTCCATGCAGTGCATTTATTTGTCAGCATAAATAATGTATTTGATGACATGATGTTGCTCCAGAGTTCCAAATGGAACGTGTTACAAAGCGGATGGGGTATGCTCTGCATTACTGCCTAAAATTTGAAAAGTCCTAAATTTTGAAACACCTGGAGTCTTCAAACTTTATTATTAGCTGATTTAAGAGAGCAGGAAGTTGATTTTAACATTTAATCCGTCTAACGTTTTAAGGTACTGATTACAGTTTGTAACTTGTGTTAGCCTTGCTTATCCACACTGTCCAATTAGGTAGTACTAGTCACCTGGTGTTATTGAGTGCATGTGATTATTGAGTATTAAGATGTGGCCAGTGCAAGCTGAGATGTGCTTTAAGTGCAAAATACACATCAGCTTTCGAAAATTTTGTGCGGAAACAAAATCTCACTCATTTTTACACTCGTTATTACACATTGACATAATATTCCGGATCTGTTGCTTTCAATACAACATTAGCATGTGGGGCTTGCGCTGATTTCTATTGGGCAGCGCTGCCGTCTCTCCAAATGAGTACCACCCAGCCGACACTGCGCGGGGCTAAAATTGAGTGCCTTGACAAGTTCAGGCCGCAAGCAGTTTTGTTTTATTTTGTCTTCTCGTTCTTTCCAAAGTCTTCACACAGTCGCTAGGCTCCCCGGAACGTCTGCAAATCGCAAATCGCAAATCGCGTTTGCAGTAAATTTGCCCAAGCCACACCCCGTCCTTTCCCCTCTTGCTTCTGCGCGGAGACGCGCCCGCAGTGAAGATTGTCCCGCGCGGCTCTCCGTCGGGCCGCGGGCGTTCCAGGGTGCGTGGGTCCTCGCGTCCCGGGCGACGGCGGCGATGGCGTTCCGGTGTCAGCGGGACAGCTACGCCCGCGAGGTGCGGCCGGCTGGGCGAGGGCGGATGGGGCGGTGCGGGAGGAGGGCGCCGCGTGGAGGGGTGCCGAGGGAGGCTCTGTCCCGGTAGCCTGAGGGCTGGGGTCGGGCTTCTTCTCTGTCCCTCTCCGTGCAGTTCACCACCACGGTGGTCTCCTGCCGCCCGGCCGAGCTGCAGATCGAAGGAAGCAACGGCAAGAAGGATGTGCTGAGTGGCTTCCATGTGGTGCTGGAAGACACGCTGCTTTTCCCTGAGGGCGGCGGACAGGTACCAGGCCCGCGCCTCACCCCGATCCCCTCCCAGGAAGCCCCTCATTCCTTTCCGCTCACGTGGGAAATGCCCTCCTGCCCCTCCGCCCCAGCCGTGATGAATGCAGATGGAAGTTAGTTCAATTCAGGTCATTTGTTCACCCAACAGATATTTATCGGGCCATAACATGTGCTGGGTACTTATTTCAGGGGCTAGGGATAAGGGGTGGACAAGGCAGCATCTGTACATACAGAGAATACTTATGGGAGAAAATAGACAAAGTGGTGAATAGATAAAATAGAATGCCCGGTATGGTAAGTGCTATAAAGAAAATGAAAGTTTGAGGGAAAGACAGTGCTGGGATGTTCTCCTAGGGAGGGGGCGAGTTATTTCAGTAAAGAGCTAGGTGAAGAGAGGTGGTAAGCCATTGCAGTTGCCAAATGGTGCTGGTGGGGAAGGGGGAAGTATTCCAGGCAGCGAGAAGAGCAAGTGCAAAGCAATGAGGCATTAGCTTAGGGTGTTTGCCAGGGCCTGGAAAAGATCCCCCTGAAGGAGCACAGCAGAAGACAGGCTTATCTGTGCTGTGATGGGGTAGGGGCATGGTCCAGCGGGAACAGGGGAAAGGAGGGTAATAGCAGCAAAAAGGTGGGCTTTTCCAGCAGGGATAGTAGCACAAACCAAAGGCAGGAAAGCCTGAAGGAATCTGACCTGTCTAGTTAACTGCAAATAGTCCAGTGTAGTCGGAGCCTGTGGTGTGTGTTGATGGCAGGCTGGAAATGACCTTGGAAAGGTAAATTGGGGCCAGTGCAGAGGAACTTGAAGGATGTGTTAAAGTGTATAGACTTCATTCAGGAAGCTGTGGTGAGGGGCGCCTGGGTGGCACAGTCTGTTAAGCACACTCTTAACTCTTGGTTTTGGCTCAGGTTGTGATCTCAGGGTCGTGAGATCGAGCCCTGTATTGGGCTCTGCGCTCAGCGCGGGGTCTGCTTGAGATTCTCTCTCCCTTTGCTCCACCTACTCCTGCTCTCTCTCTCTCTCAAATAAGAAAAAATAAATCTTAAAAAAAAAAGAAGCTGTGGCGAGCCGTGGAGGTACTTAGGCAAAGAAGTGACACAGGAGAACATGTTTAGTAAACTTGATAGTGAGAAAGTTCCGATTTCATATCCGTGTCATCATTATTATAGGGATTTTCTGCTGAAGGAAAACCTGTGACCTCAGGCAACTATGGGAGGACTCACTTTATACGTCATTTCTTTCAGGAAGTCTTCCCTGATTCCTTAAGACTATTAGGTCTCTTTCCTCTGAGCTCCTCTAGAACAATGTACTTTTCACATTGTGGCATGTTGTAGATCATAGTGCAGTGACCTGTGTGTGTGTCTGTATTCTTTTCCAGATTCTTAAGTTCCATGAGGGGCCTTGTCTTGCTTACGTTGTATTCTTGGTTGCAGTGTCTTGTAAGCAGTTGGCACTAGATATATATGTATTTTCTAACAGAGGGAGAGAGAGAGAGCACAGGCAGGGGGAGCAGCAGGCAGAGGGAGAGGGAGAAGCAGGCTTCCTGGCTAGCGGGGAGCCCGATGCGGGACTCAATCCCAGGACCCTGGGATCATGACCTGAGCTGAAGGCAGACACTTAACTGACTGAGCCACCCAGGTGCCCCTAGATATTTTTTTTAATGAATGATTTTTTTTTTTTTAAATAATCTCTGCATCCCAGGTGGGGCTCAAACTCATGACCCCAAGATCAAGAGTCACATGCTCCACCGACTGAGCCAGCCAGGCATCCCTAAAATGAGTGAATGTTTTTGAATCTAAGTCTAGTTAGTAGTGCAGAGGATGGAGTGGAGGGAGGGAGGAAACCATTTTAGAAACTATTGAAAGATAAGAATCTAAATTAAGGCAGTGAGAGTGACGATTAAGGTTCTTTGGGTTTTACTAAAATCTTCGTTGCTGTAGTTACAATCTTTGTTTCAGTTCTGTTATTTTGTTCTAAAGAACACTATATATGGGTATTCAGGGTGAAGAGAGCAGAGTCTCTCATGGAACAAAGTGGACCACCTCATTTGTCATTGCCTTTTCTCCCTTAGGGAATCTCAAATTCTGGGTGTGTTTCTCACACCCTTTCCCTAGAGGGTCTTTGTATCCAGGAGTTAAGGTAAGCTCTGCCTTCCGCCACACTGATCAGCTTTACTTCTTTCCTTAGCCTGATGACCACGGGACAATCAATGACATCTCTGTGCTGCGAGTGACCCGCCGGGGGGCCCAGGCTGATCATTTCACACAGACACCCCTGGCCCCTGGGACCAAGGTCCAGGTCCGGGTGGACTGGGAGCGGAGGTTTGACCACATGCAGCAGCATTCAGGTAGGTGGGGCGGCGTGGGGACCCTGCAGGAGGGGGGGTTGCCATGCATGGGGATGCCGTGAGGATTGAGATATGGTTTGGGTTCTCTAGGAGGTAACCTTTTGTAAAGGACAGACATTCAGAATCAGCTCTGATTCACGAAGGTTACGGTAAGTGGTATAAAAACAACATGAACAATTAAAGTAAAAGTATTAGAATAACTGCTGGATTTGAGTATTACCAACTTCCTACTTGTTATCTTTATCTCGATATATCTTGGGCTTCTTAAATTCAGTATGTCCAAAGTGGACTTAAAAAGGCATCTCTTTCCCCAGACCTGATCTTCCATTTGCATCCACCTGTTTGCTCGAATCCTGAAAGTCAGTGCAGACACCTCTTTGGGGATAGCCAGCCATGGAGTCCTGTCAGTTTATCTTCTTCTTCTTCTTCTTTTTTTTTTTTTTTGATTTGTTTAAAGATTTTATTTATTTAGTTGAGAGAGAGAGAGCACGAGAGGGGAAAGGGTCAGAGGGAGAAGCAGACTCCCTGCTGAGCAGGGAGCCTGATGTAGGACTCAATCCCAGGGCTCTGGGATCATGAGCCGAGCGGAAGGCAGTCACTCAACCAGCTGAGCCACCCAGGCACATGTCAGTTTATCTTCTAAAAATACCTCTTCACTTCCTTCCATTGTCAGTGCAGTCATCCTGGTCCCAGCTCTATTGTCTGTCCCCTGGACTTCTGACATAGGTCATTTGTGAAATGGCATCATAAAACTTCTTGTAGAGTTTTCATGAGGATCTTCATATTTATTTATTTATTTATTATCACTATTTTTTTAGAGAGTGTGGGGGGGGAGGGGCAGAGGGAGAGAGAATGAATCTTTTTTTTTTTTTAAGATTTTATTTCTTTTTTTTTTTTAGAGATTTTATATATTTATTTGACAGAGAGAGACAGTGAGAGAGGGAACACAAGCAGGAGGAGTGGGAGAGGGAGAAGCAGGCTTCCCGCCGAGCAGGGAGCCCAATGTGGGGCTCAATCCCAGGACCCTGGGATCATGACCTGAGCCAAAGGCAGACGCCCAATGACTGAGCCACCCAGGTGCCCCAAGATTTTATTTCTTTATTTGACAGAGAGAGCACATGTGCACAAATGGGGAGAGGCAGGCAGAGGGAGAGGGAGACAGAGAGAGGGGGAGAAACAGGCTCCCTGCTCAGCAGGGAGCCCGATTCGGGGCTCGATCCCAGGACCCCGAGATCATGACCTGAGTGGAAATCAAGAGTTAGATGCTTAACTGACTGAGCCAGCCAGGTGCCCCCTCATGAGGATTTTCAGTAAAGTATCTGTCAAGAGTATGAGCCAGTGCCTGGGAGGTGTTCAATGGGAAGAGTATCTGGGACGATATTGTGGGAATATGTGGCCGGCTGCGCTGCTCACTCTTCCCTGTCTCTTGCTCTCTCTGCTCAGGGCAGCATCTCATCACAGCAGTTGCTGACCAGCTGTTTGGGTGGAAGACCACATCATGGTGAGCAGGGGACATAAGACTAACCATAGGTCACAGGTCCCCAACTACCAGCTCCCTTCCCAGTAATGGGTCAGTAGGTAGGGGGAGAAAAGAAAGCGTAGTATTCAAAATCTGCTGTGTTCTCCTCTTCCCCTTAGGATAGGGTGGTGGGTGACCTTGTGTGTCTCGGGACACACGAGGATGGGAGAAGGAAAGAACATGGAATTTGGAGCCCAGAGACCCAGGGGGTGAATTCTCCTACATGATGTTGCTCACATTCCTTCTTAGCCCTCACCTGTGAAAAGGAAACAACAGTCTCTACCTTGCTGGCTTCTTGTGAGCATTAAATAAGATAATTTATATGAACATTCTCTGTAAACCTTCTTATGTTATTGCGGTCATCCTCAGCATCCGGTGACCACTCCACGTCTTCCGGCAGGGAGTTAGGGCGGGTCCGGAGTGTGGTTGAACTGGATAGCCCCTCTGTGACAGCAGAGCAGGTGGCCGCCATCGAGCAGAGCGTCAATGAAAAAATCAGGGCCCGGCTACCTGTGAACGTGCGAGAGCTGAGCCTGGATGACCCGGAGGTGGAGCAGGTATAGGGGAGAGCCAGTAGGGCAGCATCTGTAGAATGGCCCTCTGAGGGCCCCTCCTCAGAAGTCAGACAGCCCTTCTCCTTCCGCCGCATTCCAGGTGAGGGGCCGGGGTTTGCCGGATGATCATGCGGGGCCCGTTCGAGTCGTTACCATCGAGAGCGTTGATGCCAACATGTGCTGTGGGACCCATGTGAGCAATCTTAGTGACCTTCAGGTAGGTGAGGAAGGGCTCCTGAGTGGTTGGGAGGGAGGGTGTTAGGGAAGTGGGGATCACAACCAGCTGGGAGTGATCAAGGGGGACAGTGGAGGAGGCCTCGGTGAAGTCACTTCTATCTTGCTTCTGAGCTGGGGGGCAGGTCTAGGGAGCTCCTACTCTCAGGTCTTGCCCCCACTGCGGTTCATGCATGTGCCTGTGTTCCCGCACCCTTGCCTCATCTAGGTCATTAAAATTCTGGGCATCGAGAAGGGGAAAAAGAACAAGACCAACCTGGCATTTCTGGCCGGGAACCGGGTGCTGAAGTGGTTGGAGAGAAGCCATGGAAGTGAAAAAGCACTGACCACCTTGCTGAAGTACATCCCCTGCCCTCTGCCCATGCCCCGCCCCCCCACGTCTGAGGTTCTGCATGCCCCAAGCTCAGCTCTTCTACCGGTTGGGGAGACTAATCTCTAAGCTCGGTGGGGTGAGATACAATCGTAAATGATCAAGCACCTTGGATAGTAAGTCAGACCTCCGTAAAATGGCTTGGTTTTTTATATCTTCTTCCTCAGTTGCTTAGGAATGTCCCCGGGTCCCCATCTGGAGGGAGGTGTGCTATCAAGAAGGGCTTCATGGATTTATGCCTCGCACCACAAGCCATTTGGGAAGCTGGGCGGGTGACCACGTGCCTTTCCCTTGCAGGTGTGGAGCGGAGGATCACGTGGAAGCAGTGAAGAAGCTGCAGAACTCTACCAAGCTCTTGCAGAAGGTGACTTATTCCACAGAGGATGGAGAGGGCAGGGGCTCTGCCTGGAGTAAGCTCCCCAGACTCAACCCCTCTGCCCAGCCGGCTGTGTAGTTCGTCAGAGCTGGGAGGGGTGGGAGAGCGAAGTGGTGGGAGGATGGTGAGCTCACCTGTTATTCCTTCTATCCGCTGAGCGCTGGTGTCCATTTCAGAACAACCTGAATCTGCTCAGAGACCTGGCCGTGCACGTCGCCCACAGCCTTCGGAATGGCCCGGACTGGGGAGGGGTGGTCACATTACATAGGTGAGAGACAAAGTGTGGGAGCGTTGGGCTTGGGGTTCAGCCTCTCCCCTGAGTGCAGTGCATTGTGGGAGGCGGGTTGCTCACCGGTTTCTCCAGGCTGAGCAGACCCTAGGAGATGTGTTACCTTCCAGTATACCTTTATCGTCCAGATTTTCTGGGTTCGATGAGAGCATCTTCCCAGCAACACTGTGACTGTAACTTTCATCGCCAGCTTTCCTCACCCCCTTCACCATCTACCAGATCTCTCCTAACCTGGGTGATCATGTTTGAGAGAGGCGCACACGAATGCAAAGCATGCTGTAAACTGCTGAGAAGGGCTCGTTGCTGGCCGTCAGCCGCCCTCTCTGCCTTTGCTAAGGGGGCCTGGGACTTCGCATGGACAGCAGCAAGGCTAGCTTTGTGAGGGGGAGCGGGGCTCCCCGCGGTTTCCCAGCTCCCACTCCAAGCCGGGTTTCACGTCTGTGTCCTTTGTTGTAGGAAGGAGGGTGATTCTGAGTTCATGAATATCATCGCCAATGAGATTGGGTCAGAGGTAAGAGGAGCGTGAGATTCTCTGTCCACCCTGAGTGGAGACCTAAGCGAGGGGCATTAGTTTAGCTGAAGTTCTTTCAAATGAGCACATGAAGAGCAGAGAATAGAAGTTCATTCAGCATACAGGTTTTTTTTTTTTTTTTTAGCACTAGCTAAAAAAGGTGCTGAGTTAGATCTAGGATATTGACCTTTCTGGGGCTGCAACTGTTACCAGCTTCTGAGTTCCTCTTATCAGAGCTGGAACTCCTCCAAGCCATGCAGATTTACGTGTGCCCAAGGCCTGGTTTTAGAAGTGATGGGGCTGGCTAGGCCCTTCGAGGACCGTCCCTTCCATTTTCCTTTGCCGCTGGCTTCAAGTGCTCCTGCCCATCCTGACAGTCTGCTACTTCATGATTTCCCGGTCTCTCTTTTGCATTTACTCTAAAAAATACTTTTTGGGGTCCCTGCTCCGGGCCAAGCAGTGTGTATGCCTCTTTTCATAATTCTGTATAGAGCATCCTGATTCTCAAGGAGCTCACTCTGGAGTCTGGGAAACAAGTGTGTATGTCGACATTTCTGGTTGAGGGTGGTAAATGCTGGGGGTGAGGAACATGTCACCTGAAAGGGTGGGGGGCCCCAGGGCAGGGGGCCTGGAGGATTGCTTAGTGGTCATCAGTCAGCGGGGAGTGGAGGCTGCTGCGCAGAGGGACATCGGGAGCTTTAGGCAGCGGCAGGTGCAGGGTGCGTGGGGCAAGGCGGTGACCAGGCTGTGAAGGTAGGGGGGCAGTCAGATCACAAAAGGCATTTAGCACCTGGCCGTGGTCAGCAGCCTTCTGCCTGCTTTTTTTTTTTTAAAGATTTTATTTATTTGAGACAGAGAGAATGAGAGAGAGAGAGAGAGCACATGAGAGGGGGGAGGGTCAGAGGGAGAAGCAGGCTCTCTGCTGAGCAGGGAGCCCGATGCGGGACTCGATCCTGGGACTCCAGGATCATGACCTGAGCCGAAGGCAGTCGCTTAACCAACTGAGCCACCCAGGCGCCCCTGCTTTTTTTTTTTTTCTCTTCTTTTTTCTCTCTGCCTCCTTCTTGATGTTTAATCTAAGTTCCCATAGTCATTCTCGAAAAGTTTCTGGGCCCTGGTGGGCTACGGTATAGGGGCTCCTTTGTCACTCATCAGGAACATCACTCATGGTTTAGGGGCAAAAATCTGATCTTGAGACTGAGGAGAGGGCAGGGTTTAAGGGGATTGACCCCACTTCTTAAGAATCGGGGCTAATCTCCTTATCTTACCTCCTAGGAGATCCTCCTGTTCTTAACTGTGGGTGATGAGAAGGGTGCTGGGCTCTTCTTACTGGCAGGGCCGGCTGAGGCTGTGGAGACGCTGGGCCCCAGGTAATCTTCTGTGGACAGCCTGCACTAACCGGCGCATACAGCCCTTGCCCGACGAAAAGAGCCCCCTCTGCGATCTCATTTTCATTCACGTCACAGGCACGTGGGGTGGGCCGAGCCGGGGATAAGTGTTGCCACCATCATTCCTAAGCTTGCAGGGAAGGGACAGCACGTCCTGTGCCCGGGATCTCGCAGGTACCGTGGCAGAACTGAGACTCAGAGCTGGGTCTTTTTTGCTCCAAATCTCCTGTGCTTTCTGTTTTTTTTTTTTTCTTTTAGAAATTGAGGTACGTAAATGCTACATGAATTCAGGTGCTGGATTATCACTAGGCAGATGCAGCACGTGCTTCAGGCACCGGCAGAGCAGACACACAGACCACCTTTTTTGGAGAAAAAAATTAGGATTCTAAGACGAAATAAAAATAGGCATTGATACAGTTGTTATGGAAAAATTAGAACTTTGTTGGATTTCTTTACCTTCATATTATTGTTATTTTCTTACTTTAAGTTAGATACAGAGGTGTTAGTGCCCCATACTCTTTCTGGTGTTGAGGGTTTTCAAAGTCCCAGTTGGCTATGATGAATATATTGTCAAAGGAAAACATAAGGATTTATTTATTTTTATTTTATTTATTTATTTTTTTAAAGATTTAATTTATTTGACAGAGAGAGACACAGCGAGAGAGAGAGAACACAAGCGGGGGGAGTGGGAGAGGGAGAAGCAGGCTTCCCGCTGAGCAGAGAGCCCGATGCGGGGCTCGATCCCAGGACCCTGGGATCACGACCTGAGCTGAAGGCAGACGCTTAACGACTGAGCCACCCAGGCGCCCCTCATTGTTACATTTTAAAATTGGATTTGTACATAAAAATATAGAGTTCTGGCTTTTCTCAAAGAAGGAAAAGACCAGAAGGCCCACTGGGGCGACACTGGGCCCCCGCATCCCCGCATGGCAGTAGCTGCAAGGAAAGGGGTGGTGGCGCCCTCTTGAGCCAGGACAGGCTCGTCGCGCTGCTGCAGTCCCCGCTTCTCCTCACCCCCCACTTGCGGCACTGCTGCTCCTGCCTGGCATTTGTGTCCACAGCCCCTTACCTCTCGGGGACGCTCGCCCTGCTTCCTGGAGGTTCCCATAATTTATCTAGGCCCCCTCCGCCCATTTCTAGCTACTTCCGTTGTGTCCAGTTATTCACTCTTTTTTTTTTTTCTTAAATACCTGGAACAACAGATTCTAGTTCATTTTTTGTTCCCCCAGTTACTCACTCTTACAGTAAACATGGTACGTCTATATCTGCGCACATGTGTAAGTACTTTTTTAAGAAGGATTTCTAGAAGCCGTCTACTCTTTCTTTCCCTCCCTCGGCCCTGGGGGAAAGACTCAGGGCTGCCTTTGGTTTTTCTGTGGTTTTTCCCTCAAAGACATCCTCCCTGACTGTGTCTCTGCTCCCCAGGGTGGCTGAGGTTCTGGAGGGCAAAGGAGCTGGGAAGAAAGGCCGCTTCCAGGGCAAGGCCACCAGGATGAGCCGGCGGGCAGAGGTGCAGGCCCTCCTCCAGGACTACCTCAGCACTCAGAGCGCCGAGGAGTGAGGACTCAGTCCCTGGGGCTCCTGCCGTTGAGAACAGGCCTCCTATGACCACAGAAAGAGTCTGTTGGACAATAAAATAGTTTGACTTGAAATGGTCATGGTACCACATGCATATGACTGATTTACACAGCATTCTCTGGGGCGTGTATGCGATGAGTATCTGTGAATAAACAGCTTTCTAATTTGGCCCCCGGTGGGCATAACCCACACCAGGGGGCGTTACGGTGATGCAGTGTGCTGATTTCTCTAAAGTTACTGCAACCTTTCTTCCTGTGGAAACCTACTGCCTAAGGGGAGGGCGAGCCAGTCATTCAGCTCTCCTTGTTTTCTTGTCCTTATTTTCCTAGTCCTGTGTTTTAGACCTAATAAGCATCGATGACTTTGCAAATAGGTCAAGAGACCACACAGATACAGGAGAGGGAGGCTCCATGTCTGTTACTGAGGCAGAGAAGGGCTGGAGAAAGGTGTGGAAGACTAACCCAAAGAGAGCTGGTGTCAGACCAATGAGCCTTTCAGAATCATTGTTAGAGCTAAAGAGGGACCTGTAGTGATCAAAGGAAGACGAAGTAATTCTAGATTTGTGTGCATCTAATAACAACCTCAACATACATAAAGCAGAAATTGATAGCTGAAAGAAGAAACACAAATTCCCACTCGATGGAAGATTGAAACCGATCTTTCAGTAACTGATAGGACAAGAGGAAGCATGACCTCGAGGTTAAGAACATAGATGTTGGAGTTTCATAGACCTGAGTGGAAATCCTGGCTTTGTGCACCCATGGGTGGTAAAACTAGAAAAGAAAGCGTCTTTCTTTCGGAAAGTGATTGGTTTTTAAAAGGACGGCGTTTACCTCTTGGGGAAGGGAGTGAAGCAGGATGGAGAAGGGACCCAAGATGGGGGTGGGAGGGGGGTTTCTGGGGTGCCAGCAGTGTTCTGTGTTCTTGAACTGGGTGGGAGTTACATAGTTGTTGGCTTTATGGTTGTTCATTATAGTCTGTTTTATTCCATGGTGTTCTATTTCACTATTTAAGAATACAACCAAAAAAACAAAAACAAAAAATTCTGGGTTCTGTCACTTGTTTGCCTTGGGACAGTGTTTTTCTTTTCAACCTCAGTTTGGTCCCCAGCAAAGTGGCCGAAATGGGAGCACTTAAATTCTCTGGGGTGTGGTGAAGTAATGCATTCAACTGTAAGTGGAGAAACCACTTTGTGTGTTCCCTGAGATGACCTAAGAACACTTAATTTTTGATTGCCTAAATGTTCTGTTCCTCTTTACCTGCAAATTGAGTATTGATTGTAAGTGCACTGGGCCCCTGGGTCAATACAGCTCTGGTGGGGAATCATGTTCCCTCGGGTCAAGACGCCCTGAGGAGAGCCGACAGGGTCCACTCTGTCTTCTCCCAAAGAGAATGCAGCTGAGATGGCTCTCTGGTAAGATTGAAAGCCACAAGGCAGCTTACTTGTAAGGGACAGGAGTCCTGTCTGAGGACTTCAGCGGGAGCCAGGAGGCGGATTAGAGCCCGGCAGCACGGGGGTGGAGGTGGGGCAGAAGGACAGGGAATTTGAGTTTCTGAGGCAAAATTTAGGCATTGATGCTGCATCAGTAGGCTGCCTAAGAGTGTGGAAGGTGTCATCAAGAGATTTTTTTTTTAAGATTTTACTTTTAAGTAATCTCTATACGCAACGTGGGGCTTGAACTCATAACCCCGAGATCAAGAGCTGCATGGCTCCACCGACTGAGCAGGCCAGGTGCCCCAAGAAATTGTTTAAATGTATTTTTAAAGTCCTCCTCCAACCCTGCCCCCGACTCACCCAATTTCCCTTGCCAGAGATAACCACTGTTATCAATCTGTGGTGTATCCTCTGGTAGTATTTTTTTCACGGATGTGCATAAATCTTCCCTCTTTTGAAACAAATGGCAGCACACTTCTCTGCAACTTTTCTCAGTTAAATGAGGGCCATGTTTTGAGATAAAACCATACTATAAAAGTCACACAGCAAAAAAAAAAATAAAATAAAAAGTCACACAGCACAAAATAGATTCATTGGTGGGAGATAGGGATGTAATATTTACCTCACAGAAGATTCCTTATTTACAGAAGGGCTCAGGCAGGATTCCCTTCAACAGAGACCCATTTGAATTCATTTTCGTGTGTGTGTGTGTGTGAGAGAGAGAGAGAGAGAGAGATCTCCTTGTCCTCTGTTTCTGCTTCATCGGGGTGTAATGAAAAAGCAGTGGACTGGAGGCTACCCTTGCTTGCCATCACTCAGGTCGGTTCTGCTCACAAAGACCTAGAGTAACCATTTCATTTATGACCCGAACTCAGACACCTCTAAGGGTGAAAGGGGTGCTCCAGAACCACAGTCACAAACCAGGATGATCTCAGGAAAACCAGGGTGTCCAGTCTCCCTGCTGAGACTCTCCCTGAGTTTTAGTTTCTTGACTTGAAAATGGGGATGTGAACATGGCATCCTCAGAAAGGAGGAAATTTCTGGAATAAATTAGGAAAATACAGGGTCAGTTGTCTCTTGTGAGGTTCGGAAAACAAAGCAGAATGGGTTTAATCGTTTATTAGAGTAACATTAAATGAGCACAAGCAGAATGAAGGTATTAGCACAAAATGTGATAGTTTTACGTACACACACACACATAGATCATATATCCAGGAACATTGCTGTAACCCACTTTTACGGCATAGAAATAGTGAGAAGGGGCTCCTTCTCCTTAAGTCTTATGACTTAGGTGCCTGTGAATGGCTGGAGACGCAGATGCTGGGGCTAGCGCCCAGGTGAGGGTCTCCCGTGGGACTGTATGTGCATATGTAGCTGCTGGATAAGACGTTAGAATGGAAAACAAGAGACGTCAGATGAGAAATGGAGGCAGACTGAATTCAGGAAGGCACCGTGCCCACATGTCCTGAAGCCCCACCCCACACTCTAGTCCTGAGTGGAAGCCAGGGAGTCAGCCAAGCTATGCTGGAATGCCAGGTCTTATCCTTAATAAGAACTCAAACTCCTGGGCCTCACTGGGAAAACAGATGGCCCAACATACCCTAATGAAAAACCCTCTTGCAGAAAGCTTCTGTGTCTCCCATTCCTTTCCTGAATTAGATCCAAACGGTGACTAAAGTGTCCTCAACGGAGGGCAACCGAGGATATTCCGGAAAGAGTGATGGAGAAATTTCTTTCTTTTTCCAGAAAGGTCTGCACCTTCTGTGCAGACGACAGCCAGCAGAGGGCCAGGCTCTCAACTTGAAGGAAGGAGAGCGGGGCTGGTGTCCAGAGCAAAGAGGCTCCCACAGGGACAGCCTTCTCTCTCTCTCTCTCTCTCTCTTTCTCTCTCTCATCCTCTCATCAACTCCCTGCAGAAGTACCCTGCTGTCAAGGCGTGCTGGGAAATAGCCCTGTCCATCCTCCGACACCAACCTCAAAGCCAAGTTTTTCAGAAATAAAGGAGGAATCAACATTTTCTTCTGGGCAAAGTCCCTCCCTCTTCCTTTCATCTCATTGAACTGCTTTGGGTTGCTGTTGACTTGTGCATATAAGAAGCAACCACAGAGTTCATTTGTCCATTTAGTCTATAGCCACTTGTCGAGGAGGTAATGTGTGCTGGCCACTGTTCTGAGAAGCGGGCCACTCCGGTAAATGACATGGCTGTGGTCCCCATGCTGACAGCATGGACGGCCACGGAGGAGAAAGACAGGAAAGAGACGAGCAAATAAATGTGAAATTATACACTCCGTCAAGTCACAGAGGAAAAGAATAGGGTGAAGTAAAAGAGGATAATGCAGGGGAGGAGAGCGGGGCGGGGTGGGGGGGAGTCGTGGCAGTGATGGGGGAGGCCCTTCACGATCCCCAGCATGCGGGCCATCTCAAATAAAGCAGTGTGCTGACTAGGCAAACAAAACCAGTGTGTTTTGACAACTCTGCTGGTTTCCCTTCCAGCCAGATGGCTGCTTCTGAGCCCTTTATGGAAATTCTAGAGCTGTGAATTGTCCCTGAGCCCCAGACAGGGACCAGGGTCTAAAGGCGCTCCTGGATTCTTCTATGAGCCATATGTATTTTGAGTGCCTTTTCTTTGGCTGTTACAAGGAGGCAAAAAATAAGACAGACATGAAGCTCATTTTGCTCTTCACCCAAATGAGCCTCTCCCACCACGGCTGGACTATTTTTTTCTGACCCTAAGAGGCCATATTTCTCCCCATTAGCAGAAGGGAAAGCCTGAATTACATGTAAGGAGAAAGAGGGTGACAAAGAGGGGGCGCCTGGGTGGCTCAGTCGGGTCAGTGTCTGACTCTTGATGTCAGCTGGGGTCATGATCTCAGGGTTGCAAGATCAAGCCCTGGGACAGCTCCATGCTGAGTGTGGGGCCTGCTTAAGATTCTCTCTCGATTCTCTCTCCCTCTGCTCTTCCCCTCCCACATGCACGCTCTCTCTCTTAAAAAAACAAAAAGAGGGCGACAAAGACACCACAGTTGAAGACCTCATGAAAGCAGGAAAGGCGTACTTGATAAAAACCTCTGCTGATTGCAATTCCAGGTATTGAAAAGCAGATGTCAGGGACACCTGGGTGACTGAGTCAGTTGGGCGTGCGCCTTCGGCTCAGGTCATGATCCCAGGGTCCTGGTATGGAGCCCTATGTCGGACTCCTTGATCGGCAGGGAGCCTGCTTCTCCCTCTGCCTGCCGCTCCCCCTGCTTGTGCGCTCTCTCTCTCTCTGACAAATAAATAAATAAAATCTTTAAAAAAAAGAAAAGCAGATGTCAGTGGCGCCACGCACTTTTTATTTTATTATTGTTTGGCACTGTTTAATCATCAATTGGTATTAAATCAACACTTAACCTAGTTCTGCCAGCATTGTTCGAAGGACTTTATAAATACCGACGCACTCAATTCTCATAACAACTCCATGAGATAGATCCTACTGTCATCCCCATTTTACAGATGAGGATACTGAGGCACAGAGAGGTAAGGAGCTTGCTTGAGGTCACTCAGCTAGTAAATGGCAGGGCACATTTTTGAACCAGCAGCCTGGCTCCTGGGCCCATCTGCCTGACCACCGTGCTGTGTGGCCTCTCTCTGTCTACTCACATACCTTAAAAGGTCACACAAATGTATATATATGTGACGAATATCTTTGTTTATAAACTAGTATCTCTTTCATGGTTAAATAAGTGATTTTAAGATGGGAGCATTTAAGGATCTCAAGGCTGTCTGGTGCCTTTGGCAAGGAAAAAGGATCAATTAAGCAATCTACAAATAGAAGTGAAAACCGTCCATTATAACATTGTCATGTAGCCTCTAATTTTACCTCTGTTAGGGCACGCGCGTACATTATAATGCTGGAACTGAAAAGCTAGGGGTTTATTCTTTGAGGGTTCCAGAAGATAAGCTCCTAAATCCCTACATTTACTTCTAAGCCCACTTCTCTCCCTCTCCCTGTTACTCTGGGCTCAATCTCTATGGAGACAGTATTACATGTGCTTCAGAAATGACACTAGAAAAAGCGTATTTTTCCTGTTTTGGAGCCTTGGTGTGGGTGAATTGGGGTTTTCCACTCAGCTTAGAAAAGGCTGAGAAGCTGCCTTGCTGGAAAAGTTTAGCTGCCCGGTTTTATTTTGCTTTGTCTTTGCTGTCTGTTACCAGCAAGATGAACTCATCCTGAGGTTTCGCATGGAAACTAATTTCGAGTTTCTTCTGCTCTGTAATTTGCCTCTTGCCCAAGACCAGAATCCATTAGCCGTCTTGGTCCCAACACCCAGGCACTGTCCTTTGCAATTCAACAGCAGAGGGTGCTGCGGGCCTGTGGTTGCCCAGGGCTCTGCCAGGGAAATAAAAGAAGAGGACTAAAAGAGTCCCTGCTAATTCAGCTAGCCTGAAAGAAGGCTTCTAATCATCCCGTTCCCTTGTTGCTCCGAAGACCTTGTCCGTGGATTGTGGGGTCATCAGCTGTTTCCCAAAATGCAAGCAGGGAATCAAGAGACGGGGTGTGGCCTTCTGGAAGGGATTTGTCATTTGTGTTTTTGAGTTTTCACCCTTCTCTGATTAAATAAATGCTCGATATTTTATGCATTTACGTTCACCAAGACCAGAGATTTTGAATAGTGCTGGGTCCTAACTTAATTCAGAAAACAGTATTCATTATTCCCATTTTCCAAGGCTCCCACTGAATTTCTTTCAATGGCTACAAGACAACAGACGGCTTTTTTTCTTCTTTTCATTTCTTCTTAAGCTGAGGCTTGAATGTCTACTCCAGGTTGTCTCTCAATTTTTCTCCATTTTCCTGAAATTCTGCATCATTTTTTCCCCCTCTCCTTGACTTCCTCCAGCCTTTACCTCTTGATTGTTGATGGGAAAAGTGGATGGTCCACATTTCTGGCTATTTCACTTATCTTTTGCTCCAGGCAAGTTTGCTTTATAAGAAGCTAGATGTTCTCAGGGATAAATCAGTGGGTGATTTTTTTTTTTTTAAAGATTTTATCTATTTGAGAGAGAGAGAGAGAACACAAGTGGGAGAAGGGACAGGGGGAGAGGGAGAAGCAGACTCCCTGCCCAGCGGGGACCCCGAGATCATAACCTGAGCCAAGGTCTGGTGCTTAAACAACCGAGCCACTCATTGTGCCCAGTGGGTGATTTGTTTTTGCAAAATTCTTCACAGGAGGCTTTCATGGCAAGACACGCTGATGAGTTCATAATACAACCGGATGGACACACCTTGAATTTGTTCACTACTTCCTCCAGGCATAGAGAACGTCTATGTCAGAAAGCTGGCTTCCACTGTTTTAATGCAATTTCACAGACACTGAGAGGTTCGAGGGAGATGGGGATGCACAGGGAGCTTGAGCAACACGCAGAGGAAGTGGTGACAGCCAAGACTGGCCTCTGGGTATCAACAGTCACCTGGAATGTAAACTTGACAACATTCTGGACATGAACAAAAGAGAGACACTGGCTGAAGGACTCAGCAAGCTTACTGCCTCCTCTCCCTTTCTGGAACAAACAAACAACATTTGATTTGATTTGATGTGTTGGAAAAACCCCAGCAAAACAAGAGAAGAATTCAAGAAAGAGGAAAACATAACATTGTAAGAAACTGAAACTGAGAACTTCAGGTAAAGACACTTTGAGTGACACCTACATCCTAAAACGGGGAACAGTGAAATCCTCTGAGAGCTGATTGGAAGCTTCCAAATGTTCAAGAAAAGTTACAATATGAAATAAAGCAAGCTTTAACTCGGAAATGAACTTGAGAACCCACAAAGCAGAAGGAGCAGCATTTTCTACACCAGCAAAGCCATGCCTCCGTTAGTGGGGTAATTGAGGGCGTGGGCGGCAGGGCAGTGGGATGGTGGATATTCTAATTCTGCAGACAACCATTTTGGATCTTTTCTTTTCTTTTCCTTTTCTCTTCTTTTCTTTTCTTTCTCCCCCCCCCTTCCTTCCTTCCTTCCTTGTGTGTGAGAGAGAAGAGTGAGGGAGAGAGAAAATCTCAAGCCAGCTCCACACTCAACGGGGAGCCCAAGGTGCAGCTCAATCTCACGACCCTGAGATCATGTCCTGAGCCAGAACCAAGAGTCCAACTGGGCCACCCAGACACCCCAATCTTTTTTTTTTAAGATTTTATTTTTATTTATTTGACAGAGAGAGAGACAGCCAGAGAGGGAACACAAGCAGGGGGAGCAGGAGAGGGGGAAGCAGGCTTCCCATGGAGCAGGGGCCCAATGAGGGGCTCGATCCCAGGACCCTGGGATCATGACCTGAGCCGAAGGCAGACGCTTAACGACTGAGCCACCCAGGTGCCCCTCTTTTTTTTTTTTTAAGATTTTATTTATTTATTTGACAGAGAGAGACACAGCGAGAGAGGGAACACAAGCAGGGGGAGTGGGAGAGGGAGAAGCAGGCTTCCTGCTGAGCAAGGAGCCTGATGCGGGGCTCGATCCCAGGACTCTGATATCATGAGCTGAGGTGAAGTCAGACGCTTAATGACTGAGCCACCCAGGCGCCCCACACCTGAATCATTTTGGATTTATTTTTTTTATTTTTTTAAAGATTTTATTTATTTATTTGAGAGAGAGAGAACGAGAGAGAGAGCAGGAGAGGGAGGAGGGTCAGAGGGAGGAGAAGCAGACTCCCCGCCGAGCAGGGAGCCCAATGCGGGACTCGATCCCGGGACTCCAGGATCATGACCTGAGCCGAAGGCAGACGCTCAACCATCTGAGCCACCCAGGCGCCCCTCATTTTGGATTTATAATGGTTGTTAACGTCAATTGTTTTCCCATGATGTGCTTTGCTTCTTTTCTTTCTTTCTCTCTCTCTCTCTTTCTTTCTTTTTCTTTCTTTCTCTTTCTTCTTTCTTCTTTCTTTCTTTCGTCTTTGTTTCTTTTATCCTTTGGCTGCTTTTTAAAGGATACTTTTATAAGGTATTTTTAGCTGATGTATTCAAATTATTTACTAATTGCTATGGTGTGAGCACTAACCAATTTCAACAAATCTTTACCGAGCGCCTACCATATGCCAGGCACAATTCTAAGTGCTTGGAATATGTCAGCGAACAGGACAAATCTTGCCCTAGTATAGCTTATATTTTAGCGATGCAGACACACAGCAAACCATAAATCTGATCAACACGGGAAAGCAAAAGAAAAGATAAAAGGGAAGGGAAGGAGATTGGGAACACAGAGGGTGGCGAGAGAGAGGAGGGTAGTAGGGTGGGTTGGCGTTTTAAATAGGGTGGTTATGGGGATGCCTGGGTGGTTCAGTCGGTTAAGCCTTCAGCTCTTGAAGGGTCCTGGCATCGAGCCCCGGGTTGGGCTCCATGCTGAGTCTGCTTAGGATTCTCTCCCTCTGCCTCTGCCCCTCCCCCCACTCTAAATAAATAAATAAGAATTTTAAGATTTTATTTATTGATTTGTCAGAGAGAGCGCGCGAGTGAGCACAAGCGGGGTGGGGAGGGGGGGCAGAGGCAGAGGGAGAAGCAGGCTCCTTGCTGAGCAAGAAGCCCAAAGTGGGACTAAATCCCAGGATCCTGGGATCATGACTTCAGCCAAAGGCAGACGCTTAACTGCCTGAGCCACCCAGGCATCTCAGTAAATAAAATCTTAAAAAAAAAAAACCCAACCTTTTCTTTAAAAAGATTTTATGTATTTATTTGACAGAGAGAGACACAGCGACAGAGGGAACACAAGCAGGGGGAGTGGGAGAGGGAGAAGCAGGCTTCCCGCGGAGCAGGGAGCCCGATGTGGGGCTCGATCCCAGGATCATGACCTGAGCCGAAGGCAGACGCTTAACGACTGAGCCACCCAGGCGCCCCCTCATTACAACTCTTAAGCATAGTGGCCCACCAGCTCTTCATATTTCTCAGATTTTTTTAACCTTTTAAAGCAACCCTAAGAAATCTCAGACGAAATATTTGCCTGAGGCTCAGCAGCTCTTTCAGGTTCATGTTGATTCCTTTTTGTTATAGTCAACACGTCTTATTTCAAAATGTTAGCAGGAGTTATTTCTGGGTGATGAGATTGGAGTGTTTTTCATTTTCATCTTTATGCTTTTCAGTGGTTCCCAGCACTTCTGAAAGGAAATGGTCTTCTTTATTATTCCTTTGTGGGACGCTCTTCAAATGAGAAACAGCAAGAACTATAATTTTAAAAAATTAAAATATCCTGCAAGAATAAATGTCACTTCCCAAAGGACAACTTAGCAAAACAGTAACAACAAAAACCAAACATTCCCTGAAACTCCCTCAGTTAGGATTTTACTCCAGAAGGAGTCATTGTCTTAAAAGGTGTCTGGGTCTCAGGAGGCCTCTGGGAACAATGTGCATAAGGATGCTGGCTCTGGTCAGTGTGTGTGTGTGTGTGTGTGTTGGGGGTTTGAGTTTCCTGATGTTTGTGGAGGAAGGACAGGTTGGTCAACAGCAGCAAGGAGACCAACCCAACAGACATTGCCGTCAACAAAGGGATGGCATGATGGTGGCTGGCAAGGTGTAGGAGGAATACAAAACAGAAGGAAATGTGATGGCATTATTGATGAAGGAATAAAAAACTGGAAGCAGAAATATTGTAGAGAAGGTAAGTTAAAAGATTTTTATATTGGAAAAAAAAAAGTAAATTCGATTGGTCTGAGCTCATGATCTCTAACAAGACTGTGTTTTTCGGTTCAGACCCTGACTGGAGCCCATCCACAGCAGGGCTTGCGCTACCCCTGCCCCCCCCCCCCGACTTACCCAAGGATGATTCTACATCCTGGGGCAAGGCAACTTTAGAAGGGCCTAGGAAGCAAGGATTTCAGACAGTAGTGGTGGAAGGATAAGGAAGCCACTGACCAAACTGTAACAATTTTGATGTTAAAAAGGGAAAAGTAATTATGATGAACTGAAATAAGTTACACAGGGCGCCTGGGTGGCTCAGTCGTTAAGCGTCTGCCTTCGGCTCAGGTCATGATCTCAGGGTCCTGGGATCAAGCCCCGCATTGGGCTCCCTGCTCTGTGGGAAGCCTGCTTTTCCCCTCCTTCTGCCTGCCCGATCCCCCTGCTTGTGTGCGCTCTCTCTCTGTCAAATAAAAAAAATTTTTTTTAAATGTTAAAAAAATAAAATACAATACAATAAGTTAAGCATGTGAAGACCTCAAAACAAAAAAGGTGATATATGACTTATGAAAAGGGTCAATACACCAAGATATGTTAATTTTTAAAAAAGGTTTTATTTATTTATTTGAGATAGAGCGAGAGAGAGAGCACAAACAGGGCTGAGAGGCAGAGTGAGAGGGAGAGAGAAGAAGAATCACATCTCTCTAGAGAGATGATGAAGCCTCTGGAGCACACTGTTCATCATAATGAGATATGATAAGGTTCATTTTTAATAATCATAACAGACCCGGTCAGTACTGCATATTCGAATGACAAGACAGTGGGATTTGGTGAAGCAAGCAAGATTAGTAGAAAGCACTATTCTGGTGAGCAACACCAACTTCCAAGGGATGGATTTTTAAGATCTTATTGATGTATTTAGTCAAGTTTAAAAATGGAAAACGGAAGCTCAGGTTGGAAAGTGTGACCAGTTTCCATACGCCGGTCCCAAATCAGTCGGTTTACGGTGCAGAAACTGAACCTTGGCTTCTCAGAGATATTATTATTTTTCCTCTTGGTTCTGAAGATTACTGTAACTCTACAAAGATAGAGGAGTAAGGAAAAATTGCTCTGAACCTAGGAGAGTGTCAAACAACCCTGGAAAGGGAACGCAGGAAAGTAAGACAAGTGTATCTACTGATGGTGCAGATGAAACTTGACATCACGGCATTAATACTTACCTGTATAATAACAAGTTCTGTATCACTGTGGTGTTTTGTATGTATCTTCTCTGCATTCATGATGTCCAAAGCATCATAAAGGTGACAGGGAACTGCGGTGTCACCGGGGCTGAGGCTATGTGGTAAAAGCAAACATCCTCCGTTGAAAGCCCATGGGGCTGAAGTAAGATTCGGTTAACACTATCTCTCTTATCCTAGGACCTGGGAGGGTCATTCTCTATCTTGCAAAACAGCAGCAAGCCTTAGTCATGACTTTCTAGAATGGGTGGCTGAGAGAGTTGGTTCCCCACCTACTGGGGAGTCAACTTCTCTTGGGAAGAGGCCAGCGTTTCCATTCTGCATAAGCCTACCTTGTCCTTTGGGTTTTCAACCTCTTTCTAATTTTCAGCTGGGAGTGCCTGAGAATGTCTTCTCCGTGCATCTATAATTTGTTAGCTGGTTTTCCAACTCTTCAGCAAATAGCTGTATATTGTCCATTATTATTCAACAAAGACATACTGAGGCCTCCTTCTGCCTTCCCTGAGGTCACTCCCAATGGTGATCAAAGCAGGCATGGCGCTGCCTTCTTGGGGCTTTGAGTCTAGTGGGGAAGACAGACGTGACTCAGAGAATCACAAACTGACACGCTGGAGAGCAGGGTGAAGGGAGAGCTGAGCAGGGGCCCAGCCAGGGCTCTCGATCTGGGCTTGGGGTAGGCGGGCAAGGAGGTGATTTGGACTGGAAAGGGACTTGTGAAGTGGGCACAGAGTTCTGAGAAGAGGTCTGGGCAAAAGCCCAGAGGAGGCCGGGGTGGCACCTGGAGGAGCGAGGCTATCTACATGGAGCGAGGTGAGGGGGCAAGGTAGGTGAGGCCCAGACCAAGCCGGCTCAGATCAAGCCGGCTCATGGAGGTCAGATAATTTTTTTTCGGTAAGTGCTTTATTGAGATATAATTCACATGGTGTATAATTCATCCATTTAAAGTGTACAATTCATTGGTTTTTTAGTATATCCACAGAATGGAATAATCACTATGATCAATTTTATTTTATTTTTATTTAAAAAAATTTTTTTTAAGATTTATTTATTGGGGCACCTGGGTTGTTCAGTGGGTTAAGCATCTGCCTTCGGCTCAGGTCATGATCCTGGAGTCCCGAGATCGAACCCCACATCAGGCTTCCTGCTCAGTGGGGAGCCTGCTTCTCCCTCTCCCTCTGCTCCTCTCCCTGATCATGCTCGCTCTCTTGCTTGCTCTCTCTCTAATAAATAAATTTATTTATTATTTTAGAGAGAGAGAGAGTGAGAGCGCGGGTGAGGGAAGGGGCAGAGGGAGAGGGAGAGAGAGAATCTCAAGTAGGCTCTACATCCAGCACAGAGCCGAACACAAGACTCGATCTCAAAACCCTGAGATCATGACCTGAGCCAAAATCAAGAGTCAGGCGCTTAACCATCTGAGCCACCCAGGCGCCCCTAAGAGTCAGGCACTTAACCAACTGAGCCACCCAGGCTCCCCACTAAGATCAATTTTAGAACGTTTTTGTTGCCTCTGCATAGAAATCCCATACCCTTTAGTAGTTATCCCCATTCCCCACTATTTGGGTTCTGGACCCAATTCCAGTGTGCGGAGAGAGTCGTTTGCCCACACATCCAACAGGCAATTCTCACAACACCCGCTGGGTGTCCTTTAGTTCGATTCTGACACTGTCTACCTGAAGATAGTGTCAGATCCCCCAGAGTGAGGGTTCAGTCCTACAAGACCCCCCCCCTTCAGATGCACAGGGACATCTGTGCTTCTGACAGACTGACAATAGATCCATATTTCAGGCATTCCAACGACTCCCTCCTTGGGTCGGATTAATCTGCTGGAGTGGCTCACAGAACTCAGAGGAATATTTTACCTACTAAATTGCTAGTTTGTTTATTTATTTATTTATTATTTTTTTTAGATTTTATTTATTTATTTGACAGAGAGAGACACAGCGACAGAGGGAACACAAGCAGGGGAAGGGGGAGAGGGAGAGGGAGAAGCAGGCTTCCCGCGGAGCAGGGAGCCCGATGCGGGGCTCAATCCCAGGACCCTGGGATCATGACCTGAGACGAAGGCAGACGCTTAACGACTGAGCCACCCAGGCACCCCTAGTTTATTGTTTTATTATAAAAAGATAGAACTCAGGAAGAGCCAGATGGAAGAGAGACACAGGGCACGGTATGGGGCTAAGGCGGGAGCTTCCATGCCCTCTCTGGGTGCACCGCTCTCCCCAATCTCCACGTGTTCACCAGCCCAGGGGCTCCCCAACCCCGTCCTTTTGGGGTTTTATGGAGAATTCATCACATGGGCACGATTTATGAAATCACTGGCCATTGGCGACTGATTCAACCTCCAGTCCCTCTCCCCTCCCTGCTCCCCCCAGGTCACAGTGAGAGGATGGCAAGTTCCAACCCATGATAATCACATGGCTGGTTCCCCTGGCAAACTCTCCTTAGGTGCTTTCCAGAAGTCACCTCATTAATATGAACTCAGGTGTCGTTCAAAGGGATTTGTTATGAATATCAAGACACTTTCATCACTCTTATCGCTTAGAAATTCCAAGGGTTTTAAGAGCTCTGTGCCAGAAACAGGGGACAAAGACCGTATATATTATTATACCACGCTGGGTTTGTAGGTCTTGCGTTTGAGGCACCCGTGAGAAATCCAGGTAGAGAAGTGGAATGAGTAGTTGAACGCACAGCTCTAGAAAACAGTGGCCATTTGTCTGGATGGGGGATATTGATGTGACAGTCCCTGGGGGTTAGGCAGAGGCCCGTGCGGGAAGCAGAGGGCAGGCTCCAGCTGGATACTTGGAGGAGAGTGTAAGAAGGATATTGTTAATAAAAGTGTGGGTAGGGTTGATGGAAATCAATTAAAAAGGGTGCAGCATCTGCCGTCACAGCTCAGTGACCCCTCAGGAATAAATACCCTGGCCTTTCTCTCCATCTTGTCCCTTGTTTGTAGCTCTCCTCTGCAAAACCCAAATGCAAGCCCAGGGAAAAGAGCCTGATAAATTCCACCCAGCCCAGAGCAGGAGGCAAAAGGGCCAAACAGAATATACACAGCGTGGACGGTAGTTTTAACCTTGGATGGGACGTGAGGGAAGCGAGGCTTGAGCCAGAGCCTGAGTCCTTGAGACATTGAAAGCCAGGGTGAAGGAGGATGAGCAGGCTGGCAGAGGAGATGGGACGAGTGGCTAGAGGGAGTAGAAATACCAAGAATATCCTGGAAGCCAAGTTAAGTAAGGCCAAGACTCCCTTGTCAGTGTTTATGGAAATAATTATCCACACAGAGGCATACTTTTCTTGCTGTTACCTGTTTTATCTGCTAGCAGCCAGAAGCAGGGGAAATGGAACTGCCTTTTGGGTTTCGTCCTCGACCACAACCAACCCCATCTAAGGCAAGCATCCCCGCTATCTCACAAGTGCTGGTGTTCTTGCTGGTCCCACAGATGAGCCTCCCCTTGGGGAACCCCCAGCAGTATTACCTGGTGCCTGTGAGCATGAGTTCTGGACAGAGGCAGATTACCTGCCTCGGAATTCTGGCTAGTTGTGCAACCTTGGGCAAATTACTTACCTTCTCCATTTACCCATCTGGAAAATGGGAATGGTGATAGTTGTGAGGATTAACTCAGGTGTCCCAGGTGAGGGACCTGGGACATGTTAATTGCTTAAAAGTGCTAGCTACTTTTTTTTTTTTTTAAATCAGAGAGAGAGAGAAAGAGAGAGCACAAGCAGGGGGAGTGGCAGGCAGAGGGAGAAGCAGGGTCCCTGCTGAGCAATGCAGGACTCGATCCCAGGACCCTAGGATAATGACCTGTCATTATGCTTAACTGGCTGAGCCACCCAGGCATCCCTAAAGTGCTAGCTATTTTAATTCCAACAATGCCCAAGATATAGTAGGTGCTCAATAAATACTAGTTAAATGAATAAATTATTTTAGTTGAAAAATCATTAAATTGAAAGAGGGACCCTGTTTACCTAAGTTGTAAAATCTCTTATAAATCCTAAAACCTTTAGGATTTTAAAATTTCCATTACAGTAATAAGATAATGATATTAATTTTAAACTAATCTGAGTGTTATGGTAATTAAATAAGCAACTTGTTGACTTTCAGAGAAGGAAGGAAGTGCATAGATTGGTACCAAGACACTCAAAGCACTGACAGGAAACTGAGGTTCAGTGGTGTCAAGGAGTCAAAAGTGTTCTGGAAAGTTCCCCAGCAGAGATGGGGTACAGCTGGGCAGGTGGACAAGGACTAACCAGGGCAAGTGAGCTTCAAGGAGCAAGGAAAGGCCATTTAACCTGCAGTTCATGGTAATGAAACAAAATATTTAGTTTATTGTTAATTATTTGTTTTCTTTTTTTATTTCTTTAGAGAGAGAGAGCAAGTGCACGAGCAGGAGGGACAGAGGCAGAGGGAGAGAGAGAATCCCAAGCAGGCCCCATGCTCAGTGTGAAGCCTGATGTGGGGCTCAGTCCCTCGACCCTGAGATCATGACCTGAGCCAAAATCAAGAGTTGAATGCTCAACTGACTGTGCCACCCAGGTGCTCCTAGTTATTTGTTTTTCTTAAACTGAGGTCCTTTGGGATTAAAAAAATAACACGTTACTGTTATGTAAGAGAATGTCCGTGTTCATAGGAAACACATCAAGCATATAGCAGTAAAGGAGTCATGATTGCAAATTATCCTTAAATGACTGATTTAAAATAAGAATATGTACATATATATAGTGAGAGACATAAGGCAAATATCGCAAAATGTGAATAGTTGATGATTCAGATGTTCATTGCACTTCCTTTTTTATTTGAAATTTTTTTCAAAATACAGAGTAAGGAAAAAGGTAACACATGCTTAGAACAATTAAGAAGGGGACGCCTGGGTGGCTTATTCGGTTAAGCATCTGCCTTCGGCTCAGGTCATGATCCCGGGGTCCTGGGATCGAGCCCCGCATCGGGCTCCCTGCTCCGCGGGAAGGCTGCTTCTCCCTCTGCCTGCCGCTCCCCCTGCTTGTGCTCTCTCTCTCTGACAAATAAATAAATAAATAAATTTTTTTTAAAAAAGAACTATTTAGAAGTGTTTGAGAGAGCCCAAAATTGGATATTCTAGTACGTCATCGAACCATCCCTGAGCCCCTTTTCTCTTGCTGCACCCGAGGCGGTACGGTGCAGTGGTCAGAGCACAAGGCATGGTGGTCAGTTGTCTGGGTTTGAGTCTGGCTCTGACATTTACTAGCTCTGTGACTTCGGGGAAGCTTCTCAGCTTTCCGATTCTGTTTTCTCACCTGTAAAGTGGGCACAATTATGGAAGTTGAGGGGATGAAATGGCTGATGTGGGTAAAGCCCTTCGAAAAATGACAGGCACATAGTACTTGGCGCATGTTCCAGGTCACCATCATCATCACTATTATTAGCCTGAGGAACCAGATGGCAAGGATGACTCAGTGGGTTATTTTTGTTTGGTTTGGTTTTGATTCTTAAACTGAGGATACCAAGGTCCTCAGGCATCACAGTTCTTAGAAGTCACTTTCAGGAGGTAAATAATCTGAATCAGAACCAGCTTATTTCTCTCTGTGTTGCTGCCATCACCAAAGAGGCAGCAATGAAAACAGAGCACGTCCCTTCTTTTTCTTTTCTTTTCTTTTTTGAGAAAGAGGGAGAGAGCGAGCATGAGTTGGGGGCAGAAGAGGGAGAGAACCTAAGCAGCCTCCACAACTGAGCACGGAGCCCAGTGCAGGGCTCGATCTCACGACCCTGAGATCATGACCTGAGCCAAAATCAAGAGTCAGATGCTTAACCAACTGAGTCACACAGGCTCCCCTTCTTTTTATTTTCTACCTCCCTGCCCGCCCTGCTTACCAAGTGCCAGCTTTAAATTCTCCCTGGAACTACTCAGCCGCAGCTATGAGCTGGCGATACTTCACAGAAGCTTGGGTGTTGTTTTCTGTTCTGCCTGGAACACAGATATTTTACCCAGCCCCGGTGGTGGACATTTTACCAAGTTAGCTTAAGAGAGCTTGTCTCTGCTACAACAGTGCTCGTCTCTGCTACAAGAGAGCTACTGTCTTCACTTTTGTTTTGTTTTGAAATTTTGTAACTCACTCCCTCACTGAAGACTATGAGAAGTTAAATGCAAGTTACTCTTATTGTATATCGTGGGAAACCCGGTTAAACATTTCAAGTGCTCAAATATACCACAGTCTGTCTCAAGAATATTCTGGCAATGGGTAACAGAGCTATGAAACTTTTCAAACCTTTGACCCAGTAATACCAGTCTTGGGAATATACCCCAAGGAAATAACCCAAAAGGGAAAAAATGTAATTTGTGCAAAGATATTCATGTGTTGCTATTTATAATCCAAATAATCCAAAAGCCAAATAAGGAAGTGACTCGGCAAACTATGGTATAGTGACGTAAGGAAACACCAGTGACCAATTTTAAAAACAGGAATGCAGCCTTTGCTGGCTCTAGGGAATGTGTGGATTTAAGTATTTTAAGTGACAAGGAACACCACATGGAAAGTTTACAACTCTGTAAAATGCTCTGTTGCACAAAAAAGTCTGGAAGTGAGTTTTAAGGAAGGAAAAATGTAGTTTAGAGCGGAGTCTGATAACTCTTCTGTAAGGTTGCATGTGAATTACAATATCTGTTGCAGGACATTCTGGGGTCTGACCGTTTTGAGTCTGAAACAGTTATTTAAGTATGTAAAGGAGACAGTTATAATATAAATCAAGCAACTTTGTTTTGCAGCAGGAAGTCTTCATAGGTATGTGCCAAGGCATGGGAAAATGTGAACTCTGGCATCCGAACTCTTTGCTCTACAATCTAGAGATGCCTGGGAAGGACTGGAGGGCTGCTGGTATAAAAGAGATGTGTTGGGTACGAAAACCTGTTTGGAATCCGTCTGTTGTCCCCTGGCAGATCAGTCCTCAGACCTTGCTGAGGGCTCACCAATAAGCAGCCGAGTGGCAGGGGCTTATTTTTTTCATGGGGAGAGAGGAGGAAATTAGATTTCAGAAGCCAGAATAAATTGGAGCTGCCAAAGGAACACCTACAAAAAGTAACACCAATTCTTCAGTTACAGAGTCAGGTCTATAGCAGACTGGCACTTCTTTTTTTAAAAACTGGGAAGAATTCAGAATAGGAAATGGGACATTCATATCAAGAGGCTAAGAGGAGGGGTGCGTGGGTGGCTCATTCGGTGAAGCCTCAGATTTCCGTTCAGGTCCTGATCTCAGGGTCCTGGGATCAAGCCCCTCGACAGGCTCTGCACTCAGTGCAGTCTGCTTGTCCCTCCTGCCTCTCTCCCTGCTCTCTCTCTCTCTCAAATAAATAAATAAAACCTAAAAAAAAAAAAAAGAAGCTAAGAGGACATTAAATCAAGGAGCAGGAAGGAGATGGATAAATATTTGTGGCAAGTTCAGGGTGGTTTTATTTTTTTTAATAATTTATCTTGGGTAGGAGTTAATATTTAACAACTAGAAAGCAAGGAAACGTGTTCACTGGAATGGACTATTATTAGTTAAAGTTTACATATCATTTAAAATCAATTTTTCTAGTGGAGTCCCTTTTTTTTTTTTTTTAAAGATTTTATTTATTTTAGAGAGAGAGGTGCCGGGGGAGGGGCAGAGGGGGAGGGAATGGGACAAGCAGACTTTGTGTCCAGTGCAGAGCCCGACTCAGGCTCCATCCCAGAGCTCTGATATCGTGACCTGAGCTGAAACCAAGAGTCAGATGCTTAACCAACTGAGCCATCCAGGCGCTCCTACTAGTGGATTCTTAACATCATCATCAGAAGGCTATTTGTCCTGGGATTGATATTTTTCATTTCTCAACCTTAATTTGGGCAGGAGACACAATCCAATTAGAATTTTTTTCCATTGGCAATTAACAAAAAATAAAAGAGGAGTTTGTACCGATAGTAATGGACACTGAGTTTTGTAGCAATGAGATATCAAAGATACTTCTGCTTTCTTCTTCTGCTTTCTTTAAATAAATCAAGCCCAAGCTCGGAGGAATTAAGCCCAGTGTTATGCAGTGTGTTTTAACTACGTTCTTTGTCCAGCTAAGAATGTGTTTTGTTTCACTCATTCTTCTCCCTGGTGATTTAACAACAATGTTAAATACATCCAGAGCCTTTCCAGGGGAGCGCAATTTGTCTACCAAACTCATACTTGGTGGCTCCTGGTCAGGCCCCGCTCGCCTCCCTCACCCTAACTCTTTAGCTGAAACTCTCAACCCATCTATACCTTTATCTTGGATTTAATGATGGCCACATTTGTAGATACCCACAACTGGTTCAGCTTCAGGGTCTCTATGAAAAGCCTGAAGGCAAGATTGATTTTACTTACAGGCACCCAGACGCAAGGACTCCAGTTACTTTAACAAGTCGACTTTGTTGGAGGGAAAGATGTTAGAATTTAGCACCATAAATCTCCCACTTGAGACAGGACTGGAGGAGGGGCTGCTGGGCACATCAGAAGGACCCACTTGCAAAACAGTGCTCTGGTGCTGGGTTGAAAAACATTCACTGGAGAAAATTCTTTCAGGCAAACTGATTGATTCTCCTTTCTCTGGGGTTTGTTAAAGGGGATTCTCAGTCCTGGCACTATGAACATTTGGGGGAGGATAATTCTTTGTTGGGGGAGGCGTGCTGTGCCTTGTAGGATGATTAGCCACCTGCCTGGGCTCTACCTACTAGACACCACTAGCAACATCTCCAGTTATGACAACCAAAAAATGTCTCTAGACGTGGCCAAGTGTCATCTGGGAGGCAAAATCACTCCCGGTTGAGAACCATTGGTTTATTAGATATTTTGTGTGGAAATAATGGTATTGGGGTAATAGCATGAGATTATCCTCTCCTGATGAAGACAAGGAAACACTCCAACTTCATCTTCTCTGCCCCTGCTTCCCAGGAGGCTCAGCCCCAAATAAAAATTGAGGGCGACTCTTCCCCTCATTGAACTCTTCTCCAGCACTTTCCTATCCTTCATCAAATTATTTCCCCGATTCTTTTTCCTCAGGGTTGGGGTCTTACAGGCGTCCTGTAACTAATTGGAAATCAGATGAAAGAGTCCAAAGTGGGCAGAATCCTCTCCAGGTCTTTTCTCTTTCTTAACATAGGTTGAGTTCAGCCATCCCCTAATTTGAGGAATTAACTCACCAGTCTGACAGTTACTGTGTGTGGGGTCATTTGCCCCATGGAAGTTCGTAGAAGCATACCCTGTAGAAAAGGAGAGAGGGCATAGTTCTGGAGATAACAGTTTGGTGGCCACCGTGCCTGGTGAGCCTGCTGGCAATGCTTGGAGAACCAGATCAAAGAAGGGCTGTTTGCATCAGCTTTTTCTGAAGCAACTCTGATACGTGTCAGGAGCGAGGGAGCCTTACCCAAAGCTCCCGAAACAGAGGAACCCTTTGGAGGTCTGGTGCAGGGTGTCCTCGGTGGTTTCACTGCAGTTTGTAGGGACAGATGCTGCCGCTGTCATTCCCTTGCAGTCATTGTATGGGAGGGGTGGGGAGGGGGTGGGAAAGGGACCCATAAGGAGGGCCCTGGTCGTCTAAAGACATAACCAAAATAAAGAAAATTGATTTATGCCACTGGGGCTATCAAATCAATTCCGCTAAATTACCTCTCTCAAAAGGCTCATTTGAGGGGGTGCCTGGGTGGCTCAGTCGTTAAGCGTCTGCCTTCGGCTCAGGTCATGATCCCAGGGTCCTGGGATCGAGCCCCGCATCCGGGCTCCCCGCTCAGCGGGAAGTCTGCTTCTCCCTCTCCCCCTCCCCCCGCTTGTGTTCCCTCTCTCTCTGTCAAATAAATAAATAAAATCTTAAAAAAAAAAAAAAGGCTCATTTGTGTTCTTCAGGTGGGAGGATCAAGCACGGGTCAGGGGTGGCCTTGCCGACAGGCTGAGGTCACCCTGTTGAAGGAGGAGGTTAGTGGGGAAGACGGAGGAGAAAAGATGGGATTCTGGCGGCATGCCCTGGTCAAGGAGTGCAAACAGTTCACTGTGGAGGAGAAGGAACTCGGTTTTCTTCCTTTTGCCTCTGGGTAGAAAGTAACGAACGCAGTTGACACAGCACTAGAATTCCCAGTTCTGCGCTGGAGCGGAATGAGAGGAGTCCTAGCAGCTTTCAGACTTGGAGTTGAATTAGCTGATCTGAAGGAAGTGACTGTGAACTGTGAAAAGCAGAAAATGAGAGCGAGAAGAAAGAAAAGTATTGAAGATGTGCTTCCTGGAAAACCACCCTTCTGCTTAAAAAACAACAGCAACAACTCCCCACCCCCCAAAAAAACCCACAAGAAACCTAAAACTCCATAAAAACACCAAATTGCTTCTTGTTTTAGTTACACTTCTGCCCTGGAAAGATTTTTGAGAGCAAAGGCGGAGAGGAGCGCATAACATAATTAAGAACAGGCCACCTTGAGGGGCGCCAAGGGGGCTCAGTTGTTAAGTGTCTGCCTTCGGCTCAGGTCATGATCTTGGGGTCCTGGGATCGAGATTAGCATGGTGGGGGGGGGGGTCCCTGCTCAGCAGGGAGTCTGCTTCTCCCTCTTTCTCTGTCCCGCCCCCCTGCTTGTACTTTTTCTCTCAAATAAATAAATAAAAAATCTTTAAGGGGGGGCGCCTGGGTGGCTCAGTCGTTAAGCGTCTGCCTTCAGCTCAGGTCATGATCTCAGGGTCCTGGGATCGAACCCCACATCGGGCTCCCTGCTCGGTGGGAAGCCTGCTTCTCCCTCTCCCACTCTCCCTGCTTGTGTTCCCTCTCTCGCTGTGCCTCTCTCTGCCAAATAAAAAAATCTTAAAAAAAAAAAAATCTTTAAGGGGCGCCTGGGGATCTTAGTTGGTTAATTCCAGGGTCCTGGGATTGAACATGGGGCTCCCTGCTTGGCGGGGAGTCTGCTTCTCCTTCTCCCTCTGCCCCAACCCCTGCTCATTCTCTTTCTTTCTCTTGCTCACTCTCTCTCAAATAAATAAATAAAATCTTTTAAAAATATCTTTTAAAAGAGCCCTTGAGCATGGTTATTGTAGCTGCGGCTCTCATGGGGTTAACAAGCCTGGTTCTGGTTCAAATACGCTCTGCGTTTACTTCTGTTTCAACAGCTGCATGTTGACACGCAGGAGACAGGCAAAGGGGAGACTGCTCTCTGCTAAGAATCAGGAGACCCGAGGACAGGTTACGTATATAGCTTAGACGAGTTGTTTTCCCTCCCTAGGCCTTACTTTCTGTATCTATGAAATAATTTTTTTTTT